>NC_080622.1:920483-1227310 GCF_027887145.1 Ammospiza caudacuta
TATGAATGCAGCAATGATCAACTTGTCTCTTTAAAAATCCACATACTCCATGCTTTTTCAGGAGTAAGATATCTAGGGCTAATCGATTATGTAAAGTCATTTTTGTGGTGGCTTGTAATTGTATATTTAATTCTTTATATCCTTCCTGGATGAATTTTGCCAGTCTATCTACCTGACCTGTAAGTTTGTACAGCATGTCTCTACTCTGATAGTTTGCTATAGGACCAAGCAATGACTCTAGGGCCCATCCAAATTTCACTCCACTAGAGGGTTCTTGCCAAGTGTCATCTGGATTTTCATTGTCTAGAACTTCTCGTCTTGCTCTTATCTGCAGAAGTTCATGTTTTCCATTAAATGGGGACTTTTTCCAAATTGGACATAAGGTTGGGAGGCCTAAAGTAACCTCCTTTACTTTCCTGTCTACAGGCAGATGTGTTGTCCAGGTACCATCACTTGCTGCCCATACAAATTGTCCTGGACCTCGGACTGTAACCTTGGTACACCCTATAATTACTCTGTAATTCACTCTGCCTTGTTTATGTTTGATCCCTCTGCAAGAACAACCAATTTGTAGGGCTATTTCCAGTGGTGGCAACTGTTTTATCTCTTCATCATCTAAAGTGCAGTTGTAAGTTTTATTACATGCCCACCAATTTACTTTGTCTGCCCTCGTTCTGCTACTAGTGTCAGTGTTCGTTATTGCTGGATCTGTTTCATTCTCGAGGCCTTCTCACTTAATACACCAAGGGGTGTTTGCCATATATTGGAATCTTTGAAGAATACTCACAGACCACACACTGTCCCAAGGTTCTATCTGATCTTTCTTATCCTTGGCCTCACATTCCCATACCAGAGTGGTTTCTGTAACTTGCCTTGATTCGAGTACCTGTTTACATGTAATTGTTTTGTTCTTTTGTATTTCAGGTAGTTTGGATGTTATGATGCCCCAATTTACTGGGTCTCCTGCTGCCTTTGGTATTGGCAGACAGGCAGTTATTCGGCTGGTGTTTTACATTTTGGCAAAATCTTTGACTAATCCAATCATTACATTCTCAGCCCAAACTGCATTAGAAACCTTTATCACCTGTGTTTCTGTCTGTACCTTTCTCTTCATTCTAGAATGAAGAGTGGTTAGTTGATCACTTTGCATTCCACATCCCAAAGATATTAATGACCATAACATTAGCACAATTACTGATAGCATTCTGAAAGCAATTAAACACATCTTATCTGCGGCCTTTTTTCATTCCAGAGTTTACACAGTCCGTGTTCCAGGATGGACTTTCTTCACTCGGGTATAGTGAATCCAGGGGTCCACGCCGGCTACTTTGACTGCTGTAAACGTGGTCTGTAGTACCTGATGGGGTCCACTCCACTTTTCTTTCAGCGGTTCCTCGTTCCAGTTCTTGATGTACACCTCGTCTCCTGGATGTATGTTATGAACTGGGTTCTCGAGAGTCAGGGGTCTATTCCACACAAGGATACTCCGGAGGCAAGCTAAAGTTTTCCGGAGAGACAGAACATAATTATACACCTCCTGTTTTTCTGTGACGTGTACATTAGGGTTAGACTCAGGAGATTCATATGGTTTCCCATACAATATCTCATAAGGACTGACTGACATCCCACTCCTAGGCCTTATCCAAATCCTCAACAGTGCTATTGGCAAAGCCTGGGGCCACTGCAAATTGGTTTCTTGGCATATTTTAACTGATTTGCCTTTTTAGTGTCTGATTCATCTTCTCTACCTGTCCACTTGACTGGGGTCTCCACGGTGTGTGGAGGTCCCAAGTTTTCCCCAGCAATCTACTTACCTCTCTTACTACTGTAGCTATGAAATGGGGTCCCCTATCTGATGATACACCTAGGGGTACCCTGAATCTGGGAATAATCTCCCGTAGTAACCACTTAACTGTTTCCTTTGCTTGGTTTGTGTGACAGGGAAGGGCTTCTGGCCACCCAGAGAATGTGTCAACCCCCACTAACAGGTATTTGTATCCTCGGGTTCTTGGTAGTTGTACAAAATCTACCTGCCAATAGTCTCCTGGCTCTATTCCTATCTGAATTCTTCTAGCCGTGCCTGTCACCTGGCCACTGGGTTGTTTTTCAAGCAGATATCACATTTTGACATGACTGATTTTGCCATTGTTAACATCCGTACTGAAATTAAACTCCGCTTTAGCAATTTTACCAATGCCTCTGCTCCCCATGACATTTGTTATGTTTAATTTGTAGAACTTCTCTCATTATCAAGGGGGGGTACCACTCTTTGTCCTTGTGCAGTCACATACCAGCCCCTTTTTTTCTAAGACAGTGGTTACCATGTGTGGTACATAGACATCTATGTGCCTTCCCATAGTAAGTTTCCTGGCTTCTTGTATCAGGATCACAGTAGCTGTGACTGCCCACAGACATGGGGACCACCCAGCACTTATGTTGTCGAGTTGTTTGGAAAAGTAGCCCACTGGCCTTTTCCAGCTTCCCAGACATTGGGTCAGGACTCCTAGTGCTAGGTGCAACCTTTTATGTACAAACAGCTGAAAATCTTTAGACAGATCAGGTAACCCTAATGCTGGAGCAGTTGTCAGTGCTTCCTTTAATTTTAGGAAGGCTTTTTTCTGTGGTTTGCCCCCGGTGAATGGTTGCATCTTCTGAGTTTCATACAGTGGTTTCGCAATCAATCCATAGTCCATGATCCACAAGCGACAGCATCCTGCCATCCCGAGGAAGACTCGCAGCTCATGTAAATTCTGGGGCTCTAGAATAGCACAAATAGCTTGGACATGGTTAGTACCTAGTTTTTGTTGCCCTTGTGATATTTAAATCTCAATGGTTACCTTTATACAGGTTGCTTTTTCTTCTGTAGCTATTAGTATATCATCAGCATACTGCAACAATAATTGGTCTCTTGGTACTTGCCCATTTTCAGTCCAAATCTCCAGATCCTTTGCCAGTTAGTTTCCAAATAGGGTTGGCAAGTTCTTTTCATTTCCAGGTGAGCTGGGTCTTTCTTCCATTCCCTGAGTTTTTCCACTCAAAGACAGTTTCCTACTTTCTTTGTCAAAGGGTATGCAGAGAAATGCATCTTTTAAATCAATTACAGTAAACCACTTACATATCCCCTTTATGGATGTTAGCAATGTGTGAGAATTTGTTACCACTGGATAAATGTCCTTTTTATTTATTGCTCTCAAATCTTGCACTAACCTATATTTACCTATTTGGTTTCTTTACTGGAAATATTGGTGGATTAAATTCCATTGTATATTTGTGGTGAATTCTTGAACCTGTTCCACAGGTTCAGCTAGTTATATTCTCCTAACACCATGGCTTTGGCAGCATTTCCCTGCTGGAACTGATTGTCCTGGTGAAACAATTCTGGACAATCTCTCTTCCAATGTCCCATCCCCTTACAATATGCACATTGATTCAGGCTTAACCCCTGGGTAACTGGTCTCCTACCCCGACCACTCCTGTTATGTCCCCTGAAATTTGGGTTCCCTTTCCCTTGTATTACTGCCAAAAGATTCTGCTGCTCCTTTTTACTAACTTCTCTTTTGTGATTGTTATATACCTTCCAGGTAACCTCAAGTAGCTTATCCAAATTCCTTAATTTCTCTCTTTCTAATATTTGCAATTTTCTACTAATGTCGTCCTGTGATTGGCCCAAGAATATGAGAGCGAGTTGAACATTTGCTTGCTTTGTATCCATTTGGAGGTCTGTATATTTCCTTGCTACCTCCTTCAGCCTCTCCAAAAACGCAGTGGGAGATTCCTTCTTTTCTTGTCGAACCTCATAGAGTTTGGACCAATTTATAGTTTTGGGCACAGTGTTCTGAACTCTTATTTGGATCCACTCTTGATATTTCCGTAATTTTCTCATATCGCACAATAAATTAGGGTCCCAATTTAGATCCTCAATTGGGAAATTCACATCTAAACTCCCTGTTACTTGTCCATTTCTAATATCTTATCTTGCCCTCTCTTTGGCTGCCTTAAGTACCATTTCTTTTTCAGTAGAATCCATCAGAGTATCTAATATTACTTGTATGTCATCCCAGTCAGAATTTTGAGCTTTTATAACCATTTTTACTATGTGTGCCACTTTAGCAGGATTTTCTCTATAAGTTCCGGCTGACTGTTTCCAAATTACTAAGTCTGCCGGGGAAAAAGGCACTTTTACAAATACTGGCCCTTCCACTCCGACACCTTTTCACAAGGGGGCAATCACAGTCTGGTTTTGTTTGCTTATGCCATCTCTATGCACAACTGGGGCAAGCTTTGACCGACTCCGGGTTCTATGGGCTATTGGGGTCACTGATTCATTACCATTGCTATCTTTTTCACTCGCATACCTCTTTCTCCTTCCTATCAATGTTAGGTTTTGCTCATCTTACAAGGAACAGGGATCAGGTGATGATGGGAGAGGAGAATAAAGAGGGAAAGGTGTACTAGACGAGACAGGTTCAGGACTAGGTGGGTGAGGAGCAGGTAGTGGGATAGGGACAGATGAAACAAGTGAGATAAGGTTAGGTTGTCTTGCTCCTATTGGAGCTACTTGTAAATCAATATCTGTATAATTTTCCCTACTCAAGCTTTCTCTTAACACCAAGTGTTCTAAACAACGTCCCTCAAAAACCCCACCCTTTGCAGATGTTTTAACCACTAATAATCCATATTCATCCTGCCATTCTGGCTTTCTCCATAAGTAGAAAAAGAGATCAACATATGGGACTTCATCCCATTTTCCTTCTTGTTTACAAAACGACATTAACTGCAAAATAGTATTATATTGCAGAGTACCGTATTTTGGCCATTTTTCACTGTTCTCCAAGGCATATTCTGGCCACCATGAATTACAATAATCAATCAACTTAGTTTTACGTAATTCTTCCCCAAAGTTACCTTGTTTCCAATGTGCTAATAAGCACCCCAAAGGAGAATTTTGCAGGATAGGGGTGTTACTGCCCAAAATCCCTTAAAGTTTCTCCATTTAAAAAATACCACAAATGCCGAACCCGCAACGCTTTCGCGATTGTCTTACGGAACGGTGCCTAGGCTTACACCAACAGGAATTCCGTTAGCCCAACCAAGCATAGCTTTCGCTGTGTCTTATTGGCAGGCACCCAAAACCAAACCAAAGTAAAAAGTACCTTACCTTTCTCCCGGGGATGTTGTGAGTGGTGGGAGCTGTCGCGGCCGATACACTCCCCGAGAATCCCTCGGTGCTGGCTGGAGCGTGATCGAGTCACGAACTTGCTCAGCAGCACTCACCACGGTCCCATCTGGGGGTCGCCAAAATGTTAGTGCTCAAAAGCACATTATCACGGGGATTATATGCGGTGTTTTTTATTAAGAGCTCTGCGTGTCAGGGGTATATTCAACCCAAATCTGACTCTGACCATACATCCAAAATGATCATGTTTTATACTCTATCGTTATAAAACTTATATTGTTCTATTGTATACATAGATTTAGCCCCCCTCTGAATTTCCAACATAGTTTCTCATTATTCTTCTTATGGTTATATAATAATTATATTTAATTACTAAACAATCATCACATCTAACAATTATACAATTTATCATACTGCTTACACAGGTACAGTTGACCTGGGAAAGCACAAAGCCTAACATTTTAGATTCTATCTTTAACTTTTTCCAGGGCTTCACTATCAACATGACAGCCCAAAGTGTCACAATGATCTCCACAGTTCCATGAGGCCTGGCGGTGTCATAATGGAACCTTGGTTTGATGGGGCCTCTCAGTGATACAGTGATCCCTACATTCCATGAGGCCCCACAGTGTCACTCTCTTCCCTCAGTCTCACAGGGCCCTACAGTGTGACAATGTTCCCTTGGTGTCACCGGGCCCCACAGTGTCATAATGGTCCCTTGGTCTCACAGGACCCCACAGTGTCACAATGCTCCCTTGGTGTAACAGGGCCCCACAGTGTCACAATGGTCCCTTGGTTCCATGGGCCCTGTGCTGCTGCATTGCCCCCTCCCCTTCTCAGGCCACCCTGCCAGCTAAGAAATGCTCCTTGGGCCTCGGCCTTGGCCAACAGCCCCTGGGCTCAGTTCCTCTGCAGCTCATTACAAACACTGTCTGCTCCAGGCACTGCTGCTGCCCAACCAGCTCCTGGTTTCTGTAGCAGCAGCCCTGGGAGCTGTTTTTGTTCCCTCAGTGGTACAATATCCCTGTTCTCACACTGCCAAAGAAAGCTGTTGGTGCCAAGTGAGGCCAGGATGAACCATTGCTGGGACTGAAGCCCCTCTCTTGGGGCCCTGCACACAGCACTCCAAAAGGAGCCCTTGGAGCTCTCCTGGGCCAGCGACTCCCTCTGAGTGGGGCCTCCCCCAGCTGGGAACTCTCCTGTTTGCTGCACTCAGGGATCCTGAACAACCACAGAGCCTGGGCCAATCTCCCCACTCCTCCAGGCTCAACCCTTTGCCTTTTGCTGGGGAGATGCCAAAGGATCCACAGGGAGCATTCCAGTCCACAGGGGAATTGCTCACAGGTGCCTTGCACTGACTCTTTGTGTCTGTGTGCACACAGGAGTGCCTGTGCTGGGGAAATGTGGCAGAAATGCTGCTCTCTGAGGGGTTTGAGTGCCTTGGATAGCTGAGTCAGTTGGGCCATGTAAGGAAGGTTAAGTCACAAGGTCTAAGCGAAGTTAAATATTTCTAAGAGTTGTTCTTTAGTGAAGTTGTTACTTTTAATAAAAGGTATTAGGTAAGATAAATACTTAGGTGTTAGGTGTTATTCCTCCTTCAAATTAGTAAGCCATAGGTTATAAGATAGATCAAATACTGTTAAGTGCTGTTCTTTTAAGGTATCCGTTAGGGTTAAGGTATAAGGTAAGTCCTATTAAGTTTGAGCTCTGTTAAGCTTTTAGGCCGTATTACTTTTATCCTTAGCCTCACTGTCCTTGTGTCACACACACACACACACACACACACACAGGGACAGTTCTCAGTTCATTTCTGGTTTGATTGCCTGGATTATGTTTGGTTTTGTTGTTGCTTTGTTTCCTCGGTGTGCCTGAAGTGTCCAGTCAGGAGCAGAGTGATTCTTGCCAAGGAACTTTGTGCTGCTGTCCCTTGATATTAGATCTGTTTTTTGCTGATCCCTTGCTGGGGATTTTTTCAGCGCTCTGAAGCCCTCGTTGGTAGCAGGGTGAAGGAGCCCTGGTCCAGGCTCTGGCCCTGGGGGACACGGGGGGTCCCTGTCCCCTGTGCCACTCTCAGGGCCCCGGCCCCCTGGCCCTGTGTCAGGCTCTGGGGTCGATCTCATGGAACATCCTCTGGGGGAGGCTGCGGGGCCAGGGGCTGGGGGACCCGGGGGGACAGAGGACCCCGCTGTGCACGAGCAGGGTTGGACTGCTCTGGGGGGAACTGGGGGGGGGGGGGGCAGGGCAGAGTGACCTCCCCAGTGACCTCACACAGCCCCCATGATGTCACACAGCTCCTGTGATGTTACACAACCCCTGAGATGTCACACTGCCCTTGTGATGTCATACTGCCACTGTGATGTCACGCTATCCCTGTGATGTCACACTTCCACCTGTAATTTCACACAACCTCCTGTGATATCACACAGCCCCTGTGATGTCACAACATCTGTGTGTTGTTACACTGCTACCCATGATGTCACACTGCTCCTCTGATGTCACATACTCTCCTTGTGATATCACAGGCCACCTGTGATGTCACACAGCCCTCTGGGATGTCACAGGCTACTTGTGATTTCATACAACCTCCTGTGATGTCCCCAACCACTCTGTTATGTAACACAGCATCTATATGAAGTCATTCAGCTGCTGTGTGATGTCACAGAGCAGCTTTGTGATTTCACAGTGACCCTGTGATGTCACAGCCTTCTCTATAAAATTAAACAGCTGCTCTGTGATTTTTATACTCTATATCACAACCCATATTGTGATGTCACAGAGCCACCTTCCATGATGTCACAGCTAGCTCTGTGATGTCACAGCCCCCTCAGAGTTGTCACACAGCCCCTTGCTGACATCCCGGCTGCTCTGTGCCTCTATGACACAGCCACAGAGGTGCCGCTGTTACACAGCCCCCTCTGGGACATGCCACAGCCCCTGCCAGTGCTGAGCCCCTGTCAGCTCTGTCTGTGCCCTGCTGGTGTCCCTGAGGGGCCCTGGCAGTGCCCCAGCCCTGCTGGGCTGTGCACAGGAGCTGCTCCTGGCCAGAGCTGTCTCTCTGCAGCGCTGCCCTTGCCAGGAGCAGCGTCTGGGCCAGAAGCCCAGCCCAGCTCAGCAGCACAGACACAGCACAGGGACTTTAATGACCCTCTGGGGCTTTGGTGCTGTTTGCATCAGACCCAGTCCCTCTGAGTGTGCTCAAAAATTTCTGAAGAATTCAAAAAGTGATTGAAACACTGAAATTTCTCATAATATAAATAGTTTCATCTGAGGGACAGGACTGAGAAAGTCTCCCCAGGTTCCAGGTAAAGGAGAGCACTGGTAGCAGTGATGGCAGCTGGGGACAAGCAAAGGAAAGGTGACTCTGATGATGAGCAAAACTGTGCCTCTGTCCCTGCAGGCTGTCGGCATCCCCTGGCTGCCCCACCTGGCTGGGCCCTTCCTTTGCTGACAGCTCTGCCTCCTGCCTGCCCCTGCCTGCCCACACAAAGCCTTGGGCTGCTCCAGGCTCCTGCTGGGGATGTGCTGCACCACAGCCCTGCCCTGGCAAGGAAATTCCTTTCTCTTGGTGTCCAGTCTGGGCCTCCCCAGCTGCCCTTGGTGCTATTATGTCTTCTTCAGGCTCATTCCCACTATGAAAAAAAAGCTCCAGCCTCTCTGAAACCACCCTTCCATCCCTCCCAGGCTACTCCTATTCTACCCTCAGTCTCCACACCACTGAGCCCAGAGCCATCAGCCTCTACCAGCTGGTTTTGTGATGAGGCCTCCAAACCCCATCCTGGGAGATTTTTGTGTCTTCTCCAAGGTCTGAGAAAATGGAAAAATAGTGATCAAAGTTATTTTCTCCAGAATCTTGCAATGACAGAACAGGGGCCAATATCTTTAAACTGAATGAGGGTGGATTTATATATCTTAGAAGGAGGAAATAATTTACAAGTATGAGGGTGGCTCGAAACTGCAGCTGATTTTCCAGAGAAGTGGATTCCCCATCACAGGAATTGTCCAAGATCAGGAACTTTGTGGAGCCTGAGCCAGTGAAACCCTCTCATCCCCAGGGACAGAATTCCTGTAGTGTGGGTTCTTCGATGTGCTGGGTGCCCTCACAACGCTTCTGGCCAGAATGTCTGCTGAGGGCAGCCAGGCTGCTGCAGGGGCAGTGACCTCACAGCCATCACCATGGCAGCCCTGTCCCCTGGGCCTGTCTCTGCCCTCTCCTCTGCCCCTGCCTTGGCTCTGCTGCCATGAAGAGTTTTGTTATTAATATCTTGTCCCCAAGGTGCTGAGGCCAATGGCTTCCCAGTCAGGCTCCTGGAGCAGAAGTGGCTTTTCAGAGCCCAGCCAGGAATGAGCCCTGAGGCAGCAGCTCTGCAGTGGTGGCCACCAGGCCGGGCTGCCAAGGGAGGCTTCTGGCCATGGCCTGAAAGCAGCTGCCAAGGTGCCTTTGGTGCCTCAGGCTCTCCCTGGCACAGCTCCCAGCACGGCACTCTGCCCTTGTGCCTGAGCCCTTCCCTGTGCTGGGGCTGGCCTGGGGCTTTTCCTGCAGCGGGACCTGCCCTGCTCATGGCCCAGGAAAGGCAGTTCCTGCTGGAGCAGGAGGCTCTGCCTGCAATGGGCTCCAACAACTCCAGCAAGGCCCTGTTGACTTCAAAACTGCTTCCTAGAGCATTATATTCTAATAATTGTTATAGCTCCTGAACTGTGGAGTAAATGAATGTAGTTAAGTTCTTTCTTCTAATCATGACTAGAATCAATTAGAGGAATATTTATATAAATCTATTGGATATCCCATCATTAATTCTGAGGGACAAATTGGGTTAAAGTTGAATTCCACCTCTCCAATCCTTTACACCTTTGACAAATCCCAGGATTCAGGAATGGGATTCCCCAATTTCCTGCTTTCGCTAAAACCGCACTGCCCTCACTGCCCTCCCGCCTCCCATGGAAAGCACAAAAGGCAAAGATCCCAGGCTGGGATAAGAACAATTTATTGGGAACAGCAACAAGATAAGGAAGAAACAGAAGAGAAACAATATTGCTAACAGAAGGGATAAATAAAACGGTTTATGGGGAAAACGACAACACAGCTGCCTGGCTCTTCCCAGCAACATATATCTCCCACCTGGAAAGGACACCCTTCTCCTCAGGGAGAGAGTCCCTTTCCTGCCCCTGGCAGTGACCTGAGGTGGGAGTGAATGTAATGACATGCCAATGGCCAGACCCTCATGTTCATCAGTTCCACACCATGTCATTGACAGGGGAAGGAATAGGGACAGGTGTCTTGCCAGCATGGATCACAGGGAACATGGATCACCCAATCTCTTCCCAACATGGTTTTCTCATGGGGGATGAAGCTCCTCCTGCAGCTGGGCATTTCCAGCTTCCCTTACTGGTGCCTGCATTGGTGCCTGGTGAAGTCAGAGCTGCTAGTGAACCTCTTCCCACATGTGGCGCACTGGTAGGGCCTGTCCTCTGTGTGGATGTGTAGGTGGGTGACAAGGTGGGAGTTTTGCTTTAAGCCCTTCCCGCAGTTGGGGCAGCGGAAGGGCCTCTCATCTGTGTGAATCCGCTCATGCAGGAGGAGATTGGAGCTGGTCTGAAACCTCTTCCCACAGGTGGGGCACTCGTAGGGCCTTCTCCCCAGTGTGGATGCGCCGGTGCCTGATGAGGTTGGAGTTGTGCTTGAAGCCCTTCCCACACTCAGGGCAGCGGAAGGGCTTCTCCTCTGTGTGAATCCACTGGTGCTGGAGGAGATTGAAGCTGGTGTGAAACCTCTTCTGACACTCAGGACACTCGTAGGGCCTCTCCCCAGTGTGGATGTGTTGGTGCCTGATGAGGGCGGATCTGTAGCTGCAGCCCTTCCCACACTCCTCACACTTGTGGGGCCATTCCCCAGTGTGGATCATGTGATGACGGATCAGGGTGCTGCTCTGCCTGAAGCTCTTCCCACACTCCAAGCCCTTGTAGGGCTTCTCCCTATGAAGCTGCACATGGACCACCAGCTCCGAGCTCTGGCTGAAGCTCTGCCCACCTTCCTGGCTCAGGCTGGGTCTTTCCTACTCAGAGCACCCCGGGCTGGGTTTGGAGCCCCTCTTCCTGTGGAATCTCTGGAGATTTTCCTCCCTGTTGGATTCCTGTGCCCTGGAGTGACTCATAACAGCCTCTTCCACGAGGTTCTGCTGTGGGGATTTGTCCTCCCTGGTCTCAATCCTCATCTTTTTGTCTGGGGGCAGAAGGACAAGGAAAGGATGGGATTTGCCTCCATGCCAGAGGGAAGGGGAAGGAGATCCCCCCAGTGCATCCCCGGCAGGACAGCGTTGGCAGCAGGGGTGTCCTGCAGCCAGGGGCCATGCTGGGCTGGGAGATGGAGCAGGAGAGAGGGGGAAAGGGGCACTGACTTCCTCCTCACCTGCCTGGGTATCCCGGGGCATCTTCCTCTTCCTTGCAGCCTCCTTCTCCATTTGACAAAGGTTTCGGGATGGGAAATCCTGTTTTGGGAGAATAACAAGGGATGAGCACATTTAGCTTTGTTCTGGTTTGAAGGCAAACCTGGGGGAGGGTCTAAGCCAGAATTACAATTTAATAAGAAAATGAAGATCAAGGCAATGATACAGAAACACTGCCTTAAACTGACAGAATCAGGATATAACCTGATACCCTGTTGGTCAGGGTGGTTGCAGCTGTCCCAGTAAATGGTGGCTGCAGTCCTGTTGGAGTGATGAAGTTGATTCTGTCGAAGCAGTGATCCTTCAAAAGGGTCTGGTCTTCCGCTGGAGGTCCCATGGTGGTTCTGGAGCTTTTGTCCTCTGGGAATCCAGTAGGCAAGCTGTGCCTGGTGTTGCAAGCCTCAGCTTATATCCAGGTAGGAATGCTTGGATCCTCCCCCTGGGCCGAGCATCCCACAATGGGATGATAGAATTTTATCAGTCCTGCAGTGACACTCAATGGAAATTAGCACAAGATATCTCCCATGGAGGGCATTATCGGGGGTGAGTCATGGAAGAGATAAAGAACATTGCCCCACCTGTTTATAGCAGTTGATGAAGATGGGGATTGAAAACATGCATTTGGTTACATCTTGCATTGCATCCTGAAACAGTGGGGTAATCTCTGATCAGGCGTGGAACACCACCCCCCTTACCAAAACTGGCTCAGGTGTAAAACCCCCACCCTGGGAAGGCCACAGACGCAGGGGACAATGTCACACTTGCCCTGTCTCTGTCTCTGTCTCTGTCTCTGTCTCTCTCTTGCCCGCCCCCCTTTTCTCTTTCACAGACTGGGGGGCTTTGCCAAATCTAAGATTATTTTGTCTTTTTGTCCCTATCAACCTTGTTAACACCTACACAGAGCTTTACCTTCCTCTTCAAAATCTGAATTCGGCCAAATTTCTACTTTCCTGCTATCAGAACTGGCCAGCAGCTGAGCTGGAGCTGTGCAGGACTAATGGAACAAAAGCCGCAAATTTGCTTCTTTTGTCAGTTTATTATAGTTTGGGGGGTTTTGCATTTCCATCAAAAGTGTCTTGTGGGAAAAGCAAATTCAAGTCATTTTTTGGAGGGTAAGTTTGATTTCTGACTAGAAACAACTTTACTTTCTCCAGTGCCCAGAGGATGCTCAAGGGGTCTCTGAGCCTCTCATACTGGGAGATGCTTGGGAGGAGCTGGAGGGAGTTGTCCCTGTCCCTGTCACTCCAGGCCATTCCCCAGGGGTTGTCCCTGTCCCTGTCACTCCAGGCCATTCTCCAGGGGTTGTCCCTGTCCCTGTCACCCCAGGCCATTCCCCAGGGGGTCTCCATCATTCTCACCCAAGGGAATGCCTGGGGGGTCTCCCTCCCTCTCACCCCTGTGCCAGGGGGTGCTCGGGGCAGTCTCTGTCCCTCTCAGCCCAGGGGATGCTCAGGGGTCTCTGTCGCCTCACCCTGGGGGATGCTCGGGGGGTCTCCATCCCTCTGGCCTCAGGGAATGCCTGTGCAGGGCTGGGGACCAGGGGCTCTGTGTCCCTCTCACCACTGAGGGTGCTCGGGGCTGGGGGCCTCTCCCACCTTCTCACACCTGGGGAGGCCGGGAGGGGTCTCTGTCCCTCTCAGCCCTGCTGTGACCCCACACAAACATCATCGGGGTCAGAGGAACAGAGACACCCCCAAACCCCCAGAAGGGCTGAACCTGGGATTTGGTTTGGGGCTGAGGATTTTGGAAGGGGCTGGAATTTGGGCTGGGGTCAGAGCTGGGGCTGAGATTTGGATTAGAGCTGTGATTGGGGTTAAGGCTACACATGGGATCGGCTTTAGGGCTGGGGTTGGGATTGGGTCTGGGGCTAGACGAGTCTGGCACTGGGATGAGATTAAATAGAGAACTGTGAGTGTGTCTAAACATGGAGTGAGACTGAGACCAGGGTCAGGGTCAGGTTTGGGAATGAGCTCACCCAGAGCGGGACAGGGGATATCACAGTAGGAAGGTTTGGGGAAAATCCTGGTTTAGGGGAAAAAAAGGTGTGAATATCTTGTGCTGGGGATTCCTCCCACCCAAGTCCATTCCTAGAAGTTACCTGATATCCAGAAATCAAGAGTGAATAAAAAAAATGCCACCCGGATTTTCCCATTTCCAGTCTCATCACTCTCGGGTTCTGCTTAGTACACCATCTCAGGGCTGCTGGGGATGCCATGTGTCCTGGGGATCCCCTCTCTCCAGGGTCCTGCTTTTGGATTCTGGGGGGTTTTGGGGTCCTGCTCTCAGCCTCCCCTCAATCTAGCCACTTGGGGCTCCCCCCACTTCCCACCATCCTACCCTGGTTTAGGGCAAATTTGGGAGAAAATCCCCAAAAGGGGTTTCCTCTAGACAGGAGATTCAAGCAGATTCTTTCCCAGCTGATTCAGAAAAATATTTCCTTGGAGAAAATTGCAAAAAAACTGTTTATTTAGCAGGCAAAGAATTCACCAGCAAAACAAATGAACAATATTAAACAATAAAATTGTTGCTGCTCCAAAAGAGATTACAATCTCACAAATTCCTTCCATGGGCTGTAGCTGGGCTCACTCAGTCTCTTATCAGTCTCTTATCAGTGTCTTCTCAGTCTCTTATCAGTCCCTCCAGCGCTGGAAATGCCATGGCCCAGGCTCGGCCGGGTGGGCGACAGGTGTGAGGTGCCTGTGGTGTTCTGGGTGTTCAGTCCAGAGCAGGTTTAAAGAGCTCCAAAGAAAAAGAAAAATCACAGTCCGGGGAACTTCTCTGCCCCAGCAAGCTAAAAACTAACTAAAAGCAAAGGAGAGCTCTGTCCTGCTGTCTGTCTGTCAGCAGACAACTGATACCTTAGGTTTTAAGTTTTTCTGTTCTGTTTTGGTGTGCAGCTTTTAGCTTTATATTAAGTGTACTGGGATCTTTTCTCAGGGTGGTGAAGACAAAACAATCCTGTTCTAGCTGGAGACTCAAGGACAATCTCTTCAAACTTCAGGCCCAAAGCATAAACAATGTGAAAAGAGGAGGACGGGCAAGCAAGGAGGATGAAACTTCATAATTTGAAGTTATTAATTGGAGAGTTATGTGCAAATGGACTAAAACTTATAAAAATGTGAGATCTCATGATCAAGCCCTCTTTTGCTCATCCAGGCAGAACCACAGCTATGGTTCCGGTACTGCCGGGGTGTGGCCTTTGAAGGCATTTCAGTAAAAATCCACTTTATTCCTCATAGCTCTGTCTGGCCTCTGTTCCAGCTCCTTAAGGCATCACAACAGTCCAGGTGCCGGAATGTGGCGGAGTGAGTGCAGTGTATGAAAACAAACTGCTGCTTCTTCCTCCTCCCCATCGGTCTCAAACCAGCCTTAAAGGCACAGAACTCATTTCTGGACTAAACAGACCGATGGGGGTACGAGCATCATGAAGTCACCCCAGGACATGCCCCTGTCAGGGTCAGGGGGTCCTGTCCCCGCCTCATCTCCGGGCTGCTGGGGGTCCCCCAGCTCCGGTATCGCCCCTTCCCCTCTCCCCGCCCCGGGGGTCCCCCGTTCCACAGCCCCGGCTCTCACGGGGATCCCCAAAACCAATGTCCCGCCCCGTCGGTACCGGGCCATCCCCACGTGGACCCCCTGGGGCCCTCCCGAGGTGCGATCGGGGCTCCTCTCCCCCCGAAAAAGCTCCTCTTAGGGAGCCCAGAGATATCCGGGGCTCGAGTCCGGGATCTGCCGGCTCCGAACACTCTCCAAAAAAATCCTCCCGGAGACCCCTGCCTGGAGCCGGGGCGAGCTCGGCCTCCGCCCTCCCCTGCGGCTCGGGGCTGGGGGCGATGCTCCCGGGGCAGGGGGTGCTGCAGGCTCAGCGTGCGGGCGCTGCGAGCGCCGCGATTCTCCCGCTCCTGCTCCTGCTCCTCCTCTCCCTCCTCTTCCTCCCGCATTTCCTCCGCTCCCAGCCCGGACCCCCCTTTCCCTCCCCTCTGCCCTGCGGCCCCGCAGCATAGGCTGCTGGGTGGGGGAGACCCGATCGGCCCCAGGGCTGGGCAGGGGGCTCGGGGAGCCCCCGGGGCGGATCCGTCCCCCCGGCCCGAGCCCCAAATTCCGCTCCAGGGCCGCCGGGCTCTGCGGGGCCGCTTGGCAACCGGGAGTCATCGGCGAGAAAAGCTCTGGTTGGCTGGAAATTGGTTAGCACCTCTTCTGATTGGCTGGAATCGTGAAAGGCGCTGCGCCCTGCGGGTGACCCTGGGAGCTGCGGAGTTGGGGCCAGAGGCTTTTCCTATTTCTTTCTCTCTGAGAACATTTCTGATTTCTTTCACTCCCTTACTCCTTTCCATTTCTTGTTCAGTACAATCCAAGTTCGAGCAGATCCGCAGTTGCGTTCCCATGGTGTCATTTTCACCTTCACTCAGGTGTGGGAAGGTCGGAGAGCCCCGAGCACCCTCAGAGGTGAGAGGGACACAGAGCCCCTGGTCCCCAGCCCTGCACAGGCATTCCCTGAGGCCAGAGGGATGGAGACCCCCCGAGCATCCCCCAGGGCAAGGGGACAGAGACCCCTGAGCATCCCCTGGGCGGAGAGGGACAGAGACTGCCCCGAGCACCCCCTGGCACAGGGGTGAGAGGGAGGGAGACCCCCCAGGCGTTCCCTTGGGTGAGAATGATGGAGACCTCCTGGGGAATGGCCTGGGGTGACAGGGACAGGGACAGACCCTGGAAATGGCCTGGAATGACAGCGACAGGGACACCCACTCCAGCCTCTCACAAGCATTCCCAGGGGATGAGGTACAGAGACCCCTTGAGCATCCACTGGGCACTGTGTTATAAATAAGCTGACTAGGCCAATATTCAAGCAGCAATAAATTTATTAATTACTGAGGTAAAGCATGAGCAATACAGCGCTGGGT
Organism: Ammospiza caudacuta; assembly: GCF_027887145.1. Taxonomy (NCBI): domain Eukaryota; kingdom Metazoa; phylum Chordata; class Aves; order Passeriformes; family Passerellidae; genus Ammospiza; species Ammospiza caudacuta. The sequence goes on from NC_080622.1 coordinate 936,998, forward strand.
ACAGTGGGGGAAGTTTTCCCTCCAACTGCACACCAATAGTTGAGGCTTACAGGTATTTATAGGGGTACTCCTCAGCTTTCTCAGCAGTTTCTATTCCCAAATTTTACATCACAATTCGATACCTATTGTGATTTAGTTTTTTCAGGATGTATCCCAGAAAGGACTATCCCCAGCGGGTGGTGGTTTGGTTTCTGAAAGAAGGAAGAAGTCTCCCAGATGGTGAGGTCCAGCTCTCCAGATATGGAACCACTTTTTAATTGCAAGGACTATAAATCTCATAAGAGTGATGTCCAGCTTCTGTTGGTTGAAACTAATAATCCTTGAGTTGTTTTTCATCTTCCTTTCTAAGGCTTCTTTTCACTGTTTTGTTAAGGTGTGAGATAAGCATGTTTCTTTTTATATATTTTAAAGCTATAGTTTCAAAGATCCTTACTACAAGAAATATTCCAAAATTATACTTCAAAAGGTTATTATTGCAAAACTCTTTAAGGCTTAGCTTCAAGTAGAAAGTTCCTGTCAAACTGTAACAACCTCAAAGCTTTACTTCAAATGCTTCTAAATCAAATTAAGACTTATAAAGATTAATTATGAACAAGAGATAGTGTTATGAACAAAAATTCGGTTAATATTTTTTTTCTGTGAGAAAAAGTTACCACTACTGCTGGGCTGCTGCCTTTGTTATTGTAATCATGGGTCGTTGTCGTTAATGGTTGTTTTTGTATTAGTAAAAGCCCTGGCTGGGGCGAGTTAATGGCCCTTCTCCTGAGACTGTAACGGGTGGGGACCTTCCCAAGGCTAACTTGTACCTTTCCCAGAATCGTGAAGACACCTGAGAGGGTGGGGGGGGGTTATGCAAAGTGACTCCCAAGATCAGAATGCTTTGTGGAACCCCCGACTCCAAAGCCACGGAGAAACCCCAAAAACAACGAGCCACCTAAGAGTTGAGAGACTGGAGTGATGTCTGGACGTGACGAGCCGAGTGCTGAGCCTGCAGAGACACGGAACACCTTCGGACCCTCTCGCCCTGACCACGGGAGTTGACCCCGGCGGTGAGACCAGGCCGACTGAGTGGGAGGGGCATGATCTGACAGGAATACCACGCCCCAAAGGCTCCTAGCGAGGACTGGATTCCCCCAGCTCTGCCCCTTGCAGACAGAGCTGTGCATATCCTCCTCCTCTGAGTCGCTCTGGGAGAGATGATGGGAGATTGCAGCCCCGCCGAGCTACCCAATCCTCAGCTGATCACTTTTAATAAAGGCATTAAACAGGAGAAGAACTCTCCTGGCCCTTGTTTATTTCAGATAGGTTCAAAGGCCTTCTTCCATGCTTTACTTTCCTCAGTAATTATTAGAATTCGTCTTTATAACTGTCCCATGGTCGGTTTCCACACATATTACAATCACAAATACCCACGTTGCCTGTATGTACCTGACACGAAATAAAGCTTTGTATTTCACAGGGGGGCACAGGGATGGCTCCTGTGAGAAGCTGCTGGAAGCTTCCACTGTGTCTGGCATAGCCAATTCCTGGTGGCTTCAAAGATGGACCTGCTGCGGGCAAAGGCTGGACCATTACAAATGGTGGCAATGCCTCTGTGATAACAGATTTAAAAAGAAATCAAAATAGAGATTGTGGCACCGTTGTAACACCAGCCAGAGGAAAGCAGAGGGAGAACATGTGAGAAGAACAACTCTGCAGACATCCAGGTCAGTGCAGAAGGAGGGGCAGGAGGTGCTCCAGGCCCTGGAGACCCAGGCACCCTGCAGGAGAGCCATGGAGAGAGGGGCCCTGCTCCCAGGCTGGAGCAGCCTGTCCCTGGAGGAATGCACCCCCTGGAAGAGTGACCCATGCTGCAGCAGTTTGGGAAGGACTGTTGTCCCTGGCATGGACTCACACTGCAGCAGTTTGCAGAGGGCTGTTGCCCCTGAAATGGACTCACGTTGGAGAAGCTCCTGCAGAACTGTCTCCCTTGGGAGGGACCCACGGCGCAGCAGGGGAACCATTCCTCTCCCTGAGCAGGGGCAGAAGCCATGGGCGATGAACTGACCATAACCCCCATTCCCTGTCTCCCTGCACTGCTGGGATGGGAGGTAGAGCTGGAAGGAGGGAGCTGAGGGGCTTATTTTATTTCCCCATTTCCTGCTCTGATTTTGTTAGTAATAAAGGAATTTCACGTATGTAAGCTAAGCCTGTTTTTCCAGAACAGTATTTGATGAGTGATCTCGCCCAGTCCTTATCTCAACCCATGAACCCTTTATTAAATTCTCTTTGTCCAGCTGCAGAGGGGAGTGAGTGAGCAGCCCACATGGATGCCTGGCATTTGGCCTGGGTCAACCCACGGCACCTTGGTACCACAGGGTCACAATGGACCCATGGTTCTACGGGGTCTCATTGGTTCCATCAGGCCCTGCAGGGCCACTTAATTCAAAAAGGCCCCAAAGTTTCACAGTGGTCTCCAGGATTCCAGGAGGCCCTGCAATGTCAAAATGGACCTTTGGATCCATGGGGGCCCACAGTGTCACAATGGGCTCTCTTGGTTCTACAGCTTCACAATGGCCCCTCAGTTCCATGTGTCCTGCACTGTTCCATGAATCCTTAGTTCCATGGGGTCCTGTAGGGTCACAATGGTCTCCTTGGTTTTCTGGTGCCACAGTTGCCATAATTTCCATGGTATCACACCTGCCCTTGGATCACAAGAGGCCCCAGAGTGTGACAATGGCCCCTTGCTTGCATGACGCCCTGCAGTGTCACAATGGTGTCCATGATTCCATCAGGCCCTGCAGTATCACCGTGGACAGTTGGTTCAATGACACTCCACAATGTCACCACGGCCCCTTGGTTCCACAGAGCCCCACTGTGTCACTGTGGTCCCTTTGCTTCCAAGGCCCAGAAGTGCCAGAATGACCCTTTGGTTCCATCAGGCCTTGAAGTTTCAAAATGGTCTCCATGGTTTCATGAGTACCCCCTGTGTCACAAGAGACTCCTGGTTCCCTGAAATTCTTCAGTGTTACAATGGGCCCTTGGTTCCACGAGGTTTGGTAGAATCACAATTGACTCCTTGGTTCCATGAAGCCCTGCTGTGTCACAATGCCCATGGTTCCATGAGTGTCCATGGTGTCACCATGGCTTCCTTGGATCCCCAGTATCACCATGGTCTCCTTGGTACCACCCAGGCCTTGTAACAAGAGAGAGGGAGCCATTTTGTGCCTTAGATGAAAGGCTGCAGAACTCATGGTTGTGAGGCTGTGTCACTGATAAGAAACAAACACCACCTGAATCTGAACGCGAAATATCATCTCATGTACCTTCAATCCCAGCCTCAACAGAGGTAGAATATACAAACAGAGATTCCACAGTAAATCAAAAACAGGGACCATATTTTGAATGCAGGCAAAATGCATTCAAGTGCATTTGAATGCACTCGCTATGATGGGGAGGTGATAATCCCCTATTCCAAGAGTGAACTTAAGAAGGGCTGACTATTGAAGGAACTGCAGAGAACCACAATATAAGAAAAGCAGACGGCACAGGTAATTCTGGGATAGGGAGACCAGAAAGCAAGAGCAGATGAAGCAGTGCAGTCGCCACCAAGAAGATCACGTTCACACGCTGTGGGCAGCAACCCCATCAGGCCGTGCCACCATCCCCTGGTACAAGGGCAGTCACGATGGTTCATTTCACTGATCTCAGGGTGCAAAGACACACAGCAGGGCACTTTCAGTATTAACCAAAACAAATGCACCTTTTATTGAGTGCCCACAGCAGATGCAACAGAAGGATTAGAAAGGAGATAAAGGATAGAGAGACAAAGAAAAGGAGGGGAGGAATAGCTGCCAACAGCGAGATGAAATCCTCGTGGTCCGGCCAATAGATCCATCTGGTCACGTCGGGGAGAGTCTCAAAGTCTTTGCTTAACTCAGGGCTCTTTTATAATCTACCGCCAGGAGGGAACAGTGGAGAATAAATCCATTGGGAACAGGTACAGACAGTCCAGTTCTGAACAGCACAAACCGGTGCCAGCAGTGAGCAGGGCCCGTTGTTTCAGGACTGGTTCCTATGGGAAACATCCCGCTTCCCATGGCAGACATCCCACTCCAGTCAGGCCAGCACCCCTGGGTTAGAATTTGAAGGGTCTCAGTCTCAGTCCTTGGGGAGGGCTTCAATCTCCATCCTTGACAGCAGTTGTGAGGCAGATGAGGGATCTTTGGACCATCTCTTACAGACTGACATCCCAAAACATAAAAATAATTATGCACTTCCCCTTAAAAATGAAATTTACTGAATAAAGTTATACTTATTTTTCTTATTTATAAAAGAATTATTCTCTATTTGTAATATCAAATTTAATATTCATATTATAAAGTCCATACCTTTTTAGCAGGCAACAAATTTATTGGTCATTAGTTCCAAGTAACACAATTCCCTTCATTAATTCATTGAGCAGTGTGGCTATTGATTTCCACTTCTTTATGCTAATTAGTCCTATTTTCAATCCTTTTGTCAATCTTTTTCATCATTTTTACAGACAGGGTAAAAGGGGCCACTTTGGGGTCCCTGGAGACATTTCTGCGGCTCATTTGGGGCAGTTCTGGGTCTTGGGAGGGAATTCAGAGAGAACTTGAGGGTCTGGAGGACACTTGGGGGAGCCAGGTGGGCACTTGGAGGGGCACTCAGGGATTCCAGGGGACAGTTCGGGGTCCGGGGCAGCACTTGGGGGTCCAGGGGGGCCCTTGGTGGTCAGGGAGAGGAATTTGGGGCCCTTCGGGGTCTGGGAAGGCCCTTGGAGGGCTCTGACTGGGCTCTCTGGGCGCGGGGGGTGATGGAGTTGTAGGCGCAAGGCTTATACAGTTTAACATGGCTACGGGGCATCACGGGACTTCAAGGCACAGCTGAAATGGCTCTCGGTGGGGCGCAAGGCATGACGGGAGATGAAGTCCCGACTGGAACAGCACTGGTCGTACGCCGTGGAGCATGATGGGAGCCATAGTCCCGCAAGTGGCTCCAACGCTTTGTTTGGGGGTCCAGGAAGGCTCTTGGGGGACACTTCTGCATCCGACCTGCGACTTGAGGTCCTCGGGTAAACGTAAGCAGTTCGAGAGAACTTGTGAGGGGCACTAATCAGGCTCTTTAGGGCGGGGGCACGGCAGGAGTTTTAGGCACAGGACTGTTCTGAGGGGCTCTGGGGCCGCGGGGGAGGAGAGGAGATGAATTCCCAGAAGTGGCTGTACCGGGCATCTGTGGGGTCAGGAGCACTCAGGGGGTACAGAGACGCTTTTGGAGGGTCCCAAATGGGCGCTGAGGGGGCACTGAGGGATCCTGGAGCATCTGGGGGACACCTAAGGGACAAAGGGGGGGCGGATCCCGGGGTTCTGTGGAGCACGGGGCATGATGTGCGTTGTAGTCCTGGCTTCAATGGGGCTCAATCGGGCCGCGGGGCATGACAGGAGTTGTGGCTACCGTAGGCACCGTCCACTAGTCTCCGACCGCTGAAGCATGTCCCCCAGAAGGAGCCTTTGTGTGGGGAGGCAGAGGCAGGCAGTCGTGTACCTCAGTGGGACCCATTCAAACTTCAAGAAAATTTGGGGTCTAAATTTAACTTTGAGTTCTTGACTAGTTTTTTCAAGACACTCTCAAAGACTGAGTCTGATGTAAACAACAGCAAAGCCCTGAGAGGGTCATTAAAGTTTTCTATGAAAAGTCATGGAGAAAGATTTCAAAGAGCAGTAATAAAAGATACATTCCTATTTTAAAGGGTGTCTTTTATTAAATTTCTCTTTAGAGGTGGTTGCAGCATTCTGTGATTGATATTGACCCAGGGTCTCTCCTCAGCAGCTCTGGCCTGCTCACAGAAGCTGTGCCTTGAGCTCTGACCCAGTGTGGACAACCTTGCTCCACACTGCCCAGCCCCATCCTGTCTGTCCTCACTGCCCTGGGCCCTGCTGTGCTTGGAGAGCTGGCATTACCCAGTCTAAGAGGGGTTCTCCCTTTTTGTACATTTTGCAGCAATCTCAAACTGCTGAGTTTCCCCAATGCAAACAGACACACTGCTCAGGTGTGTGCCAGCCCCAGGTGCCACCAAAGGCACTGCAGAGCTGCCCTGGGCCAGCTGTGAGGGTGGATCATCAGCCCAAGCTGCACTGGGCCCAGGCAAGGGGCTGTGGCCATGGGCACTGACCCCACTGCTGGGTTTGGCTGCCACGGCCACCGTGAGAAATGAAACTGTCCTTGAAAACACTGGGGAGGACTGGGACATACTTGGAACGCTGTGGGAGACACTGTGACATACTGGGAGCGACAGTGGGGAGGACTGGGACATACTGGGGAGACTAGGAACTCTGTGGGAGACACTGGGACATACTGGGAGTAACATTGGAGGATACTGGGACATACTGGGGTCACTGAGGCCATTGCGGAAAAGACTGGGGACACTGGGGCATCCTGTGGATGACATTGGGATAAACTGGGAGGGACTGGGAATAAACTCAGGTGTATTGGGAGAGACCTTGCTGTACTGGGAGGGGCACTGGGTTGTTACTGGGTTCTACTTGTGATGAACTGCCTTTTACTGGGGATGTACTGGTCTGTACTGGGGATGAACTGGGCTGTACTGGGAGGGACTGGAGAAGTTCAATGGGCTGTTCCCACCTCTGCCGCATCCCATTTGCCAAGGCTTCTGCCCATCACCGCCCAAAGCCAATCAGCGCCGGGATCGGGGCCTCCTGAGCAGTGCCTAGGATGGATGACATATTTTAGCCTACAGCTCCCGTCATGCCCCGCAGCCCGATTCAGCCCCATTGGAGCCGGGACTACAACGCCCGTTATACCCCGTGCTCCACAGAACCCCGGGATCCGCCCCCCCTTTGTCCCTTAGGTGTCCCCCAGACCCTCCAGGATCTCTCAGTGCCTCCTCAGCGCCTGTTCGGGACCCCCAAAAGCGTACCCGGACCCCTGAGTGCTTCCGACCCCACAGATGCCCGGTACAGCCACTTCTGGGAATTCATCTCCTCCCCTGCGGCCCCAGAGCCCCTCAGAACACAGTTGGGCGCCTAAAACTCCTGCCGTGCTCCGCGCCCTAAAGAGCCCAGTTAGAGCTTCCCGAACTGCCCGATGTTCTCCCGAATGTTTACGTTCCCCCGAGGACCTTAAGTCGCGGCTCGGACGCAGAAGTGTCCCCCAGGAGCCTTCCCGGACCCCCAAACAAAGCGTTGGAGCCACTTCCAGGACCATGGCTCCCATCATGCTCCGCAGCGCACGTCCTGTGCTGTTCTAGCTGGGACTTCATCTCCTGTCATGCCCCGCACTTCCCACCAAGAGCTATTGCAGCTGTGCCTCGAACTCTCGTGATGCTCTGCGGCCTCGTTAAACAGTATTAGACCCGTGCCTACAACTCCATCACCTCCCGCGCCCCAGAGAAGCCCATCAGGGCCCCCCAAGGGCCAGCCCGGACCCCGAAGGGCCCCAAATTCCTCTCCCTGACCTCCAAGGGCCCCCCTGGACCTCCAAGTGCTGCCCCGGACCCCGAACTGTCCCCTGGAATCCCTGAGTGCCCCTCCAAGTGCCCACCTGGCTCCCCCAAGTGTCCTCCAGACCTTCAAATTCTCTCTGAATTCCCTCCCCAGACCTGAAACTGCCCCAAATGAGCCGCAGAAATGTCTCCAGGGACCCCAAAGTGCCTCCCTTGACCCTTTCTGAGAAAAAGATGATAAAAAAGATGGCAAAAAGACTCAGATATTACTAGTTACCATAAAGAGGAATAAATAAATAGCCAATGGAGATTAAGGAATCAATGAAGACAATTATATTATTAGAACCAACGACCAATAATGTTTTTGGTTCCTAAAAATGTATTTTTTTAATATAAACTAAATAAATCGGGCAGGAGTTCTTTCTCCTTTTTAATGTCTTCATTAAAAATCAGCTCATGTAGGGTGATCCAATGGGTCTCACACTGCCACTGCTCCCAGGAGTGGCACAGAGGAGGAGAAAGAGTCCAATTTGTCCACTGGTCTGCAGGCAAAGCTGGGGGTTCCTTCCTCACCACAGCACCAGGAGATTCCTAGTATTTTGGTTTGACATTCGAGGTCCTCTTTCCAGCCAACATGTTTTTAGGTTAGGATGAGGGGAAAAAGGGTCTTAGTGGACACTGGATTCTGTTCTTCACGTCTAGACATCACTTTGATCCCTCAATTCCATGTTGGTTTGTTGATTTTAGGGGTTTTTGACTAGGTTTCATGAGGAGCTTCCTCATTTTCATGCCAACCCTGATGTCATTTGCATGCCAACTTGGTTGTCCCCTCCTCTTCAGCGTCCTGAGTGCCATCCTCCTGGAAGCAGCAAGGTGCCACTCGACAAAAAGGGGAATTCTCAACCCTCAACAACAGGTAGTAAACAAAAAACTCTTAACAACAGGTGATTACAACAACAAACAGTTAGAACTCCTCCCTGGCAGGAAATGGCCCAACCTGTGAACTCTGCAACCTTTTAATAAAATGGGCAACTTTTCTACTTCTCACAGTATGACATCACAGAGATGGTTTTGTGACATCACTGATAGAGTTGTGACATCATACAGCTTCTGTGACATCATAGAGTAGCGTGTGAGGCCATAGAGGAGATCCTGCCATCATAGAGGGTGGCTCTGTGACATGAGAGAATGGGTTGTGGCATCACTGGGTGGCTGTGTAACATCATAGAGCAGGTGGTGACATCACAGAACAGATTCTGACATCACATTGTGGCTTTCAGACATCACAGAGTCTTTTGTGACATCACAGTGAAACTGCCTGACATTCCAGGCTGGCATCCCAGAGGTGGCTGAGTAATGTCACAAGGGTGCTGTGTGACATGCTAGAGTGGGCTGTGAGATCACAGTTGGCAGTGCGAGATCACAGGTGGCTGTGTGACACCGCAAAAAAGCTGTGTGTCATCACTGGGGGCTCTGTGACATCACAGGATGTGTGTGACATCACAGGGGCTGTGTGAGGTCACTGGGGAGGTCACTCTGCCCCAGCCCCCCTCACAGCTCCCCCCAGAGCAGTCCAACCCTGCTCGTGCACAGCAGGGTCCCCTGTCCCCCCGGGTCCCGCCGCCCCCCGGCCCTGCAGCCTCCCCCAGAGGATGTTCCCCAGAGCCTGACACGCAGACGGGGGGCCGGGGCCCTGGGAGTGGCACAGGGGGACAGGGACCCCCCGGCAGCGTCCCCGTGTCCCCCAGGGCCAGAGCCTGGGCCAGAGCTCCTTCACCCTGCTACCAACGAGGGCTTGAGAGTGTTGAAAAAATCTCTGGCAAGGGATCAGAAAAAAACAGATTTAATATAAAGGGACAGCAGCACAAAGTTCCTTGGCAAGAGTCACTCTGCTCCTGACTGGACACTTCAGGCACACCAAGGAAACAAAGCAACCACAAAACCAAACAAAATCCAGTCAATCAAACCAGAAATTAAGCGAGAACTGTCCGTGTCCGTGTGTGTGTGTGTGTGTGTGTGTGTGTATGTGTGTGTGTGACACAAGGACAGTGAGGGTAAGGATAAAAGGAATATGGCCTAAAGCTTAACAGAGCTCAAACTTCACAGGACTTAACTTATACCTTAACTTTAACTGGTACCTTTAACTTCACAATTTAGCAAAAGAACAGCACTTTGCACTATTTAACCTAACAAAACCTATGACTTAGCAATTTACTAGAGGAATAACACTTTACAGTCCTTATCAGATAACCTAAATAAACTTAACAACTTCGAAAAGAACAACTCTCAGAAGTATTTAACAGCTTCTACCTCATGATTTAATCTTACTTACTGATATCTGGATAGCTGACTGACTCACCTATCCAAGGCAATCCAACCCCTCAGAGAGCAGCATTTCTGCCACATTTCCCCAGCACAGGCACTCCTGTGTGCACACAGACACAAAGAGTCAGTGCAAGGCACCTGTGAGCAATTCCCCTGTGGACTGGAATGCTCCCTGTGGATCCTTTGGCATCTCCCCAGCAAAAGGCAAAGGGTTGAGCCTGGAGGAGTGGGGGGATTGGCCCAGGCTCTGTGGTTGTTCAGGATCCCTGAGTGCAGCAAACAGGAGAGTTCCCAGCTGGGAGAGGCCCCACTCAGAGGCAGTCGCTGGCCCAGGAGAGCTCCAAGGGCTCCTTTTTGAGTGCTGTGTGCAGGGCCCCAAGAGAGGGGCTTCAGTCCCAGCAATGGTTCATCCTGGCCGCACTTGGCACCAACAGCTTTCTTTGGCAGTGTGAGAACAGGGATATTGTACCACTGAGGGAACAAAAACAGCTCCCAGGGCTGCTGCTACAGAAACCAGGAGCTGGTTGGGCAGCAGCAGTGCCTGGAGCAGGCAGTGTTTGTGATGAGCTGCAGAGAAGCTGAGCCCAGGGGCTGTTGGCCAAGGCCGAGGCCCAAGGAGCATTTCTCAGCTGGCAGGGTGGCCTGAGAAGGGGAGGGGGCAATGCAGCAGCACAGGGCCCATGGAACCAAGGGACCATTGTGACACTGTGGGGCCCTGTTACACCAAGGGAGCATTGTGACACTGTGGGGTCCTGTGACACCAAGGGAGCATTGTGACACTGTGGGGTCCTGTGAGACCAAGGGACCATTATGACACTGTGGGGCCCGGTGACACCAAGGGAACATTGTCACACTGTAGGGCCCTGTGAGACTGAGGGAAGAGAGTGACACTGTGGGGCCTCATGGAATCATAGAGAGCCGTGTGAAATTTCTGGGCCTCATGGAATGTACTGACGCCTTGTGGCTCCATGGAGTGTAGGGATCATTGTGACACTGAGAGGCCTCATGGAACTATGGAGAACATTGTGACACTTTGGTGTGATGCGGAACCAAGGGGCCATTGTGGCACTATAAGACCTCATGGGCCAAAGGTCTGTTGTGACATTGCAAGGTCTCATGGAACGATGAAGGCACCAATACGACACTTGCACAGCCTCATGGAACGAAGTGGCCATTGTGACATCGAGGGGACTCATGGGATCATGGAGACCATTGTGACACTATGAGGCCCCAGGGAATAAGCAAAGCATCGTAACACTATGAGGCCTCATGGAACCAGTGAGACAATTGTGACCCTGGGGTTCCTTACAGAACCAAGAGGACCATTGTGATACTCTGGGCCATCATGAAACCAAGAGGCCTTTGTGGCACTGAAGGGCTGCATGGAACCAAAGCTCCAGGGTGACACAGAGGGGCCTCCTGACATCAATGGTCCATTGTGACACTGTGGAGCCAAAGGAGACCATTGTGACACTACAAACCCCCAGGGTTCAAAAGTCCATTGTGACATTGCAGGGCTCATGGAACAGAGGAGTCTCATGACATTGTGAGGCCTGGGGAACCATGGAGACCATTGTGACACTGCAAGGGCTTATGGAATGATTTAAGACCCCTGTGACACTTTGGGGCCTTCTGGAACATAGGAGCTATTGAGACACTCTGGGACTCCATTGAACCAAGGGTCCATTGTGGCACTGTGGGTCCCCATAAAACCAAGGGAACACAGAACAGATCTGGCTGGTTTGGCCTCCCATGGACTGCCTGACTGGGCCAGCTTACCTTAGCATGTTGAGGGTCTCTTCTCATCTGCTCCTGAAACACTGAGGGTCCATGCTTTCCCTCCTATGGAGAAAAACTGTCCTTCTTATCCAGGTGCCCATGGCCAGAATTGGGAATTCACCTCCATCCTTCCCTATTGTGACAGACTGGAGGAGATTTTTGGCTCAAAACATTTCGTGTGTGGGAGAGGAAGGGGCAGGTCCAGCCTTGCCCTGCCCTGGAACCCCAGCCCTGCCTTTCCCTGGAACCCCAATCACCCCAGAGCCTCTATCCCAGCCCAGCAGTGTCTGCCAGTCTCTGGCACAGCACAGGCAATGCTCCACAGCCACCTCTGGAGCCCCCAGTCCAGCTCCTGAGTGACCAAATGAGCCCAAGTCCCAGCTGGGGGAAGGATCCAGGAAGACCAAAGGGGTATTTAAGCCTGACCACAAGGCAAGAACACATCTTGACCCTACCTCCTCTTGGAATGTCCATCTGAACACTGCTGGAATCCAGGAGTTGGTAGCTGTGTGTGTGCGCTTCTCCAAATCTTTTTTTTCTTTCTCAATGTCTGAGAGAGACAGATAAATACTTTTTCTGATTTTGTCCTCTGGCAAATATTAACTTAAAATTGAGTAGGCTTAGAATTTGTGAAGTTGAATGGGCCAAGTTATTACTTTGAGAAGTGGTTTTGTTGATTGAATGTCATATTAAACATGTTGCCAAAGTTTCTTTGATTTTCTAAAGTTGCCAGTCAAGTTCCTGGTTTGTTGTTTTGAGCTTCTGAGAATCTCCTGTTGGTATTTCTCCAGTACATCCAACTCAGAGCACACAAAGAATTGTAACTTCTTTTAAATGTCTCCTTGACAGAGTTGTTTGGGGGATGAGAGTCAGGGCTTGTCTGTCCTGCTTGGCACAGCCCAGGCAGGGCTTTCCCAGCCACATTCCACACTCCATTTCCCAGCTGGAGCCCCTGGTGCATCTGAGTTGTGCTGCCCCAGCCCCAGGGATGCTCTCATTTTCTGCCCATTCCCCCACGGTCTCTGGGCAGGGATGGCCTCAGTGGGGGCTGCTGACATCCTCAGCAACTTGGAGGCTGCTGCTGAATTTGACTGCTCCAGAGGCTTGTTCAGCCTGCAGATCTTCAGTGCAGGAATTCAGTGTCCCAGAGCTCATTAACACTGAGAACACTTTAACAAGCCAAGCTTCTGGGAATAATTTGATTTTAATTTTCAAATAATTTGTGGTTAGGTAGATCTCAGTAGTGATTCAAAGTGAACATGATATTTAAAAAGACAGTGAGAAAAGATTATTTTAGGTTCTGTTTATTTTTGTTTCCCTGTTAATAAATTGATATGTGCAATCTCCAGCTGACACAGAATCCAAGTAGCTCCTTAAGCAGTTGGAATAGATATGAAAATCAAGACCCTTTATGGCTGACAATCAATCAGACTCTGTCCCTACCCCCACCCCCCCTCTTCCCCCATCCAAGCCCTGGCACTTAGAGCAGCCTTCTGCAAATCTGAGCTCCCTCCAGCCCAGGCTGCACCTGCAGCTTTCAGCTCCTTGGCTCCAACTCCCACCTGCTTCCCTTGGAGAAGGAGCTGCCCGAGACACAGAGGGATGTTCATTTCTTGTCAGCCAATACAGCCAAGGGAAGACACAGCTCCATCAAATGCAAAAGTCATTCCTCTGCTGGATATTGAATTCACTTTCCACAGCGGACAGTCTCAGAGCAATGGAAAACACCTTCTGTGCCCAGCACAGATCCCAAGGTCCCCCCAAACCCTTCCTGCCCCAATTCTGCCCAGATTTGCACTTTGCACACACGAGTCACAGGCTGAAGTCAGGAGCTCCCTCCATGCGCAGAGGGAGGAAAAGAGAGAAAGGGGATGAAGAGCTCTCCTGTGCAGAGCCAAGGTCCAAGTGCAGCCCCTGCAGTGGGAAGCACAATTCATCAGGTTTGTGTCCTTTGGGCTCAGGGACTGGTGACACTCAGAGGCACAGAACGGTTTCTTGCACACAAACACAAATTGAATATTTGAACAGTTTAATTACCATCACAGCTCTTCCCTCAGCTCCCTGGGATGTCCCAGCAGCATATGACATGTTCCCCAGTCCTCAGGGATTTCCGTACAGGAAGAGTTTTAGACAAAGGCATAAAAAAAGGTAGTTCTAGGATAGATATAAATGTAATTAGGATATTGACTAATGTGATATTAATTGGAATTTTAGAAAGATTGGGCAACTTCCTGAAGTTCAAAGCCTGAAGCCAGTCAGTTGAGAGGCACTTGAATGACCAGAAAGAAGCTGGAGGAGGAAATCTGGGAGAAATGAAAGGGAAATAGATCCAGCTGGTCAAGTGAAGAGATGTCCTTTGACATGGCCATTTATCCAGGAGACCTGGAAACATCTGAAGGAAGGAGTGTGATGAAATATTAGACTGAATATTGATGGCAAAGGCAGAGGTGAAGATCAGTATTTCTTCTCCTGCCATCACTAAAAGGATCCAGTAGATCCAGGAAATTCCTGTTCCTGGCGGGAAAAATTTGCCATTTTGTAAATGTATTTAAATGACCTAGATAATAAAAATATGCTTGTATATTAGGAAACCAATGGTGTTAAAACCTGTGCCCCTTTCCAGGCAGACATCAGTTGTCTGCCAATGAACAGGCATTGCCACTTGTGCCCTGAGGTGTGCCCCATGGCCTCCCTGCTGGGCAGCCTCTGCCAGCTCCTGCAGAGCCGTGGCATCTGTGGGGCTGAAGAGACAGCCCTGCCCCGGGATCTGCCGACCTCTGGGCCAGCAGAGAGGCAGCCAGGGCTGGCCATGGCCAGGAACAGGGCCTGAGCCCTGCAGGAGGATGGAGCTGGGCCACAGCCAAACCCAGCCCAGGCCAAAGCTGGGCTCAGCAGCCAGGGCTGCCAAGGGTTGGGCACAGAGGCTGGCACTGACAAATGTCCTGGGCCCCCTCCCTGCTCTGTCCATGCCACCAAGGGCACAGAGCAGCCTCCTCTCTGGGCCACTTGCCTGTTTGCAATGCCTTGCACATGCGCTGTCCCTGCCCCACAAGGTCTGGCCTGAGTCCTGCCCCTGCACGCTCAGCCAGGCTGAGATGGACACTGATGGTTTCTGGGCCAGGCTCTCTGAGCCCGGCCCAGCTCCCTGCAAGCTCTGCCAGCTGCCCTGAGCTCTGGGCAGCACCAAGGGCCTCTCCCCAGCCCAGCCCAGCCAGCTCTGGCCCCACAGCTCTGCTCAAGCCAGGCTGCTCTGGGCACTGCCCCACGGCCTCAGCCCCTGGCAAGGGCACAGCAGCAGCTGCAGCTGCCACAGGACTCAGCCCCAAACCATGGGGGAAGGAGCTGGGCCAAGGCCAAAGGAGGCTCCCTGGCTGCCCTGCTGCCCTCGGGCTGAGGTGCTGAGATCTCTGCAGCCCCTGCTGCCATCCCATCTGCCCAGGGCAGCACAAGAGCCGCGGCCTTGGGGCCCTCAAGAGCTGCTCCTGCTGCAGGCCCAGGGCCCATCCCAGAGCTGAGGCAGCCACAAAGCTGTGCCCATTTCTGTTCATTGCTGCTCTGATGGGGATGGATCCTCAGCCACTTGGAGGCCGATGATGAATTTTACTGCTCCAGGGGCCTCTTCTTTCTTCAGCTTTTTGGTTCAGGAATTCAGTTGGAAAAGCTCATAAATATTTGTTCAGAATACCAAAACAAGACACGTCTCTGGGAATCATTCAAGTTTTTAATTCTTCTGTGGTTAATTAGTCACATTGCAGAAGTGTATTCAAATGAATATACTATATTGAAAACAATGAAGAGAGAACTGTTTTGTTCTGTTGTCTTTTCCAGTTTAGGTTGATATCAGCAATGTCCAGTTTATATTGGCCCCCAGCACCTTCTAATGCATTTTGAACAGATATGAAAATCAAAACTCCTCATCACTGACAATCAATCACACTTTGTCCCTATCCCCTCCCCAACATTTCCCTCATCCAACCCTTCTGCCCATTGTCTCCCACCAGGCCCCCTGGTTAAGAGCCTGGCTCTGTTCTCCATCCCCTCCTCACTGGCACTGCCAGGCTGGGATGAGGAGTCCCGCAGCCTTCCCTGCTCCAGGCTGGACAAGCCCAGCTCCCTCAGCCTCTGCTCACAGCCCAAGGGCTCCAGCCCCACCTTGGAGGCCCTTCCCAGACCCTGCTCAAACTGCCAGACATCTTTCCTGCCATGGGGAACCCAAACCAGGCCACAGTGACCTGGACAATCCACGTCCTTGATGTCCTGGTCACACAGTCCTGGCCCCTTGTCCCCATGTCAGGCTCTGGGGTGGATCCTGTGGAACATCCTTTGGTGGAGGCTGTGGCTCCGGGTGGGCCAGGGGGATCCCGGGAAACACGGACCCTGATGGGCATGAACAGCATTGGACTTGTTGGGAGAAACTGTGAGGGGGAGCTGGGGCAGAGTGACCAACCCAGTGACCTGACACAGCCCTGCTGGGATGTCACAGCCTGCTCTGTGATGTCACAGCCCATTTTCTAATGTCACACAGTTGGTCTCTGATGTCGCAGCCAACTCTGTGATGTCACAGCCGGCTCTGTGATGTCAGACCTCTGCCATGTGATGTCACAGATGCAGTTCTATGATGTCATAGTTCTCGATGACCTCACATAACCCACTCTGTGACCTAATGTTACGAGTTGATCAATTGTGTACACCAGGTGAGCTGACACCTGGAGCTTTTTCTCCAAAACCCCAGATCTATGGAAACCACACAATGCCCATTGTGTGACAAGGGGAACTTGAAGTTCACCAGCCTCAGTGTCCTGCCAGCTCAGCCAGGTGTCGCAGACATCTTTTCATTAAAATCCTTTCGTTAGGATTTTTCCAGCTGAAGCTGTTTCAGCAATAAATGTAAACAATGGTTATCTCCTGCTGTGGAATGCAACAGGTGGATCCGTGATTGGTCTCCTGTGGGTGTTTGGATTTACTGACCAGTCATGGTAGAGCTGGGTCTCGCTCTCTCTCTGAGACACAGATCTTTGTTATTCATTCTTTTTTTTTCTATTCTTAGCTTAGCTAGCCTTCTGAGAACCTTTCTCTTCTTGTCGCAGACATTTCTTCACAGAAATCCTTTCTTTCGGATTTCTGCATCTTCTGGAGGGCAAAAGGCCTCAGAAGAGAAGGTAAACAATTATTTTCAGATGCTGTGGAATGTAACAGGGGTTTTCTTGATTGGCTCATTTTCTATGTTTATAATTAAGGGCCAATCACCAGTGCAAGCCAGGGGACCGAGTCCTTGGGCACAACTTTGTTGTGGAATTCTTTCTATCTATTCTTAGCCTGTCTTAGCAGCTCTGCAAACCTCTCTCTATATTCTATTTAGCATAGTCTTAATGTATTATATATGATATCTCAATAAATCAAGCCTTCTGATTCAAGAAACAAGATTCACCGTCTCTCTCTCACCAGCAGCGACCCACACAGGCGCTGTAATATCTGGTTACCCGACGTGTCAGAGCAAAAATTAATCTGATAAGACCAGAGGAGCAAATTGCTGCACTGTGTAAAAATCCTGTATGTGTAGCATTTGATGGTTGCTTTGAAGTGACCACAAAAGTGGATTCAAGCCAGGAGCTGAAGAACTGAAGATCCTGATTTGGACAGAGTTCACAGCCAAGGCTGACCACAAAGAGAACCTTCTGGAAAACCTTCAGGAAAGATGATGGAAAAGAGCAGCAGACCTGTGGAGCTGGCCAGAGCAAGCTGGACTCTTTCAAAAGGTACTGTTCAATTTTCTATCCCTGAGGATTCAGCCCTTCGTAGTCTGTGGCTGTTCGTATGGCAGACACATGCCTTGCCAGAAGAGGTTCCTTTTACTCCTTCAGAGGAGAAGCTTTTTGCCCTCTGGCAACATTGGTGCAGAGAAGACGGATTTTTTTTGGGAATTACAGATCTCTATAAGTTTTTTAGATGGGCAAAGCTTTTTGGGTTTTTTTTTGATGTCCTGTACGCTTTAGATGTTTTTGTCTGGGAGTGCATGGACTCGATTATCCAGTGCGTCTACAGTCAGGGACGCGTGTTGCCTTCTACCTACCCAGCATTTATAAAGCTTTTCCCAGTTCTGTAACACAGAGCAGCGTCTTTTCAGTGGATTTCTAACTGTTATGGCCAGGCTCCGTTTCCATCGGCCCTGGCAGAAGACCCGGTGGGTGATGACTTTGGGCTTTTCCCCCCCTCCGCTTCACAGTGGGGGAGGCTGAAGCTTCGCCGGGCGAAGAAGTTTTTTTTACTCTTTCTCCGGAGCATGCTCAGATGGAGCCTTCTCTTCCCCCCCTTCTCCCCCGCAGGGGGGATGGGAGTGGACGCCGCTCAAGCCACAGCCGGCCTCTCAGACTCCGCCTCCTTCACACATGGGGGGGGCACTAGTCTCTGAGGCTTCCTCCACGCCCCTGCCAGAGCCGTCACTCCAGGAGATCCCGTCTCCGCCTCTCCAGGCAGTTCCACCCGCGGTTTCACTGGCCTCCCCGCCCCCGCCAGAGCCTGTGTCCAAGACTGAAGAAGAGACAGTACTTCTGGTCTCGATTGAGCTGTTGCTAGGCAATGACGAGGATGTGTCTCCAGCTTCCGGCTCAGCGTCGGAGAAGGCAGAAGAGACAGTACTTCCGGTCCCGGTTGAGCTGTTGCTAAGCAACAGCGATGCTCCGCCGCTGATTCTCCCGGCTCCGCTGCTGCCTTTGTGCGCTGCGACGGAGACTGCGACTGCGCCTCCGCAGCGGACCCCAGAGTCAGCGGCAGAAAACGGCGTTGAGCCCGCGGGACCCTCGGAGCAGCCCGCGGCTGATCCTATAATCAGCGTGATTCCCTCCCCAGTTCCGGCTTCCCCCCCGCTGCTTCCACCGGATGTCCCAGCGGCTTTGCCGTTGTCGGAGGCTCTGCCCTCCGTGTCGGCGGCTTGTTCAAGCTTGGACTATCCCGGACTGGCTGCCCCAGCAACCGCCCCGGCGGGGGGTCTCTCCTTCAGTGGAGCGGGGGCTGCCCGCCAGCTGACTCATGCGGCAGTCCAGCCGCCGGTTTTTAAGCTCAGCGTTCTCAGCGGTTTGGGGGGTGGTGTTTCGGTTGCTGTCCCATGGAGGCTGCCATCTCTGCCGCCCCTCTTGTGCCCTAGTGGCGAGGGGCAGGTGGGTTCTGCCGAAAGTTCTGCCTTTGGTCCCCAGCCCGGTGGGGGTGGTGCCGTGATGCTGTGGGAAACAAACATTTCCAGACCCCAGATGGGATTGCTGGGGAAGGCTTCTATTTCCTCACAGTTGGCATGCCTCAGTGGTTTAGGGGAAAGGAAGTGTCTCACTACCTGTGCTGCCATTGTGCTGGCAGCAGGGTTCAGGCCTGTGGAAATGCAGAGCCTGCTTTATGGGTTTGGCCTGGGCCGTTGGGCTCAGAAAGTTCCTGGGCTGGGCCCACTGCGAGGCCTCCTTATGTTTTTGGGGACTCTGGTTTTTCCTACCGGTCCTGGTCCCCCTTTGTGGGCCAGTTTTGGGGTTCCTGGTCCAGCATGGGCCAGGACCCCCAGGGCTTTTTCCTTCTCTGGCACTGCTCTGCTCGGTTGCTGCTCTTTTGTTTTTCAATAAAAAAAAAAAAAATTTAAAATTAAATAAAAAAGATTGAAAATAGCGGGCAGCAGCTCTGAAGCATTGAAGGGCCAGAAAGGACATTCCACAAACTGTTTAAAAATTGTGTTATGACTGTCAATGGTTTTTTGATAACTATTGATGGGATTCCTTTTGCAGCAAGTTGTTTTCAGGACCAAAAAGGACTCTCAGATATTCCAAGGGAAACAGCTTCGGCTCTTGGACTGTTCCTGAAACTCAGCTGCATGGACTCAAATTCTCTTTGCATTGTATTTTGCATTTTTCTTATATTGTAGCATTGTTTTAGTTATTTGTTAGTTATTGTATATTCTACAGGTGAAGGAATTTCCTGTTCATTCCACATCAGCATTTTTCTTTTATTTTATACAATTTAGAAAGGTGAGATGTCGCAGACATTTCTTCACAGAAATCCTTTCTTTCGGATTTCTGCGTCTTCTGGAGGGCAAAAGGCCTCAGAAGAGAAGGTAAACAATTATTTTCAGATGCTGTGGAATGTAACAGGGGTTTTCTTGATTGGCTCATTTTCTATGTTTATAATTAAGGGCCAATCACCAGTGCAAGACAGGGGACTGAGTCCTTGGGCACAACTTTGTTGTGGAATTCTTTCTATCTATTCTTAGCCTGTCTTAGCAGCTCTGCAAACCTCTCTCTATATTCTATTTAGCATAGTCTTAATGTATTATATATGATATCTCAATAAATCAAGCCTTCTGATTCAAGAAACAAGATTCACCGTCTCTCTCTCACCAGCAGCGACTCACACAGGTGCGGTAATATCTTCTATTTCTTTTAGTACAGTTATAATGTAGTATATATATCATAAAATAATAAATCAAGCCTTCTGATCATGGATCAACATTCTCGCCTCTCTCTTTGCCTTCAACCCTTGTGACCAACGTCACAGCCAGGCCCACTGGAACATTGGGGTTCCATGAGCACCAGGGACCACCAAAGAGACCTCCAGGACAGAAGAATGCATGGGTAAAGGGGAGGAGAAATATGCTAAGGATTTTGGGGAAACCATTATCATATTTATGTTTAGTCTGGGAAAATCAATGAATATGTGTGCAAAATACAGAAAATTAACAAAAACTTTCCTGTTCTCAGCATGCACGGCTTTGGGAGGAGCTATCCCCCGTGGATCCAGCTGAATAAAGAATGATGCTTCTTAATGCTACATTGGTGTTGAGGAGTTTTCTGTTTTACCAAATTTATGGTAACACTCCCACTGCCAAGGAAAGCTCTGTATGCTGCTGTTTACAAACAGAGAAGGGCTGGTGGCAGATGTGGGGCTTGGAGGCTGCCTGGGGCACAGTGACCAGGAAATAATCAAGTTTTCAATGTTCTGTGAAAGAAGGAGGGGCAGCAACAAAACTTCTGCACTGGAATTAGGAAGAGCAGACTTTGGCCTGTTTAGGATGCAGATTTGGGGAGCACCAAATCAGGTCCTGATTTATTGAAGGAAAACAGCCCTTAAAAACAAAGGGTTCCAAAAAGGATGGACACATTTCAAGAAAGTAATCTTAAGGGGGAAAGAGCAGCCTGTTCCAGTGTGGCAAAAGATGAGCTGGTAAGGAAAATTACTGACCATGTGGGAATCCATAAAATCAGAGGGTTTTTTGAAAGTTGCAAAAGGCAGGCCACTGAGACAGTGGAATTGTGATTTGAGCTAAGCAGTTGCCATGAGATAGGTCAGCAGGAAAATTATCTAAAAAGTAGAAAACTAAAGACAAATAGAACAATGGTCTGTGTATTAACACTTGTCTAGAATAATTCCCTAAGCTACAGAGAAGTTTATCTAGCAAGATATTAGGAAGTTTGAAGCTTAATAATGGAGCTCTATGCACTGTGTTTTAAGGCTTACATGCAGGTATTGTATTTGAAATAAGCAAGCATTTTTTTAACCAAAGGTACGTGTGCTTAAAGTGATTGGATAGAACTACTGTCAATATGCTTTTGCTTTGTGTGATTGGTCAAAACACTTTTAAAATAAGTTGTAACATTAAGTTCTCTGTCTGCTTCCTGGGCTGTGAACTGATGGCATCTTCCTATTGCCATAACCATGAATGAGACTGATGCTGAAAAATAAAACAGCTTAAGGAAAGTTGCTAGCAGTCCCGTCCTATTTGTGAATTGTAAATAGCCCCTGTCTGGCAATATGGCCTGGCTGCCCATGGAACTTTTGTGGGAACTCAGGGTAAAAAGGACCAGCAACTCAGGAAGTGTTTAAGGATGTCCTTACGTTATGCAGAAAGAAAAGCTGAGAGGGGAAAGCTCAATTAGAGCTTAACCTTGCCACCTCTGTAAAAATAATAATATTAAACTGTTTTAATTTAAAAAAATGTAGCAAAAGTAGGGAGAAGGAGAACCTCTACTCTTTTTTGGATGCAGTGGAGAATATAGAAACCAAAGTAAGGAAAAGGAAATATAGTAACCAAAGATAAGGAAATGGCTAAGTTACTTAACACAGTGTCTGTCTCAACTTTCAATAATAGAACAGGTTGCCCTCAGGACAAGAGTTCTCCTGAGCTGGCAGATGGGCACAGGGAGCAGAACAGCCTCCTGGAATCCAGGAGGAAGCAGTTGGTGACCTACTGAGCCACTCAGATGCTCACAGGTGTATGGGATCAGATGGAATCCATCCTAGGGGGATGAAGGAGCTGGTGGATGAGCTCCCCAAGTTGCTCTCCATCATTTACCATCAGTGCTGGCTCAGCAGGGAGGTTCCCCAGGAGTGGAGGTGCCAGTGTGAGCCCATCCCCAAGAAGGGCTGGAAGGAGGAGCTGGGGAACTCCAGGCCTGTCAGCCTGACCTGGGTGCCAGGAAAGGTTATTGAACAGATCACCTTGAGTGGCATCACAGGGCACCCACAGGATGACCCGGGGATCAGAGCCAGCCAGCGTGGACCTCAATATCTGCATTGATGATCTGCATGAGGGGATTGAATCCATCATGAGCAAATTTGCAGATGACACCAAGATGGGTGTGTGTGGATCTGCTGGAGGGTAGGAGGGCTCTGCAAAGGGCCCTGGACAGGCTGCATTCAGGGCCCAAATCCAACAAGGTGAGGTTGAACAAGTCCAAGTGCCGGATCCTGCCCTTTGGCCACAACAACCCCTGCAGCACTACAGGCTGGGGACAGAGTGGCTATAGAGCAGCCAGGCAGAAAGGGACCTGGGGACACTGATGGACAGCAGGCTGGACATGAGCCAGCAGTGTGCCCAGTTGGACAAGAAGGCCAATGGCTCCTAGCCTGGATCAGGAATGGTGTGGCCAGCAGGAGCAGGGCAGGGATTTTTCTCCTGTGCTGGGCACTGGTTGGGCAGCACCTCAAGGGCTATGTCCAGTTCTGGGCCCACTGGAGGGGGCAATAGGAAGAAATTTGTAGCAGGAAGAATAAAAAAAGCAAAGATGAAGCCAAGGAAATGCTCAGGGCAGTTTGGAGGTGGCTGCCAGGCAGCCCTCGCTCTGAGCAACAGCATCTGCAGTGGGACAGGAAACTCCCAGCTGATGGGAACAAACTTTCTGGCTGACTGCGGAGGCCAGGACAAAGCTGAGTGGTTTCCCTGGTGTCCCCCAGCCCTTGCTGGCCCCAGGGGCTGATGGCATTTGTGCTCCCTCATGTTCATGTCCCCACAGCAACAGCATGGGCGTGCTTCAACCTACTGTGTGCAATGCAAACAGAGGCTCCTGAGCCAGTGCTGCCATGTCTGTGCGGGCACCTGTGTGAGCTGGGGAGAGGCCAGGGCTGCAGAGGGGGGATGTTGTTGGCAGCTCCATGAGGATGCTCTGGGATGCTGCCCTGGGCTGTGCAGCACACTGGGGGTGGATCAGCCCCTGTTCTGCTGCTCCTTCCCGTCTGCCTCAGGGCCCTTGTGGAGCATCAGCCATGCTGTTTGCCCCCAGCCTGCCCACAGCCAGGGGCTGCTCACGGGGGTTTTCTGTGCTGAGCATTGGCCTGGGTGTGTTCTTGAGAGAGTCTGGGCAAGGAGCCTGGAGCCCCCAGGCCCTGGCCTGAGGCGTCAGCGCTGCCCCAGCAGTGCCCATGGCCCGTCCCTGCTGCAGCCCCGGCACTGCCACCCCCAGGGCTGTGCCCGGCCCCGAGAGCACTCAGGCCCTGCAGCAACACCAGGGTCACTGGGGCAGTGGGGCAGGGCCACGGCAGCAGCACTGGAAACATCAAGTGCTGCTGCTGCTGGGCACAGCTGCTGGGCCAGCACTGATCTGCCCCAGCTCTGCACACAGACGTTGCTGCTGCAGCATCAGAGAAGGCAACAAAAGGGCATCTCTGCAGAAAACTTTGCTGGGAGAGCATTTACATCTTTAAAGCCATCTAGAGCACAGCCCCTCCTTGACACAGTCTGCAGTCATGAATGGAGAGAAATTAAAGGAGAAATGGCACAAACAATGACATTTCTTGTGGCACAATATTAAGTAAAGCCAAGCAAAAGAACCTACAAGATGAAACCAACAAGAAGTACCAAAGATGACTTTTATTACAAGTGATATGCAGAAATTGGCCAGCAGTTTAATGTTCCTGATACCATCCAGCCATCAGTCTCCACACTGCAGCCTTGAGCTCCTGGTTCCTCAGGCTGTAGATGAGGGGGTTCAGGGCCAGAGGCACCAACGAGTACAGAACTGACAGGGCCAGATCCAGGGATGGGGAGGACATGGAGGGGGGCTTCAGATGAGCAATTGTGCCAGTGCTGAGGAACAGGGAGACCACAGCCAGGTGAGGGAGGCAGGTGGAAAAGGCTTTGTGCCGTCCCTGCTCAGAGGGGATCCTCAGCACAGCCCTGAAGATCTCCACATAGGAGAAAACAATGAACACAAAACAAACAAACAGCAAGCAGGCACTTACTGTGATGAGCCCCAGTTCCCTGAGGTAGAATTTGGAGCAGAAGAGCTTGAGGATCTGTGGGATTTCACAGAAGAACTGGCACAGGGCATTGCCATGGCAGAGGGGCAGGGAAAATGTGTTGGCCGTGTGCAGCAGTGAATAGAGAAAACCACTGGCCCAGGCAGCTGCTGCCATGTGGGCACAAGCTCTGCTGCCCAGGAGGGTCCCATAGTGCAGGGGTTTGCAGATGGACACATAGCGGTCGTAGCACATGATAGTCAGGATAAAATACTCTGATCCATGAAAGAAGAAAATCAGAAAAACCTGTGCAACACATCCTTTGTAGGAGATGTTCCTGGTGTTCCAGAGGGAATTGTGCATGGCTTTGGGGACAGTGGTGCAGATGGAGCCCAGGTCAGTGAGGGCCAAGTTGAGCAGGAAGAAGAACATGGGTGTGTGCAGGTGGTGGCCGCAGGCTACGGCGCTGATGATGAGGCCGTTGCCCAGGAGGGCAGCCAGGGAGATGCCCAGCAAGAGGCAGAAGTGCAGGAGTTGCAGCTGCCGCGTGTCTGCCAATGCCAGCAGTAGGAATTGGCTGATGGAGCTGCTGTTGGACATTTGCTGTGGCTGAACATGGGGACCTGTTCATGGAGAAAGGACAGTGACAAGTCAGGAGAGGCTGCTTGGAGCCAAACCTGGGCCATTCCCTGCAGACTGTCCCACTTGGACTCACCCACCCTTGTTGCTGCTCTGGGAAAACCTTCACCCAGTTCCCTGCCTGAGCTCCATTTGTGCTAGCTGAGTGTGCCATGAGTAGCCAGGCCTGTGCATGAGGGCCCTCAAGGAGCCATCCCTGTCCTACTGCCCTGGGTTTGTGGCCATGTGGCAGAGGGACAAGCCTGGATCTTAAGGATTTGTCAATGGAATCACTCCTAATGCAGAAAGGCTTGATAGCATCTGCACTCCCACTTTTAAAGGATGGCAGGAATTTATTATAGGAATTGTTTTCCTACACACACATCATTCCTGGCTCTCTGAGGTCAGAAATCCCCAGCATTTCTGCTGCACTTAGAGTTTGCCACTGAGAGATGGGAGACGCAAAAGATTCCCTGTGGCTCAGGGAAGGTGAGGGGCTGGATGGGCTTGTTCCCAACTACCCTGGCTTTACACCTTAGGCTGCAATCAGAGCACAATCACACTCCTGGGTCACCCTGGGATAAATCAGAGCCTGCCCAGAGCAGAGGGATCCCTGAATGTCTCACCCTCTCTAAAGGTCTCTGGGCAAGGTCTCAGCACCCCCTTGTGTCAAGGACACTCACGGCTCCCTTGGCAAACCCAACAGCATTTCCTCAGCTCTGGCAGCTCTGCCCTTCCCCGTGGGACATTCAGGGAAGTCCCAGAGGCTCTGGCACATATTTGCACCCAGGAGGGCAGCTCAGATCTTGGAAGGGCACAGCAAGGAGATCCCCGGCTGTGCCCATGATGGGATCTCAAGGGAGGCGGCTCAGCTCATTCCCCTTTCCCATGGACCGCTTTGCCCACAGCCCTACAGGTGCCAGGGAAGCTTGGACACCCCATTCCCATGGACAGCCCTGCCTGGCATGAATGCCAAGGGCAGAGCCTGACTCAGCTGCTGCAAATGCCAGAGCCTCCCTGAGAGCAGCAGATAGCAGTGACATATCAGAGCAATGCAGAACCAAGAGAAGATGTTGTGGTGCTCTGCCTGAGAGGGCAGGGCAGAGACAGACGGGCACTCAGGACAGTCTTCCCGTGCCCAGCTATGCCCAACACCTCCCACACACCAACAGTGCCCTCCTGCCCCCAACACTGCTCTCTTCAGCCCCCTCTCCTTTCCTGAGCATGTCCCTGGGCCTGGACATTCCCTCCTGAGAGGAGCCTTGTCCCTACCAGTGCTCACAGAGCCCATCCCAGCCCGTGTGCCCTGGCTGGGGCCCTACAGAAACCTGCCTGTGTGCAGGGCCCTGGCTGGGGCAGGCTCTGTGTGCAGCTGGGCAAGGGCAGCTCAGGAGAGCCCTGCTAGGCCCTGCAAAGGTGATGCTGCTGCTGTCCAGGGCTGAGGAGTGGCTGACGGCCCTTTGGGAGGCTTCCAGTAGAGAGACTGACCACCCAAAGTTACAGTTCTGGAGTCTTTGTAAATGTTCAAACATTCTTTTGATGATCCTGTGTGTCCCTTTCAACTCAGAATGTTCTGTGATTCTGGGATTACAATTCGTGTTCTGCTTCTCTCATTTTCTATAATCCAAAGAGAAAAAAACCCACTTGCAACAGTGTTAGAACAGTAAAGTAAAAACCAGACATTTATTGGAAGCTTCCAGGTGTCCCAGTGGGGATCCCATGTCTCGCCTTAACCCCAATCCCAGCTCTAATCCAAACCTCAGCCCAAAATCCAACCCCAGCCCCAATTCCAGTCCCTTCCTAAATCCTCAGCCCCAAACCAAATCCCAGGTTCAGCCCTTTTGGGGGTTTGGGGGTGTCTCTGTCCCTCTGACCCCGATGATGTTTGGGCGGGGTCACACCAGGGCTGAGAGGGACAGAAACCCCCCCCCCCGGCCTCCCCAGGTGTGAGAAGGTGGGAGAGGCCCCCCAGCCCCAAGCACCCTCAGTGGTGAGAGGGACACAGAGCCCCTGGTCCCCAGCCCTGCACAGGCATTGCCTGAGGCCAGAGGGATGGAGACCCACCAAGCATCCGCCAGGGTGAGGGGACAGAGACATCTGAGCATCCCCTGTGCTGAGAGGGACAGAGACTGCCCCAAGCATCCCCTGGGCTGAGAGAGACAGAGACTGCCCTGAGTACCCCCTGGCACATGGGTGAGAGGGAGGGAGATCCCCCCAGGCATTCCCAGGGGTGAGAATGATGGAGACCCCCGGGGGAATGGCCTGGGGTGACAGGGACGGGGACAACCCCTGGGGAACAGCCTGGGGTGACAGGGACAGGAAAACTCCCCCCAAACCCCTCTCAAGCAACCCCCAGTGCGAGAGGCTCAGAGACCCCTTGAGAATCCTCAGGCCACTGGACAAAATAAACTTGGCAGAAATCAAACTTGACTCTGCAAAATCACTTTGAAGAATATTTGCTCTTCCCGAAAGTTATTTGGGATGAAAGTGCAAATAAATCCCAAACATGAATAAACTGGCAATCCAAGCAGTGATGTGGCAATTCCAATATTCATTGCTTCCTGCACAGCTCCAGCTCAGCTGCTGGCCAGTTCTGATAACAGGAAAGTAGAAAATTGGCCCAATACAGATTATTAAAAGGAAGGGAAAGCTCTGTGTAGCAATCACAAAGGTGACAGGGATAAAAAAGAAAAATTATTCTCACATTTGGTAAAGCCCTCAAGCCTGGGAATTCAGGACTTATTCAGAAATTTATCTACTTGAGCTGAGCTTCTTGTGGGACTTTTAGCCACTTTGCGTTCCTCATCATGGGGTGAATGAACCTTGTCAGTCTCACTGGTAACATTTGCTCCATTTCCTCCAGTGATTTTAACAACTTTATAAGGAAAGACAACAAATTATTTTCTTTACACTGGCCACCCATAAAAGCCATTTTCCTCATAATTTCTCCCATAAAGAAATATAGCTTTTATAAGCTCCATAAGCTCCCCAGAGGAAGGAGGGACTGTGTCCAAGTTTCCAAGAGTTCTTCCAGAAAGAACCACAACCTCCTGAGTGGAGGGAATCATGCTGTAGTCAAAGGCACTTGGGGTCAGACAACAGTGCCCTGAACCAAATCCGAACAGGATTTTATTGAACAGTAAATGTGAGGTAGAGAGGTGAAAAGAAAGAGAAAAGATGAGTGACAAGGGACAGAGAACTCCCCTGGAGCAGAGCCAAGTGTGACATTGTCCTCTGTGTGTGTGGTCTACCTGGGGTGGGGGTTTTACAGCTGAGCCAGTTTGGGTAAGGGGGGTGGTGTTCACCCCCTGAGCAGGGATTACCCCACTGTTTCAGGTTGCAGTGCAAGATGTAACCAAATGCATGTTTTCAATTCCCATCTTCATCAACTGCTATAAACAGGTTCTTTATCTCTTGCATGACTCACCCCTGATAATGCCCTCCAGGGGATATATCTTCTGCTAATGGGCCATGGAGTGTTACTGCAGGACTGATCAAATTCCATTATCCCATTGTGGGACGCTCTGCTCATGGGGAGGATCGAAGCATTCCTACCTGTCTCTGTGTGTGTCTGTGTCTGTGTGTGTGTCTGTGTGTGTCTGTGTGTGTGTGTCTGTGTGTCTGTGTGTCTGTGTGTCTGTGTGTCTGTCTGTGTGTCTGTGTCTGTGTCTGTGTGTGACTGTGTCTGTTTGTGTGTTTCTCTGTGTGTCTGTGTCTGTCTGCGTGTCTGTGTGTGTCTGTGTCTGTGTCTGTGTGTCTGTGTGTTTCTGTCTGTGTGTGTGTGTGTGCTGGTGCTCTTGTGGCTCCCACCTGTTACCACAAAACACTCAGAGGGAAAGTTGATTGCAACACCACAGACCACAAAAGTGCCCCTTGGAACCAAGAGGCCATTGTGACACTGTGGAACCAAGGAGAGCATTGCTGTACTACCAGATCTCATGGAACCAAGGATCCATTGTGACGCTGCAGGGCCTTGGGGGACCAAGGGCCATTGTGACACTGCAAGGCCCAAGGATCCGAGGGACTTTGTAACATCACGGGGTCCCATGGAACCAAAAGACATTGTGACACTGGGAGGCCTCATGGAACCATGGTGAAATCAAGTTGTCAGGAGTGTTGATCTGATGGACGGTAGGGTAGGAGGGCTCCGCACACATCCCTGTAAAGTCTGGATCTAGGGCCCAAATCCAACAAGGTGAGGTTGAACAAGTCTAAGTGCCGCGTCCTGCATTTTGGCCACAACAAGCCCTGAAGCAATACAGGCTGGGGACAGAGTGGCTGGAGAGCAGCAAGGCAAAAAGGGACCTGCAGGGACTGCTGGACAGCAGGCTGGACATGAGGCAGCAGTGTGCCCAGCTGGACAAGAAGGCCAATGGCTCCTGGCCTGGATAAGGAATGGTGTGGCCAGTAGGAGGAGGGCAGTGATTCTTCCCCTGTGCTGAGCACTGGTTAGGCAGCACCTCGAGTGCTGTGTCCTCAAGTTCTGGGCCCCGTGGGTGGGCAATAGGAAGAAATTCGTAGCAGGAAAGATTAAAGAAAGCAAAGGTAAAGTCAAGGAAATGCTGAGGGCAGTTTGGGGGTGGCTGCCAGGCAGCCCTGGCTCTGAGCAACAGCGTCTGCAGTGGGACAGGAAACTCCCAGCTGGTGGGAAAAAACTTTCTGGCTGACTGCAGAGGCCAGGACAAAGCTGAGTGGTTTCCTGGGTGTCCCCCAGCCCTTGCTGGCCCCAGGGGCTGATGGCATTTGTGCTCCCTCAAGTTCATGTCCCCACAGCAACAGCATGGCAATGCTCCTGCCTGCTGTGTGCCTTGCAAACAGGGGCTTCTGAGCCAGTGCTGCCGTGTCTGTGCCTGCAAGGATGGGGCACCTGTGTGAGCTGGGGGAGAGGCCAGGGCTGCAGAGGGGGGATCTTGTTGGCAGCTCCATGGGGACGCTCTGGGATGCTGCCCTGGGCTGTACAGTGCACTGGAGATGTATCAGCCCCTGCTCTGCTGCTCCTTCCCATCTGCCCCAGGGCCCTTGCAGAGCCCCAGCCATGCTGTTTGCCCCCAACCTGCCCACGGCCAGCCTGGAGCTGCTCACGGGGGTTTTCTGTGCTGAGCATTGGCCTGGCCGTGTTCTGGAGAGAGCCTGGGCAAGGAGCCTGGAGCCCCCAGGCCCTGGCCTGAGGCGTCAGCGCTGCCCCAGCAGTGCCTATGGCCTGTCCCTGCTGCAGCTCTGGCACTGCCACCCCCAGGGCTGTGCCTGGCCTCAAGAGCACTCAGGCCCTGCAGCAACACCAGGGCCACCAGGGCAGTGGGCCAGGGCCACAGCAGCAGCACTGGCAACAGCAAGTGTTGCTGCTGCTGGGCACAGGTGCTGGGCCAGCGCTGATCTGCCCCCAGCTCTGCACACAGACATTGCTGCTTCAGCTCCAGAGAAGGTAACAAATGGGTATCTCTGCAGAAAACTCTGCTGGGAGATCCTATACTTCCTTTACACCACCAAGAATGCAGCCCGTCATTGACACAGTCTGTGGCCACAGGGAAGGTGGAGAGAAGCAAAATGAGAAATGGCACAAACATTGGCTTGTCTTTGTGGAGAAGATGAAGAAACTAAAACACAGACAAAAATTTTCAAAATGAAAACAACAAGAATTATCAAAGACAACTTTTATTACAAGTGATTTGTAGAAATTGGCTGGCAGTTTAATGTTTCTGATACCATCCAATCATCAGTCTCCTCACTGCAGCACTGAGCTCCTTGTTCCTCAGGGTCTAGATGAGGGGGTTCAGGGCCAGAGGCACCAACGAGTACAGAACTGACAAGGCCATGTCCAGAGGTGGGGAGGAGATGGAGGGAGGCTTCAGGTGGGCAAATATGGCAGTGCTGAAAAACAGGGAGACGACAGCCAGGTGAGGGAGGCAGGTGGAAAAGGCTTTGTGCCGTCCCTGCTCAGAGGGGATCCTCAGCACAGCCCTGAAGATATGCACATAGGAGAAAACAATGAACACAAAACAAACAAACAGCAAGCAGGCACTTACTGTGATGAGCCCCAGTTCCCTGAGGCTGGAATTTGAGCAGGAGAGCTTGAGGATCTGGGGGATTTCACAGAAGAACTGGCCCAGGGCATTGCCATGTCACAGAGGCAGGGAAAATGTATTGGCTGTGTGCATGACAAAGGCACTGGCCCAGGCAGCTGCTGCCATGTGGGCACAAGCTCTGCTGCCCAGGAGGGTCCCGTAGTGCAGGGGTTTGCAGATGGACACATAGTGGTCGTAGCACATGACAGTCAGGAGGGAAAGCTCTGCTACAATAAAAATCAGAAAGACAAAGAGCTCAGCAGCACATCCTGTATAGGAGATGTTCCTGGTGTCCCAAAGGGAATTGTGCATAGCTTTGGGGACAGTGGTGCAGATGGAGCCCAGGTCACTGAGGGCCAGGTTCAGCATGAAGAAGAACATGGGTGTGTGGTGGCCGCAGGCTACGGCACTGATGATGAGACCGTTGCCCAGGAGGGCAGCCAGGGAGATGCCCAGCAAGACGCAGAAGTGCAGGAGTTGCAGCTGCCGCGTGTCTGCCAATGCCAACAGGATGAAGTGCCTGATGGAGCTGCTGTTGGATATTTGAGCTGTCTTGGCATGGGGATCTGTAAGAAAAGTAATCACGGAATACTTGGGTTTGGAGAGGACTTTAAATATTCCAGCACAGCCTGGGGACAGTTTCCCCCCACTGCCTGTCCAGGGCTTTGCTGCCTGGAGCTGTCCCTGCCAGCAGCTGCTTCCCTGTGCCCAGGGCTGGGCCCCGCCAGTGCTGCCAGAGCCCAGCCTAGCCCTGGGGGCTCAGCTCTGCGCTGCAGACCCCTCCCAGCTCAAGTACTGCCCAGGGACAGCTCTGGCTCTGCAGCCTCTTATAGCAACACAGCAACCCTGAGAACGCTGGAAAAGCGACACTGATGCTGCCTTTAAGTTGCCCTATGCTAATTTCTCTAACTGGCTGGATACATAAGATTTGAGAAAAAAAAAGGTTTTTTTCTCAACCTGAACAGAGAGATAAATATCTATGTGCAATTTCCTTTCCAGGCAACCCAGAGCAGTAGATTAAAAAAGCAGGATTTTCCCATTTATGCAGGCCCTGACTCTCTGTGCTCCCTGTAAAATCTACTTGGAAATGTTCTGCAGTTCAATGCCATGCTGGGAGCAATCCTCAACAAAGCAGCATCCTCACCACACAAGGAGAACACTGCCAAGCCTTACCAGCTGTGTCCTCCCGCCCTGATCTTGTCCCCCAGCGCTGGGAGCAGCTGCCAGGGCTGGCTGAGAGCTGTCCCTGACAGGCAGCAGAGTCCCTGCCCCAGCACAGCACCCTGGGCTTCAGGACAGTCATGGGCACCCCTGGCTGCTCTGCACAAGAGACAATCAGAGAATGTACTCACAGGGTCTGTAGGCATTGGGATGTTCCAGCTTTAGGAGATGGCTGCAGGAGCGGCAGCTGCATTATCCTGCAGCTAGAGGTTCCTGTGCCAAGGGTTGGCAGTGATTCTGACCCAGGCACTTCTCATCACCTTCCTAGCCCTGACTGATTGAAGCTCTCTGTGCCTCTGTGCTGTTCCCAGGGTGGTTGCAGGCAGTGCCCCAGCCCTGCTGGGCTCAGAGAAAAGCTGCTCATCAAGAGAAATATGCTTTTGAAGCTTTGTTTGGTTACCAGGAGCTGCCTCTGTGCCAGCAGCCCAGCTCAGCCCAGCAGCGCAGACACAGCACAAGGACTTTAATGAGCCTCTGGGGCTTTGTGCTGAGGCCCTGAACATCAGTCCTTGAGAGGGAGCTGAAGAAACCTCTCCAGAACTCCAAGTCAGAATTCAACTCCAAAGCTTCTTGGACTTTTCATGGAACCCACTGAGTGAGACGACTGAGAAAGTGTCCCCAGGCCTCAGGCAGAGCAGAGAACTGGAGGCAGTGATGACAGGTGGGGACATAGAGAAGCCAAGTCTTGGTGCCCTGGGACACAGCAGGGTCTGTGCCACCAAGGGCTGTGAGGAGACACCTTGTCCTGAGGCCCTGGGGTCTCCTGGCACAGCCCCATCCAGGCTGGGCACTGTCAGCTCCTTGTCCTGCCCTCAGCATCCCACCCTAGCCCACATCCCAGTGGCCTCAAGGATCTGCTGGAAGGAGTCCCTGGGGAGCCTTGCGGAGGAATGGCCCTGGGGGCTCCTTAATGCTCCCTGCAGGGACTGCAGGTTTTTCAAAGGACTTTGGGTTTGGCTTTTTGCTTGGAGTCACTGAGAGGTTTGTGCAATCCTGGCCTCCAATTATCTGCTGTAATTAGTCCCTGGAGAGGCTTTGTCACTAACAACACTTACTGGGGCTCATTAATGGTTCAGAGTACTTCAGTTATTTTAAGCTACTTGGTGTTTCCTTTTTGATACAGACTCTGTGAGAGGTTTGTGCAATCATGGCCCCAATTATCTGCTTTAACGAGTCCCTTGAGAGCTTTGTACTGACACTCAGTCGGGCTCATTAATACTTTGAGTTACTCAAGGTTTTTAAGGTACTTTGGAATTTCTTTTTTACACTGAGTCTCTCAGAAGTATTTTGCCATCCTGATCTCCAATTCCCTCCTCCCAGGAGTCTATGAGGAGCCTGTGTTGTAGATCGACCTCAGTGAGACCCATTGGTGCCTTGAGACACTTAGGGGTTTTCCACTGACTTTGACTCCTTGAAAGGTTTGCGCAGTTTCCCGTCAGGCCCAGGGTTCAAGGGCTCAGTTCCAAATTCACAACAGGGCTCATTAGGATCAAGCAAGGTCATACAAACCCTGTCTCTGCCTTGATTTCCCTGTGGTCTAGTAAGCTCAGCAGGAAGTTTTCCTTTCGCAGTTATGAATATTTCAAATAGCTTCTAAGAAATATGTATTCCTTTTTAAAAGAGTGTATTTTATTACTGTTCTCTTTAGAGAAGAGGTGATTGCAGCATTCCGTGATTGATATTGATCCAGGGTCTGTCCTAAGGAGGTCTGGCCAGGCCAGTGAAGTTGTACCTTGGAGCTCAACCAGTATAGACAACCTTGGCCCACATTCCCCAGCCCCGTGTGAGAAGCTATTTTCACTTTCAAAAATGTAAATGCTTTATTAAGACCTTATCAAAATACAACAGAAGACTGAATAAAGAAAAGAATACAGCACCAAGAGCAAAGAATTCAGTCACTGTGTGCTCATCTACAAAATGGGTGTTCTGTCTTTTATACCTCTAGCCCCTCCCAAAATCTTGTCAATCAACTCCTTCTTCACTGTCCAGTGCTGGAGATCACTGTCTTACACTTTGATTGGAGGTCAGGTGCTGCCATAGTAACAAGCCGACCCTCCCAAATGCCCTGACTACTGAGGCCATCCTGTGATAACAATGCAAGGGGGAGGGGAAGGATAACTATACATCTACAAAATGATCCTTAACATATATTTAATATTCGCCCCTTAATTGTGAGAGCCAACCATAGAATTGCTCATCTATAACAAGCCTCCCTTTTCTTTTTATAAGTAATTTTGCTTGAACAATTAAGTCAAAAATTTTCTCTCTCTCTTGAATGAGTCATACCAGCATCTGTTGATGTGGGCAAGGACAGTGGGAATGGGAGAAAAAAATCTCCGGATTTCCTTAGACATACTTATTTGGAATGGACAAAAGGGCATCCCAGAGGTCCAGTATGGCTTTGAGTCCCATCTACCGTGCCTATGTGGCTGCTATCCATAGTTGGTGTATCTTAGGGGTGAGCACAGAGGCCAACTCGGTCCTGCCCTCCAGTCCCTGCTGAATTAAAAGACAACTGAGCAATGATAGAGGTCTGGTATGGCCTTTTGTCCTTACCTTACCATGCCTACAGGGTTGCTACCCGCAGCAGGGCTATGGAGCCTTCTTGGTAGCAAACAAAGGGGCCAACCTGGGCTTGCCCTCCTTCCTTTGTCTTATTTTCTTAAAGAAGCTGTCCCATTACCTTTTACTGTTCTTTTAGTACTTCTCTGCTGGGATTCATAAAGTTAGAGGGTTTTGAGAAAATGGTTAAAAAGGACAGGCCCTTGAGAGAAGTATTGTGAACATTGCTAATACAGTGAAAAGTTTTCTAAGCAGTTGAGCAGACGTGACAAATAGTACAGTAGACCTCTGTAGAACTGGCATTATAGATTGTAACAAGGTTATTTAATGTATATCTTTAGAAGGTTAGTATGAATGGATCTCTGTGCTTTTTCTCTTATTAATGAGTCAACAACTCATTAATAACTCATTCCAACAACTACCATTACGTGTGTTTCATATGATTGGATAGAATTCTTGTCAATATGTTTTGCTCTATGTGTGATTGGCTGAAATCTAGGCTGAGATGGTTTTATGCTATGCTGTAATGTCACACCCCCTTGGCATTTCCCTTGGATCAGAGCTGTTAACATCCTGTCTCCATTGTCTAACAATGTGCTGAAACTAATGTGCTAAATAAATAGCTCACGACGCTGGTTTGGATTTGCCCCATCTCAGTTCGTTTGTAAATATCGGCCAGCAGCACTTCTCCTCAACAGATGCTGGTAATTCTTACCCATTAAAACTGGAAGTCAGTTCTCAAGCTGCTTGTTGAAAGCTTGACTCTACTTTTTGGGCATCTTCATGTTTTTCCGGTTGTCTCTCAGTCTCTGCTTGAGAGTCAATCTTGTTTAACCTGACCTGGATGTTATAGTCCATTCTTTGGGTTCTTCTACTGGGCCTTTGACTCTGTTGGCATGAGTCCATCCCCGCTCTGCAGTTCACACGGCTGATTTGGTGGTGAGTAGTACCTGAAAGGGACCTTCCCCCTGGGGAGTTAGAGGCTGATCTCTCCATGACTTAATCATCACCCAATCCCCAGGATTAATATTATGGATTCTGAAATCCAGGGTGGTAGTCTGAGGAATTGCCCCTTTATGTCTTAGTCGGTCTAATGTTTGTGCTATGGATATAACTTATTTCTTGGCACTGGCTTCCCCTTCCTCATAGGTGGCAACCTTCTGGGGTGAGGCCAGGAAGGGCAACCAAAGCATCATTTCATGGGGTGACACCCCCAGATCTGATTGGGGTTGGGTTCTAATTCTTAATAAGGCCAAAGGCAGACATTTTATCCATGACATTTGGGTTTCAATCGTTAGCTTAACTAGAGCCCTTTCAAGAGTTTGATTCATCCTCTCTACACAACCAGAACTCTGTGGATGCCATGGAGTGTGTAATTCCCATTTTACTCCTGGGCCGGAACAACTTTCTGCAATATTTTCAATGTGAAATGAGTTCCCCGGTTGGAATCAATCCTGTTTGCCATCCCACATCGGGGAATGATTCATTCTACAAGTGTTTTACTCACAACACTGGCATTGGCTTTCACAGTGAGTACCACCTCTACACAATGAGTCACGTGATCTACTATCACTGGTAAAAACTTCCACCATTGTATGTGGGGAAGCTCAGTAAAGTCTACTTGGATGTTTTGAAAGGGCCCTAAGTCTAGTTCTCACCCTGCCCTGGGTGTTTTCCTCATTATTTTCTTATTCACTTGTTGACATATTACACACCATTCAGTTACTTGCTTAGCTATTCTGAAAATTCCTATGCATCCCCAGTCCCTTAGAAAATAATCACCTAGTACTTGTGTACCCCACTGTGTTGTTCCATGTATGCCTTCCAGCATTTTCTTGGCAGGGGTTTATTCAACATTTGCCTCCCATCTGCTAATTTCCACTTCCCTTCGTTATCTTTCTTGGCTCCCATTTTAAGGAGTTCTTCCTCTTCTGTCCCACTGAATATGGGGACTTTTTTCATTTCTTTCATGGGTGTTAATACTATTATTAGTTTTTCTGTCTCTGATTCAGTTGCATTTTTAGCTTCTAAATCGGCTAAATTGTTCCCTTGTGCCCCTTTTTGATGTCCTTCAACATATCCCACCACTAGTTTCTCTGGCAATTGTAAGGTTTCTAACTCTTCTACGACAAAATTTTCGTGAATCAGTCCCTTTCCTTTTAAATTTAATGGCACCCTCTCTTCCCAAATTTTTCCAAAGTTATGCACTATTCCAAAAGTGTATTTTGAGTCTGTATATATTGTTCTCCATTTCCATGCTAATATTTCCAGAGCTCACTTTAGGGCATACAACTCACACGCTTGAGCTGACCAGTTGGAAGGTAACTTTCTCTTTTCTATGGCCACCAACCCTTCATGCACTATAGCGTACCCTGATACCCTGTGCCCCTTTATTACCCGGGAAGATCCATTGATGTACAATCGTTTTCCACCTTGGAGTGGTTGATCTGTTAGGTCCTCTCTTCCTTCAGTTTGATAGTTTATAACCTCTAGGCAATTATGTATTAGTTCCTCATCTGTTTCTCTATCCAAAAACTGGACAGGGTTTTGTTGGTTGCTCATGATTAGCTCTAAACCATTATCTATTAAGATGCCTTCATACTTTACCACTTGGGAATCAGTGAGTCATTTCTCAGCCTTTTGGCTTAGGATACTCCTTACTGAGTTTGGGATATATATCTTCAATTTTCTCCCAAAGGGTAATTTTTTGCTTTCTGCTATGAGTAGGGCAGTCAATGCCACAGTCTGAATGCAGGTTGGCCACCCTCAGCTGACGGGGTCTATAATTTTGATAAATTTGCCACTGCTTTCCTGGATTCTCCCCAGTCTTGTGCTAACACTCCATGTGCCACCCCTTTTTCTGTATCCACAAACAATAGAAGGGTTTGTCTAAGGCAGGAAGACTCTGTTCCAGTGCACTGACTGGTTTTTCCTTTAAAGCTTCAAACTTTTGTTCATCATCTTTTTCCCACCTAATCTCTCCTTCAACTAACTTTTCATACAAGAATCAGATGGCCTGTGTGTATCCTTCAGTCAACAGCCTACAATATCCCAACAGGCCTAAACACCTTCTGACTTCCCTCTGAGTTTTTGGCTGTGGGATTGAACCTATCCCCGCAATTCTCTCAGGGTTCAGCCACCAGCTCCCTTGACAAATCACGTGTCCTAGGAATTTTACTTCCCACTCTACAAATTGGAGAATCTCTTCTAATATTTGAAGTCCTTGATTCCCCAGAAAATTTAACAAAACTATGGTGGATTCCCAAACTTCTTTTTCCCATCCTGAGAAAAGCAAATAATTTGCACATTGGATGAGCTTCATCTCAGGTTTAATGAAGAAGAGTTGTGTTACTTCTGCTAGGGCTTGACCAAACAGGTTTGGGGATTTGGAAAACCCTTGGGCTACCCTAGTCCACCAAAGCTGTTGCTTCCTCCCAGAATGGGGGTCCTCCAATTCAAAGCTAAATATATCCCACTTTGCCAGTGGGCACACCCAAAAAGCATCTTTTAGGTCTATCACACTAAACCACTGATGTGCTGGGGGAATATTACTCAGTTGTATATAGGGGTTAGGCATTACTGGGTATCAATTCACAGTTCTTTTGTTCACTTCTCTCAAATCTTGGACAAGTCTGTAAGTCCGATCTGACTTCTTTACTGGTAATATGGGTGTATTATGGGGGGACATTCCAGGGAAAGTGGATATTGTTCTACCCTAACTGGATGGTTTTCATTATTATTTTTATTACTATAGGTTTCATATTTAATTTACCTCAGTTTTTCAGTTTTGCCCACACCATCTCATGAATTTTCTCCTCATTTTCTTCCCTTAATTGGAGAAGCTTAACTACCATTTTCCCTTTCTATGAGAGCATTCCCATGTCAAACTGCACCTGTAAATCCTGTCCTAATAAATTTCACCCTGCTTCTGGAACTAATAGAACACCCCCAATTCCTATTTTATTTGGTCCTTCAAACTTTATTTGCATTAAAACAGAGGCTTTGAACCTTTCCCCTTGTCTTGCTTTGAAAAGACAGGTGTCTGCTAAGGAAGGCAGAAGCCGCCCCTGAAATGGGTAATGTAATCCCCCTCCCTCTGAATCTGTATAATTTTGAAATTAAGGGGTTCTCAGGCACATATATGGGAGCAGGAATAACAGTTCTTCATTAGGGAAGAAAATTAAACAAATAAACAATGCAGTAATACAAAACAGCCCTGACAGAGTCAGCATACCACCTGACACCCTGTTGGTCAGGCTTTTGGTAGCAGTCCTATTGAATTGTGGCTGCAGTCCTACTTCAGTCTTCCTGCAGACAGGTGTGGTTCTGTTGGAGCAGTGATCCTGTAAAAGCGTGTAGTCTTCCTCTGGGGATCCAGTGGGGGTGTAGATGGGCCTGGTCTTCCTCTGGGAATCCAGTGGAAAAAGCTGTTCTGGTGTCCCAAAATCACAGATTATATCAAGTCAGGAATGCTTGGTTCCTCCCTCTGGGCAGAGCATCTCACAATGGGATGATGCAATTTTATCAGTGATGCAGTGACACTCAATGGCCCGTTAACAGCTGATGACTCTCCAGAGGGAGGATTGGTTTGTGGAAGAGATAAAGAAAAACTGCCCAATTAACAGAACATAACTAGCCCACCTCTTAACAGCTGGGAATAGAACACACACATTGCTTTGCAATCCAGGACATTATCCACCCCTCATTCTATTTCCATCTGCATCGCAATGAAACCTTACACACAGTTCTCACTTAAGGCTAGGTTTCCCTGTGGTACACAATGGCTCTCTCCATCTTTCTGCATTACCCACCAAGTGTAACCAAGTCCTTGAGAAAAACCAATTCCACGGATGGGTTTGTCTTTTCCTGAGGTGAGATTAATCCAAACAGTCTTTCCTAAAATACCTTTCATGTGTACGACAGGGACTTTATCTCCATCCTCTGTGTGCAGGGGTTCAGACTGGGCAGGACCAGCTCGATTGATGGACCCTCTGGTGTTGACCATCCAGGTGGCTTTTGCTAAGTTCATTTCCCAATTTCTGAAAGTCTTCCCCCCACCAAGTGCTTAAGGGTAGTTTTAAGTAGTCCATTGTACCATTGTTCAACTTTCTTGGCAGCTGGTGCATGATAGGGGATATGATTAATCCATTCAATGCCATGTTCCCCGGCCCAGGTGTTGATAAGGCCATTCTTAAAATG
The DNA here is from genome assembly GCF_027887145.1 of Ammospiza caudacuta. Lineage (NCBI taxonomy): Eukaryota > Metazoa > Chordata > Aves > Passeriformes > Passerellidae > Ammospiza > Ammospiza caudacuta. The sequence continues at coordinate 976,712 of NC_080622.1, forward strand.
AGTCCCGTTGTCTGGCTCAATTCTTTCAGGGGTGCCATGTCTCCACAGGATTTGCTTTTCCAGGCCCAGGATGGTGTTCCTGGCAGTGGAGTGAGGCACAGGGTAGGTTTCCAACCATCCAGTGGTGGCTTCCACCATGGTCAGCGCATAGCACTTGCCCTGGTGTGTCTGGGGCAGTGTGATGGAGTCAATCCGCCAGGCCTCCCCATACTTGTACTTGGACCACCGCCCACCGTACCACAGAGGCTTCACTCGCTTGGCCTGCTTGATGGCAGCACACATCTCACAGTCATGGATGACCTCAGAAATACTGTCCATGGTTAAATTTACCCCTTGGTCTCATGCCCACTTATAGGTGACATCCCTGCCCTGATGGCCTGAGGCATCATGGGCCCATCGAGCTAGGAATAACTCACCCTTGTGTTGCCAATCTAGGTCTATTTTGGACACCCCTATGTTTGCAGCCTGGTCTACCTGCTCATTGTTTTGGTGCTCCTCATTGGCTCTGCTCTTGGTGACATGGGCATCTACACGGCGGACTTTCACAGGTAGCCTCCCTACCCTGGTAGCAATGTCTTTCCACTCAGCAGCAGCCCAAATTGCTTTCCTTTACACTGCCAGTTAGCCTCTTTCCACCTCTCCAGCCATCCCCACAGAGCACTGGCTACCATCCATGAATCAGTATTGTCAAGGTTTGACACTGACACAAGGCCAAATGCCCCCATGAAAATACACTTTCTCTGGTGTCTGCCATGAGATTTTGACCAGGAACAAACAAAGCAGGCTCTCATTTGAAAAAAAAAAAGTTTATTAACTAAACTACAAAAACAATTACTAAACTACACACAAAAGAAAAAGAAAACACAAGGAAAATGAAAACCTCACAAAAACACTCTCCTCCTCCTCCCCCCTAAATTCCCAGTACAATACATCTTCCAAAAACACCAATTCTGGGTCCAGCACCACCCTTTAGAATGCTCAACTTTCAGTTCCTCAAGAGGAGAGGGAGTCCTTCCATGTGTCGTGGTGACGTTTTCCGTCCTTTTTCCGGTGCTCTGACCACCGAACAAGAATCAGGGCTGCTTCCAGGGTTGTCTTTTTAAGGATGCTTTGTCCAGTTCCAGAAAAGCACAGTCTTTCACCTTTGGGACATCTGTCCCCCCCCTTATTTTATATACCCCCTGGGGCCGAGGGGTACCCACACTGAATCTTCTTTGGCTCTGGGACATTTCTCCCCCTGGACTCAGTCTCTGTATCACACAGAAACATGGCTCTGTCCATGGCTACACAAAAGAGTCTAGCATAAAATGCCACTCCATCTTCTCCATTTTTCCAACATCTCTCTCTCTCTCTCTCTGGTCCAGACCTTCATCACTCGCCTAGGAAGGGTTAATGTTCTGTGAAGTTTTCATTGTCCAAGAAGGGTTAAAAACTCCTCCAAGCGGCTGGACTTCTGGCTGCACCCCCCCCCCCCCCCCCCCCATCTCCTCAGCCGGGCTGCCTGCTGCCAGCACATGTTTACTAAATTTCAAGACAACGACCACAAACACAGGCTGCACTCTCTCTCTGTCTGTCTCCAAAGGGAGTGGGGGGGGGGGGGGGGGGGAAGAGGCTGCCCATTGCTTCCCGGCATTTCTTTACTTCTTCCTTCCACCCTTGGGGGGGGGCCAGGCCTACCTCTCCCGGGCCGGGCCGCATGGCTTTTCCCCTCCCCCCGCCCAGCCAGCAACTGGGCCGGGGGAGAGACCCAACTCCTTCCTGCCGGAAATCCAAAAAGAGACTGCCAGGGGGAGAGCCCTGCTTTTACTCTGTGTTCTCAGAGGTGGATCCAATGCCCAGTGGTTGGGCCAGATGGCAATATTCAAATTTGAGCACTCATTGGCCCTATCTACAGCATCCCAGAAATCCTGTTTCCGGGTCAAGCCATGACAAATATAAAGGTAGACCTTTGGCCACTTCTCTCTCTCAGCAATGTCCAGGGCCAGTTGAACAGCTTTGACTTCTGCAAATTGACTTGATCCACCTTCTCCTTTGGTAGGTTGTGCAACCTGGCAGGTGGGGCTCCATACGGCTGCTTTCCACTTCCGGTTCATCCCTACAATGCAACAGGAACCATCAGTGAAAAGAGTGTAGCATGTTTCCTCTGCTGGTAGAAGGTTGTATGGTGGAGCTTTTTCAACCCTCATCACTTGCTCTTGTTCCTCTTCATCAGCGAGACCAAAGTTTTCACCTTCGGACCAGTTTGTAATTATCTCCAAAATCCAAGGGCAATTCAGGTTTCCCATATGGGTGCGCTGTGTGATAAGAGCAATTCACTTGCTCCATGTGGCACTGGTGGCATGGTGGGTGGTGAGAACCTTGCCTTTGAACATCCACCCCAGCACCAGTAGTTGGGGTGCCAGAACGAGTTGCGCTTCTGTACCAATCACCTCTGAGGTGAGTTGGACTCCTTCATAGGCAGCCAAGATTTCCTTCTCTGTGGGAGTGTAGTTGGCTTTGGACCCTCTGTAGCTTCGACTCCAAAATCCCAGTGGGTCAGCCTTGAGTCTCCCCAGGCACCTTCTGCCAAAGGCTCCAGGACAAGCCATGGTTCCTGGCTGCAGAGTAGAGCAGTTCTTCACCTCTGGTCCTGTCCTGACTGCGCCAAGAGCTACTGCATGAGCAACATCCTGCTTGAGTCCCTGCCCTACCCCTGGCAGCTGCTCCCAGCACTGGGGGACAAGATCTGGGTGGGAGGAGCGACTCCGAGCAGGGCAGGGGCTGCTGCTGAGAGGGGCTGGGTGGGGCAGGGCTCCTCCCAGCTCCAGACCAGCCTGGGCACAGCTCTGGGGGACACTTCCCAAAAGAAGGTAAGCCTGGAATTGCTGTAATGATCAGGAGCTTTCTTGAGAGTGTTTTCAATTTCCTACTTGGAGAAGGATGGGAAAGATGGGGTGATGACAAAAATATTTTTGCTTTTTATACACTTTTCATGTATTTGTAGCCCTATAAATTTCTTTTATATGGCAATAAATCTATAATCCTTACTTAACCCTATAAAACTCTTAAAACATTAATTAAATTACTATTATATATTTCTATAAGTATAATCCTTAATGAACTCGAGTACATTTCCTAACCCTTCTCTTAGAAGATCTGACTGTCTAAATACATTCCTGAAATACTGTATAGTCTTATTATCAGGAAGAAGACCTACAAGAAAAACATATTGTTTATTGACCAGAATGTGAGCAGTCATAATAAAAAGGGAAGGCAAAGAAGCCTTTGGACCTACTCAAAAGGCTGTGGGTTGAGCCAGGGGTGTGTAACTAGGGAAACTGAATCTCCTACTGGATGTTCCTGTTAAATATCCTAATTATTCAATCTTAATAAATTGTTGAAATCAGGGGCTGGATTTGCCCCATCCCCACTGGGACACCTGGAAGCTTCCAAATATTGTCTGGTTTTTACTTTACTGTTCTAACATTGTTGCAAGGGTTTGTTGTTTTTTTTTTTTTTGTTTTTTTTTTTTCTGTTTTGATTATAGACAACAGGGGAATGAGAGAAGAAGAACAGGAATTGTAATCCCAGAATCACAGAACATTCTGAGTTGAAAGGGACACACAGGATCATCAAAAGAATGTTTGAACATTTACAGAGACTCCAGAATTGTAACTTTGGGTGGTTAGTCTCTCTGCTGGGAGCCTCCCAAAGGGCCCTCAGCCATTCCTCAGCCCTGGACAGAAGCAGCATCACCTTTCCAGGGCCCACCAGGGCTCTCCTGAGCTGCCCTTGCCCAGCTGCACACAGAGCCTGCCCCAGCCAGGGCCCTGCACACGGGCTGGTTTCTGTAGGGCCCCAGCCAGGGGACACAGGCTGGGATGGGCTCTGTGAGTGCTGGCAGGGACAAGGCTCCTCTCAGGAGGGAATGTCCAGGCCCAGGGAGATGCTCAGGGAAGGAGAGGGCTGAAGAGAGTAGTGCTGGGGGCAGGGGGGCACTGTTGGTGTGTGGGAGGTGCCGGGCACAACTGGGCATGGGAAAACTGTCCTGAGTGCCCGGCTGTCTCTGCCCTGCTCTCTCAGGCACAGCACCACAACATCTTCTCTTGGTTCTGCTCTGCCCTGATATTGTCACTGCTATCTGCTGCTCTCAGGGAGGCTCTGGCATTTGCAGCAGCTGAGTCAGGCTCTGCCCTTGGCATTCTTGCCAGGCAGGGCTGTCCATAGGAATGGGGTGTCCAAGCTTCCCTGGCACCCGTGGGGCTGTGGGCAAAGCAGTCCATGGGAAAGGGGAATGAGCTGAGCCCCCTCCCTGAGATCCCATCATGGGCACAGCCGGGAATCTCCTTGCTGTGCCCTTCCAAGTTCTGAGCTGCCCTCCTGGGTGCAAATCTGTGCCAGAGCCTCTGGGAGTTCCCTGAATGTCCCACGGGGAAGGGCAGAGCTGCCAGAGCTGAGGAAATGCTGTTGGGTTTTCCCAGGGAGCTGTGAGTGTCCTTAGCACAAGGGGGTGCTGAGACCTTGTCCAGAGACCTTTAGAGAGGGTGAGATATTCAGGGATCCCTCTGCTCTGGGCAGGGACTGGTTTATCCCAGGGTGACGCAGGAGTGTGATTGTGCTCTGATTGCAGCCAAAGGTGCAAAGCCAGGGCAGTTGGGAACAAGCCCATCCAGCCCCTCACCTTCCCTGAGCCACAGGGAATCCTTTAGCTCTCCCATCTCTCAGTGGCAAACTCTGAGTGCAGCCAAAATGTTGGAGATTTCTGACCTCAGAGAGGAAGGAACGATGTGTGGAGAGGAAAAAGATTCCTAAAAACAACTCCTGCCATCCATGTCTTATAGAACTGTGAGTGTAGATGCTACCAAGCCTTTCTGCATTCAGAGTGATTGCCTTGACAAATTCTTAAGATCCAGCCTTGTCCCTCTGCCACATGGCCACAAACCCAGGGGTGCAGGGCAGGGATGTCTCCTTGAGAGCCTCCAGGCACAACCCTAGCTGCTCCTGGCACACTCAGCCAGCACAACTGGAGCTCAGGCAGGAACCTGGGTGAAGGATTTCCCAGAGCAGGAACAAGGCTGAGTGAGTCTGTGGTAGATAGGGAAAGGCGCTGCGGAAGATCTCGCGATGTCACGGAAAGGCAGGACCCCCGTTTCTCTAAGATAAGAGATTACCCTAGGGGTGTGGCCCCACTAACAGTAGGGCTAGTAACTTTCCATTCCTTACCCAGTACTTTTCCATTCCTTACTAACCATAGATAAGAAGGACAAACCCCCTTTTGACGTTGAGAACCCCTTAGACTATAAGACCCCACAAGAAGAAGTAATAAACGCCTTTAGACCGTCCACCATATTGGTGTCTGCATGTGTCATTGGCCCGAGTGGCCCTGGAGAGTTTGGGTCGCCATGCTGATCCTCAGAACAAGGTCGCCTGCCTTGATCCAGAAGGCAACATCTGGTGCCCGAAACCCGGGAGCCAATCTGTGCCCGGGAAACGGGGATTCTCCTGGACAGAGGACAGAGGCTGTGGCAGCAGGTCTGACCACAGCGGGAGGGACGCCTCCTGACTAGCGTGGACCATGGAATCCAGAGCGAAGGTCATAAGTCAAGCTCATGAGCCATGGGGAATTAAATGTGAGCTCAGGAACTCTAATCTTGCTATTGCAAGGCTCCTAGAGCTGGGGACGATCGAATGTCCGGTAAATATATTATATTCGGAAGCGTGGGAGAAGTGCACTGACGCCTCAGCGGAGGACTCTAAGTCCACAGGCAGTGGTAAAAACCTCAAAGCGTGGGGGAAAGTAGAAGAGGCCCTACGCAAGACGTTAGAAGAACAGGAGACGCGGGAAGCTGCGTGTATACGTTTATTAGCTACACCAAAGCCGGGGGTGGGGGCCGCGACGCAGACCGCCTCTGAGAGCGATCGGATTGAAGGCGGGAATATGCGGGGGCCGGGCGAGTTTCACCCTTTCCTGAGCCCAGACCCCCCGGAGCCCCCAGGAGACCCCCCGGAACCCCTGGGGGACTCCCCGACCTTCCCGCAGAGCCCGCCGGGTCCTAGTCCCCCCGCGGAACCATCCGAGAAATCCGCGGTTTCCCTATCCATCTCTTCCCGGCCGGCCACCGATCCGGCGCAGGAGGCAGAGCAGCGCGCGCGATGCTTCTGCAGGGACTCGCGGAGGAGGCGCGGAATGAGGCCGGATTGTCGGACCCCACCGGGATCGGTAAAAACTCGCCCCCCCCATGTGCGTTTAAAAATGCCGCTGAACCACATGGCGAGGGCAGAAGGGAGGAGGCGGGGGGCAGAAATACAGTCAGCCTGCGTAACATCGCATGCGCGGGCGAGCGGGGAAGGGGGGCGGTCCCTGCGGTAGAGTGCAAAACCAACCAGAGCTCTCTATTCAAATTAGGTCCTTATAGGGCAAGGACCTCCCCCAGCAGGAGGCAGGGGGACCCCAGGGGGAGGGAGCGACACCACCCCCAAAGGGAGGAGCGAGGTCAAAGCCGAACAAAACGGCACGGAGCACCGGAAGTGTACTGGCAGTCAGCTTCCGGCTCAGAGTCAAGTAACAGCTGCTCAGACAGCTCGGAAGAGCCGACCGAGTCCGGCTGGGACTCGGAAACTGAGAGAGCAGAATTAATGTGGTTTCGAGCGAAACCGAATAAAGCTTTAAACAATATCGGGAAACAATCGCAACACAAACTCACCGATTGGGGAAAAATAAAAGCAGCCTGTTGGGACCGGGCACTGGCAGCCTCCATGCGCGCTTTCCCGGTGGGGGCTGCCGGAGCGCGGGGGAACCAACAAAGGGCATATACCCCAGTTAACCCAAAAGAAGCCAAAGCAATTTCAGAAATAGGGATCAACTCAGCTGTAGTACCCACTCTTGAGGACGACCTTTCTAGCAATAACGATCTGCTCACTTTTGATATTACGCAAATAAGCCGCATGCTTTTTCATGGGGCGGGGTGGATTGTATTTAAGCAGGAATGGCAGGACGACTGCGTTAGCCCAGGCTTCCGGGGAAGGGCAGCAACTCAGCGAGCTGTCCCCAGCTGGCACAGCTTTCCCTGGTAGCACCCTCACTCCAAGCATCCCGGCCTCGGGGAAACGGGACATCCTTTCCATGCTCGGATTTTGGATTACAAATTTATCCTGAGGGCCACTGCCGTACACCCTCCACTGCCAATCAAATTGACTTGGAAATCATCAGACCCTGTATGGGTTGAGCAGTGGCCCCTGACAGAGCCTCGAATGGCAGCCTTGCAGGAACTGGTCGACCGCGAACTGCAAAAGGGTCACATAGAACCCTCCACCAGCCTATGGAACACCCCTGTATTTGTGATCCCCAAAAGGTCTGGAGAAGGCTATCGCCTCGTCCACGACCAGAGAGAAGTGAACAGGACAATCTGACCCATGGGTCCAGTCCAGACACTGCTACCCACGAACTCAGCCATCCCCGCAGGGCAGCCGTGCGCAGTACTGGATATCAAGGACTGTTTCTTTTCAATATCCCTGCACCCTGAGGACAGAGAACAATTCGCCTTTTCCGTGGCGTTTCGAAACGGCGAGCGGCCCAACCTTCGCTTCCAATGGAGAGTACTTCCACAAGGCCTTGTTGGCAGCCCTGTCATATGCCAAATCACCATGGACAAAGCACTGATGCCAGTCCGACACTCCAATCCCACCGCAACCATCATCCAGTACATGGACGACATCCTGGTCGCAGCACCATCGACAAGCCAAGTAGATCACCTGGTGTCCACAATCACGGAGACCCTTCAGACCAATGGCTTCGAGATCGCGAGCGCAAAGATCAAGAGAGGACCCTGCGTGACCTTCCTGGGAGTAGGAATTACAAGCTCCTACGTGACACCCCCAAGGTGAAGGTCAACCGAGACGTCAAGACGCTCCACGACGTGCAACGCCTGGTGGGATCGCTGCCGTGGCTTCGCAAAACTGTCCTGATTCCTCCTGAGGTCATGGACCCTCTGTACGACCTTCTGAAAGGAAAGAACCCCTGGGAACCTAAGGTGCTGACACCGCAAGCAACGAGCTCCCTCGACTTCATCAAAAGCCAGATTTCCACTGGCACGCTTGCCAGGTGGAACCCAGCCATGCCACTGGACCTGTACGTCCACTTTACACCAAAGGGGGGAGTGGGAGCACTGGCCCAAGGACTTGCTGAAAAGGCCCAGCTGATCCAATGGGTGGTCCTCGGAAGACCCGCTCGTGCATTTTCCCCAGGAATCAAATGCATCGCCAGCCTCATCATGAAAGGCAGGAGACTCGCCTTGAAACACCTAGGGACCGAGCCGACAAGCATTCACCTTCCGTTTCGCAAGCAGCCGACCACGGAGTCAGCCACAATATCGGAGTACTTGGCCCTTGCTCTCTCTGGCTTCGGAGGAGAAATCTCCTACTCCTCCAGACCACCCTGGACTCAGCTGCTGACCATTGTCGACATGGACATGCCACCGAAGGTCAAGGACAGACTGCAGCCAGGACCAACGGTCTTCACAGACGCTTCCTCCACGACTTCAACCGCAGCAGCAGTGTGGCAGGCAGGAGAGCAATGGCACTGCGTCAAAGAGTGTGACCCCACACTGTCGGTGCAACAGCTGGAGGCAACAGCAGTAGTTCTGGTGTGCAGACTCTTCCAAGACGAACACCTCAACATCGTAACGGACTCTATATTCATGGCAAGGATCTGCCTAGCCATGGCAGGACCAGGAGTGTTGACATCAGCAGCAGCCCTAATGCTGGAAGAAGCACTCTCCTCGCGACAGGGCACCGTGTCAGTCATCCACATCAACAGCCATGACCCAGTCGAAGGTTACTTCCAGATCGGCAACGACAAAGCGGATGCCGCAGCAAAAGGCGTTTGGACCTTGCAAAGAGCTCGTCAACTGCATGAGTCGCTCCACATCGGAGCCAAAGCACTGACGAAGAGATGTGAAATCTTGACGGTGGACGCAAAACATGTGGTAGCCACCTGCCCTCATTGCCAGAAGTCACCCCTTTGGACCTGCGGGGCCAACCCGAGAGGTCTCAAGCCCTCAGAAATCTGGCAGTCGGACTTCACCTTATGTCAACTGCTGAAGCCCTGAGCATGGCTTGCAGTGACAGTGGACACTTATAGCGGAATGATCATAGCCACACAGCACCCCGAAACTAACTCCAAAGCCACAATTCAGCACTGGCTGACAGCCATGGCTTGGCTTGGTATCCCCAAGCAGATCAAAATGGACAATGGCTCCAATTTCACCTCCAAACCAGTACAGGAATTCGCCTCAAAATGGGGCATCACGTTAGTGCAAGGCATCCCATATAACAGTACCGGGCAGGCCATAGTTGAGAGAGCAAACCAGACCCTGAAAACCAAGCTAGAAGTGTTGGCAAAAGCAGAGGGCTTTGCCAATGCCATTCCCCCAGGAGATCAGGCACGTATGCTGGCAACCGCTTTGCTGGCACTGAATCAATTCCCTAGGGGAGATGAAACAAACAGTCCCGTTCAAAAACACTGGGCCACTCGAATGCTAGAAGAGGGCCCACAGGTGGAAATTAGAAACGAGCTAGGCGAGTGGGAATGGGGTTGGAGGCTGATGCTCACGGGGCGAAGGTACGCAGCTGTCAAAAAGGACGGCAAAATCAGGTGGTGTCCACTTAAGTCGATTAAACCGGACCTTCATAGCGAGCAGAATGAGACTGACGAGAATTGCGAGTCTTTGTTTACAGGACCTGCTCGTGGGACGTCCTCGTGACGCGTACATCCCGGTTCCAGACGAAAGTGACAGACCACCAAGCTGTCAGGCAGCGCCCGAGAGACCCGCAAGAGTGAGACCCAAGCACCAAGGGTGTTTCTGTGTGATTTTGCTGTTGGGGCTTGTCGCCAGAGGGCAAGCCAGCCCAGACCACTACCCCCATCAGCCCTTCAGGTGGGTCATGCAACACCTTAGTAGTGGCAAAGTGCTCAGAGAAATCACCACACCAAACACCCCGTCCTTCGTGCTCCACATCACCGACCTGTTTCCAGGACAGCCAAGGGTAAACCCTTATTCCCCACACGTCACACACTCGTACCTATCTTACTGGTGCCCAGCTTCAAACCCTGGGAAAAGCTACTGCAATCACCCAGGGTGGGGATATTGTGGGCACTGGGGCTGCGAAACCATAGTTACAGATGCCAGACCGTCGGGGCCTGGGTGGGATCCACAAGAGCCAGACAAATTCTTACAGTTCACCTGGGCACCCATCGGCTGCAAAACACCCTTCTTCTCTCACGGAAACTTCCATCGAAACCAACATAAAATCCCTAGATTTCGGGCATGCACTGATTACAACATGATGGTCTTGCAGCCAGATCACCCTAGCTGGGCCACAGGCAAAACGTGGACAGTAGTCCTTCAAGGGTCGAAAGAGAGGGTGAATGTGCAAATTATCAGGCTCCAACCGTCGGCACCCCGAGCGGTCGGATCCAACAAAGCGATTAAAAGCGTGCCGAAAGGGAGAAACGTAACCTACCCCAAAACCTTACCCACAGGGGTCAGCAATGTCCCAACCGGTCAAGCAGAAACCTTTCAGATGAGCCGCTTAACCGAGTCAGACTCAGACCCAATCCTTCATATGTTAGAAGCTACCTTTGTATCCCTGAACAAATCCAACCCTAACCTAACTGAATCCTGCTGGCTTTGTTACGATGTCAAACCCCCCTTTTACAAAGGAGTCATCTTAAACACTCCCTTCAGTTATTCCTCAGCCGATGCCCCTCACCAGTGCAGATGGGATACCCCTCGCAAAGGAATCACCCTGAGTCAAGTCACAGGCCGAGGCAGATGCTTTGGCAATGCAACCCTAGCTAGGCGGAGAGGCAACATCTGCACCAAAATTGTCAAGCCTAACAGGAAAAACAATAAGTGGGCAGTCCCATCCGCATCTGGGATGTGGGTTTGCCAGCGATCTGGAGTGAGTCCTTGTGTGTTCCTTCCCAAATTCAATGACTCTAACGAATTCTGTGTCCAAGTTCTGATTGTTCTTAGGGTCCTGTACCACTCAGACGAAGAAATGTACCATCTTCTTGAGGGACCCAGCCGGATCCACAAAAGAGAAATAATGACAGGTATAACTATCGCAATGCTGCTCGTCCTGGGAGCAGCCGGAATGGCCACGGGTGTCTCAGCCCTAGCGACCCAGCACCAAGGACTGTCCCAGCTGCAACAGACCATTGATGAGGAAATCCATCTCCTTTCTAGAGAAGTTGGTCTCCTCACTCTCAGAAGTGGTCCTGCAGAACAGGCGAGGCCTGGACCTCCTGTTCATGCAGCAAGGGGGCCTGTGTGCCGCCTTGAAAGAGGAGTGTTGTTTCTATGCAGACCACAGGGGAGTAGTGAGAGACTCCATGGCAGAACTCCGGAACCGACTGGCTCAGAGACAGAAAGACAGGGAAGCCCAACAGGGCTGGTATGAGTCCTGGTTCAATCAATCACCTTGGCTAACCACTCTGATTTCTGCCCTGATAGGTCCATTGGCGATGCTGTTTCTAACAGTTACCTTCGGACCATGCCTGCTGAACAAGCTGGTCTCGTTCGTTCAGAGCCGCCTGGAACGGACTAACATCCAGTTTTTAGGCTGACGACAGTTGCTGTGAATTCAACCAAGGAACACTGCCAGTCACAAGATTTTCCAAACTTGTCTGGCAAAAGCTTACTCAGGTTTTCCAAAACCCCTTTCCCTTGTCAAGTTACAGCCTTATACCTCATTTTAGTACCTATGTATATGACTACCTCATTCATTTGTGAAAAAGGGGGGGGAGATGTGGTAGATAGGGAAAGGCTCTGCGGAAGATCACGCGATGTCACGGAAAGGCAGGACCCTTTGTTCCTCTAAGATAAGAGATTACCCTAGGAATGTGGCCCCACTAACAGTAGTGCCAGTAACTTTCCATTCCTTACCCAGTACTTTTCCATTCCTTACTAACCATAGATAAGAAGGACAAACCCCCTTTTGACGTAGAGACCCCTTAGACTATAAGACCCCACGAGAAGAAGTAATAAACGCCTTTTGACCGTCCATCATATTGATGTCTGCGTGTGTCATTGGCCCGAGCGACCCTGGAGAGAGTGGGTCGCCGTGCTGATCCTTAGAACCAGGTCGCCTGCCTTGATCCAGAAGGCAACAATCAGCCCCTGCTCTGCTGCTCCTTCCCATCTGCTCCAGGGCCCTTGCAGAGCCCCAGCCATACTGTTTGCCCCCACCCTGCCCACAGCCAGCCTGGGGCTGCTCATGGGGGTTTTCTGGGTTGAGCATTGGCCTGGCCGTGTTCTGGAGAGAGCCTGGGCAAGGAGCCTGGAGCCCCCAGGGCATGGCCTGAGGCGTCAGTGCTGCTCCAGCGGTGCCCAAGGCCTGTCCCTGCTGCAGCCCCGGCACTGCCACCCCCAGGACTGTGCCCGGCCCCGAGAGCACTCAGGCCCTGCAGCAACACCAGGGCCACCAGGGCAGTGGGGTAGGGCCACGGCAGCAGCACTGGCAACACCAAGTGCTGCTGCTGCTGCTGGGCACAGCTGCTGTGCCAGCCCTGATCTGCCCTCAGGTCAGCACACAGACATTGCTGCTGCAGCTCCAGAGAAGGCAAGCAAATGGGCATCTCTGCAGAAAACTTTTCTGGGAGATCCTTTAGTTCCTTTAAACCCACCAAGAGTGCAGCCCCTCATTGACACAGTCTGTGGCCACATGGAATGTGGAGACAAACAAAATGAGAAATGGCACAAAAACTGACATTTATTTGTGGAAACATGAAAAAAGTAAAACAAAGTAAAAGAGTCTTCAAATGAAATCAACAAGTAGTATCAAAGATGAGTTTATTACAAGTGATTTGCAGGAGTTTGTCAACAGTTTAATGTTCCTGAAACCATTCAGTCACCAGTCTCCCCAATGCTGCCTTGAGCTCCTGGTTCTTCAGGCTGTAGATGAGGGGGTTCAGGACCGGAGTCACCACTGTGTACAGAATTGACAGGGCCCGATCCAGGGATGGGTATGAGATAGAGGGGGGCTTCAGGTGAGCAAAGGTGCCAGTGCTGATAAACAGAGAGACCACAGCCAGGTGAGGGAGGCAGGTGGAAAAGGCTTTGTGTCGTCCCTGCTCAGAGGGGATCCTCAGCACTGCCCTGAAGATCTGCACATAGGGAAAAAGAATGAACACAAAACAACCAAGTCCAAAACAGCCACTAACAGCAAGAAGTCCATGTTCCCTGAAGAAATTGGAGTGTGAGCAGGAGAGCTTGAGGATCTGGGGGATTTCACAGAAGAACTGGCCCAGGGCATTGCCATGGCACAGAGGCAGGGAAAATGTATTGGCTGTGTGCATGACAAAGGCACTGGCCCAGGCAGCTGCTGCCATGTGGGCACAAGCTCTGCTGCCCAGGAGGGTCCCGTAGTGCAGGGGTTTGCAGATGGACACATAGCGGTCGTAGCACATGATTGCCAGGAGGAAATACTCTGCTGAGATGAAAAAGACAAGCATAAATACCTGAGCAGCACATTCTGTGTAGGAGATGTTCCTAGTGTCCCAGAGGGGCTTGGCTTTGGGGACAGTGGTGCAGATGGAGCCCAAGGTCACTGAGGGCCTATTGAGCAGGAAGAAGAACATGGGTGTGTGCAGGTGGTGGCTGCAGGCTACAGCACTGATGATGAGGCCGTTGCCCAGGAGGGCAGCAGGGAGATGCCCAGCAAGAGGCAGAAGTGCAGGAGCTGCAGCTGCCGCGTGTCTGCCAATGCCAGCAGGAGGAAGTGCCTGATGGAGCTGCTGTTGGACATTTGCTGGGGCTGGACAAGGGGACCTGTTCATGGAGAAAGAACAGTTAGAAGTCAGGAGAGGCTGCTATGAGCCAAACCTGTGCCATTCTCTGCAGACTGTCACACTGGGACTCACTCAGCCTTGTTCCTGCTTTGAGAAAACTTTCGCCCAGTTCCCTGCCTGAGCTCCAGTTGTGCTGGCTGAGTGTGCTAGGGGCAGCCAGGCCTGTGGGGGGTTGTCTTGAGGAGCCATCCCTGCCCCACTGCCCTGGGTTTGTGGCCATGTGGCAGAGGGACAAGGCTGGATATTAAGGATTTGTCATGGAGTCACTCAGAATGCAGACAGGCTTGGTAGCATCTGCCCCCCCCCGTTCTCTAGGACATGGATGGCAGGAGCTGGTTTAAGGAATTTTTTCCTTCCCACACATCATTCCTGCCTCTCTGAGGTCAGAAATCCCCAGCATTTCTGCTGCACTCAGAGTTTGCAACTGAGACATATGAGAGGCAAAGGATTCCCGTGGCTGAGGGAAGGTGAGAAGCTGGATGGGCTTGTGCCCAACTGCCCTGGCTTTGCACCTTTGGCTGCAATCAGAGCACAATCACACTCCTGCATCACCCTGGGATAAACCAGAGCCTGCCCAGAGCAGAGGGATCCCTGAATGTCTCACCCTCTCTAAAGGTCTCTGGGCAAGGTCTCAGCATCCCCTTGTGCCAAGGACACTCACTACTCCCATGGCAAACGCAACAGCATTTTCTCAGCTCTGGCAGCTCTGCCCTTCCCCGTGGGACATTCAGGGAACTCCCAGAGGCTCTGGCACAGATTGGCACCCAGGAGGGCAGCTCAGAACTTGGAAGGGCACAGCAAGGAGATCCCTGGCTGTGCCCATGATGGGATCTCAGGGAAGGGGCTCAGCTGATTCCCCTTTCCCATGTACTGCTTTGCCCACACCCACAGGTGCCAGGGAAGCTTGGACACCCCATTCCCATGGATAGCCCTGCCTGGCAGGAATGCCAAGGGCAGAGCCTGACTCAGCTGCTGCAAATGCCAGAGCCTCCCTGAGAGCAGCAGATAGCAGTGACAATATCAGGGCAGGGCAGAACCAAGAGAAGATGTTGTGGTGCTGTGCCTGAGAGAGCAGGGCAGAGACAGCCGAGCACGCAGGACAGTTTTCCCATGCCCAGTTGTGCCCAGCACCTTCCACACACCAACAGTGCCCCCCTGCCCCCAGCACTACTCTCTTCAGCCCCCTCTCCTTCCCTGAGCATCTCCCTGGGCCTGGACATTCCCTCCTGCGAAGAGCCTTGTCCCTGCCAGCACTCACAGAGCCCATCCCAGCCTGTGTCCCCTGGCTGGGCCCTACAGAAACCTGCCTGTGTGCAGGGCCCTGGCTGGGGCAGGCTCTGTGTGCAGCTGGGCAAGGGCAGCTCAGGAGAGCCCTGGTGGGCCCTGGAAAGGTGATGCTGCTGCTGTCCAGGGCTGAGGAATGGCTGAGGGCCCTTTGGGAGGCTCCCAGCAGAGAGACTGACCACTCAAAGTTACAGTTCTGGAGTCTCTGTAAATGTTCAAACATTCCTTTTATGAATCTGTGTGTCCCTTTCAACTCAAAATGTTCTATGATTCTGGGATTCCAATTCCTGTTCTTCTTCTCTCATCCCCCTGTTGTCTGTAATCCACAAAGAAAAAAAAAAAAACAACCCTTGCAACAGTGTTAGAACAGTAAAGTAAAATCAGACATTAATTGGAAACTTACAGGTGTCCCAGTAGGGATGTAACACATCCTGGCCCCCAATTTCAGCAATTTATTAAGGTTGATTAATTTAGGATATTTAACAGGAACATCCAATAGGAAATTCAGTTACCCCATTTACACACCCCTGGATCAACCCATTGGATTAGGTCCAAAGGCTTCTTTGCCTTCCCTTTTTATTATGACTGCTCATATTCTGGTCAGAAACCAGAATGTTCTTCTTGTAGGTCTTATTCCTGATAATAAGACTATACACTGTTTCCGGAATGTATTTAGACAGTCAGCTTATTGTTCTAAAATCTAAGAGAAAGGTTGAGAAACATACTAGTGTTAATAGAAGATTATAGTTATAGAAGAATTAAAGCTTATAGTTATAGAAGTATATAATAGCAATTTGACTTAAATAAATGTTTAATAGAGTTAAGGAAATATTATAATTTTATAACTATATAATACTAATTTGCAGAGCTACGAAGAGATGAAAAATGTATAAAAACAAAAATCTTTATGTCATCACCCTAACCTTCCCACTCTACTCTAAGCAGAAAATTGAAAACAGTCTCAGGAAAGCTCCTGATCTTTCCAGCAATCCCATGCTTACCTTCTTTGCGAAGAGTCCTCTGGAGATGTACCCAGGTTGGTCTGGAGCTGGGAGCAGCCCTGCCCCACCCAGCCCCTCTCAGCATCAGCCCCTGCCCTGCTCAGGGTGGCTCCTTCCCCCCAGAACTTCTCTCCAGTGCTGGGAGCAGCTGCCAGGGCTGGCTGAGAGCTGTCCCTGGCAGGCAGCAGAGTCCCTGCCCCAGCACAGTGTCCTGGGCTGCAGGACCCTGCTCTGCAGGACAGCCCTGGGCACCCCTGGCTGCTCTGCACAAGACAATCAGAGAATGTACTCACAGGGTCTGTAGGCATTGGGATGTTCCAGCTTCAGGAGATCACTCCAGGAGCTGCAGCTGCACTGTCCTGCAGCCAGAGGTTCCTGTGCCAAGGGCTGGCAGTGATTCTGCCCCAGGCACGTCTCAGCACCTTCCCAGCCCTGACTGATTGAAGCTCTCTGTGCCTCTGTGCTGTGCCCAGGGTGGCTGCAGGCAGTGCCCCAGCCCAGCTGGACTGGGAGAAAAGCTGCTCATCAAGAGAAATGTGCTTTTGAAGCTCTTCTTGACGCTTTAGGAGCCCAGCCCAGCTCAGCAGCGCAGACACAGAACAAGCACTTTAATGAGCCTCTGGGGCTTTGTGCTCAGGCCCTGAACATCAGTCCCTGAGAGGGAGCTGTAGAAACCTCTCCAGAACTCCAAGTCACAATCACACTCCAAAGTTTCTTGTACTTTTAATGGGTCCCACTGAGGGACATGACTGAGAAAGTGGCCCGTGGCCCCAGGCCCCAGGCAGAGCAGAGAGCTGGAGGCACTGATGACAGGTGGGGACAAAGAGAAGACAAGTCTTGGTGCCCTGGGCCACAGCAGGGTCTGTGCCACCAAGGTCTGGGAGGACAGACCTTGTCCTGAGGCACTGGGGCCTACTGGCACAGCCCCAGCCAGGCTGGGTACTGTCACCCCCTTGTCCTGCCCTCAGCATCCCGACCTAGCCCACATCCCAGTGGCCTCAAGGATCTGCTGGAAGGAGTCCCTGGGGAGCCTTGGTCAGGAATGGCCCTGGGTGGGCTCCTTAATGCTCATAGAGTTTTTCAAAGGACTTTGGGTTTGGCTTTTGCCTTGGAGTCTCTGAGAGGTTTGTTCAATCCTGGCCTCCAATTATCTGCTGTAATTAGTCCCTGGAGAGGCTTTGTCACTAACAACACTCAGTGGGGCTCATTAATGCTTCAAGGTACTTCAGTTATTTGAAGGTACTTGGTGTTTCTCTTTTGATACAGACTCTGTGAGAGGTTTGTGCAATCATGGCCCCAATTATCTGCTTTAATGAGTCCCTGGAGAGCTTTGTACTGACACCCAATTGTGCTCATTAATACTTTGAGATACTTTTGCTTTTTAAGGTACTCTGGATTTTTCTTTCCACACTGAATCTCTGAGAAGTTTTGTGCCATCCTGGCCTCCAATTCTCTCCTCCAAGGAGTCAATGAGGAGCCTGTGTAGGGGATGGACCTCAGTGGGACGCATCCATGATTTGAGGCACTTTGGGGTTTTCTTCTGACTTTGACAACTGGAAAGGTTTTTGCAATCTCCTCTCAGGCCCTGATATTCCAGGGCTCAGCTCCAAATGCACTACGGGGCTTATTAGGATCAAGCAAGTCCTGACAAACCATGGCTCTGCCTTGATTTCCCTCTGCTCTAGTGCAGTTCATCAGAAATGTTTCTGTAGTGGTTTTGGTTTGCCAATTTGAGATTTCTTGGAGAATGTAGCAACTATTGTAGTGAGTTTAGTGTTGGCTAATTACCAGTGAACTCATTAGAATATACTTACTCATTTCCTCCTGTGTGATAAGATTAGGAGAACGGCAAAGCAGGCTCAAAACTTTAAAAGGGTATAAGGAAAAGTTCATTAATAGCAACTTAAAGAAAGAGTAATAAGAAAAAAACTTTCAGAACACTTCTCCTCTCCCTACAACCTTTTCTTTCTTGCTGACAATATAAAGAGACAAACCTAGAATTTTCAGTCAGTTTACCCCAACTAGAATAGTCTTTCTTGAGTTCACTTAGGGAGAGAAGTCTCTCTTTCTTGCTATGGAGACTTCTCCAGAAGAAACACTTCTCTTGTAGCTCTCAATTTCCATGAAAAGCAACTGCCCAGAAAAATCTGCAATTGTGACATCCCTTCCAGTTTTTCAAAGCTCTTTTACAGGTGTGTTTATGGGCCATATCAGCTTATGGGGTATTAGTTTAAAGATGAGCTGTTTAAGAGCAAAGGTTCTCCTCATCTATTTCTGAAATCATCTTCATCTCTGAGAACAGAGATCTTTTTCTTCTCCCTGTGAAGGCACAGGATCTCACCACTTTTCCCTTTTACAATGTTCAAACTTCTCATGGGATCACAGCTACTTCAGCATTTGCTTACTTTAGCATGGAGCCATTGCTGAACAAGTCATGTCCCCATACTTTTCAATGCGATACAGGGAAAAAGAGAGTCTGATGTATGAATTACATCCTTCTCCATAGCTTTACAACAGGATTTCAGCCCCAAGATCAGGACATCTCCTCATCCCTCCCATCTGGGACTCAACTTCCTCTTCACTGCCCTCGGTGTCTTCATGTTGCTCCTCTACGTGCCTGCACTTTGTCCTTTTCTCTCACTCGAGGGAGGATGGAAGCACTGAAAGAGTAATATCTCACCCGGGGCCTGCAGATGGTTCTGTGACCCCAGCTGGGCTCAGTACTTGCAGCCAGACCTGCTCCATGTTCCCTTGGTTCCATGGGGTCCCACAGTGTCCCAATCGTCCCTTGCTTCCCTGAGGCCCTGAGGTGTCATAATGCCCCCTGGGTGACACGAGGCCCTGAAGGGTCACAATGGTCTCCATGGTTCCATCAGCCCCAGAGAGTCATATTGGTCTCTGGGGTCCATGAAGCCCCGCTGTGTCACCATGGCGCCTTGATTCCATGGGCTCCAGTGGTGCCACAATGATCCCCTTGGTTCCATGAGGTCCCCAGAGTGTCCCAGTGATCTCCATGCGAAGGAAAGAATCCAGACCCAGTGTTGCAGGGGCAGTCACCAGAGACCAAGGCCAGCCAGACTTGATGGTACTGACAGATTTACCTGGCAGCAACCCTTGGATATACAGAATTTTGGAGGTGGAATCCCAATTTCAGACATGGAGACCTGGAGGAGAATGACGGTTCTTTTCCATAGGAAGGAAAGCAGGGAACACTGGTATTTGAGGGGCAGATGAAAGGTGGCCATCAGAGGCCTAAGTCAGCCAGACCTCTCTGTTCTAGTTGCTTTTGTATGAAAGCAACCCTTGGATATAGGGAATTTGGGAGGTGGAATCCCAATTTTGGCCAGTTCTTTTTCATAGGAAGGAAAGCACGGAGCCCAAGTGTTTCAAAGGCAGAAGAGGAGACAGGTGGCTCCTGTCCTGGCTCCCAAGCCAGCCAAACCTGATTGTCATGGCAGCTTTTGTCATGGAGGACTCCTTGGATATTTAGAATTTCAGAGGAGAAATCTCAGTTTTGTCCTTGGACACCTTGAGAAGAAGGATGGTTCTTTTCCATAGGAAGGAAAGCATTGAGCCACAGTGTTTTGAGGCAGGTGAGGGACAGCTCCCAAGCGGCAAGGGCAGCTAGACCTTTCTGGCTTTCATTTGGGAGCAATCCTTGGATGTACAGAGTTTTGGAGGTAGAATTCCAGGTTTGGCTATGGGCACCGGGTCAGGATGGATGGTTTTTACCAATAGAAAGAAAAATGCTAAGTCTAAGTGTTTTGGAAGAAGATGAGAGGTCGCCACCCTTAGGTCAACACAGCCAGACCTGTGTGTCCTGGCACCCTTTATCTAGGGACTCTCCTTGGACATAGGACATTTTGGAGGTGGAATCTCATATTTGGCTGTGGGTGCCTAGACAGGAAGACAAGTCCTTTCCATTGGGAAGGAAAGCACAAAGTCCCAGTGTTTCAGAGGCTGATGATTGCCAGCCCTCAGGAAGCCAAGGCCAGCCAAACTTACCAGTCCTGGCAGCTTTTGTCTGGGAGCTATCCTTGGATATTGGGAATTCTGGAAGCAGATTCTCAATTTTGGCCATGGGCACCTGGTCATGATGGATGGTTTTTTCCCATAAGAAAGAAAAGCACATGATGCCAGTGTTTCAAAGGCAGATGAGAGGTGGCCCCTGGGTGGCCAAGGCAGCCAGATGTGTCTCTCCTGGTAGATTTCATCTGGGAACAATCTTTGCATATAAGAAAATTTGGGGTAGGAATCCCAGTTTTGGCCATGACCTCCTGAAGGGGAAGGAGAGTTCTCTCCCATAGGAAGGAAAGCCCAGAGCCCCAGTGCTTCAGGGGCAGATGAGAAGCAGCCCTCGACATGCCAAGGTCAGCCAGACCTGTCCAGTAGACTCTCGGTGGCCAAACCAGTCACACCTGTTCCTTGTTGCCTAGGTTCCATGGGGCCCCACAGTGTCCCAATGGTCTCCTTGGTTCCATGGGGCCCTGGAGTGTCACAGTGTTCTCCTTTCTTCTGTAGTGTCACAATAGCCCCTTGGGTTCCCTGAGGCCTTGCAATGTCACCATGGCCCCTCAGCTCCCTGTGGCCCCGCTGTGTCACAACAGCTCCTTGGTTCCACGGGCCCCACAGCTTCATCCTTGGCCCTTGGTTCCATAGGGGGTCTGAGTTTTACAATGGTCCCCCTGATTCTGTGAGGTACCAGAGTGTCACAATGGTCTCTCTGATTCCATGAGGTTCCATAGTGTCACCATGGTGTCCTTGGATCTGCATTGTTCCAATGGCCCTTTGATTCCATGGGTTCTGTACTGGCGGCAATTGTTTTTCTGTTCCAACAGGGCCTTGATGTGTCACAATGGCTCCTTGGTTCTGTGATGTTCCATGGTGTCATGTATGGAAAATCACACTCTGAAAAGCCAGCGTCCATAAAGGAGGCAGAGGAGTAGTCCCTCAACTTTAATAGAATAAAGTGAGAGAATCCACCAGGGCACATGCCCAGGGAGTTTTCTCTCTCGAAGTTTCAAGAGGGAGCAGCCTCCTTTTATCTAAGCTCCTAGCCACATGTTGTCCCCTTCCTTTCCCCATTGGCTGAGGTACTCGGAAGATATAACCTTTTTGAACCCCCTACCGCATATTCCCCTCTTGAACCTGTCATTTTAAGCCAGAGTTCAGAAGTTCAGGCTTGTGCAGACCCTTTTCTGTTTCAGGAGGCTTCCCATGAAATGTCTTTTCACATAATTGAGGAGAGAAACTTCTGAGCTTTTTTCCTTTTTAAGAAAACAAAGAATAGTTTTGTCAATCCATTACCAAGAAGCACTTTCCTATACCAAGCTGTCCAGCCTCTGTAATTAAAATGTTTCTTGAAGTTAGTAGAGACATTAAGACCCATTTCAGAGATGTTAACATCCCTACATTCACCCATTGAATAGTCTGCGAAGAAATCTTGCCTGTCAGCCACAATGGACTTCTCAGTACATGGGGATTCCACTGTGTCACCGTGGACCCTTGGTTCCATGAGGTTATGTAGTGTTACTGTGGTCGCTGTCAGAGGCTGGATGAAATCAATGTCCCGAGCCACCTTGGAATGCTCAGAATGCCCGTGTTTGGCCAGGGCCGGGTCAGGCCTTGGTTTGTGGTGGAACAGAGCCCCACCCCCAGCCCTGGCCTGGCAGAGCTGTCAATCACACAGTAAGGGCAGTGCTAACTGAGCTCTGATTGGCTGATCTGTCAATCAATCACACACTAACAGCTGCACTACCCTGGCTCTGATTGGACAAACAACTGGCAGTCCCACCCCAGGGGCAGGCCCATGAAGGCCCTGGGGGTTAAAAGCCAGAGCACAAGGCCAGCCCTGGGTCTGGATCCTGCCTTCTCCTGGGGTTTCTCTGTTAGCGATGCTGGAACCCCAGCAGTTGGTGCCTATGTGCGTGTCTTTCTATGGATCTTCTGTCTTTCTGTTGTTTGCTATTTCTTCTCCTTCTAATCCTATTTACCTGGAACATTTTTGGGTAACATCACATGTTAAGGGTTAAAGGATTTTAGGTTAAACGTGTGGCAATCCAGGCCACAGGGAATATTTCTCTGTCTGCTCTGAGGCATGCTGACCCCCAGAGAAACACTGCCTTTAACCTTTGCCCATGGAGAGGACTTCCAAGACTTTGAGTTAGATTAGAATTTACCAAAGCGTGAAAGGGATAATACAGAGTAGTATAGTATGTCACTTGGGTGAGAAATTTAGGTTTTGGGATTTTTAGTATGGTGTAGATAGGAAGCAAGATGGAGGAATAGGGGTGTAGTCCCTGTCTTCTTCTTCATCTACTCCATGTTCTGCAGTGTTGATGGCACAGGGTGATTGGTCATGGAAAGCACAGTGCAGAGTTTATGTGGACAGTCAAGGGATGAGTTATTGGCAGATAAGTAGAAATAATGTACATTTTAAGAGTTAATTGGATGAGACAACATTAAAAGACCTTGAAACTGTACATTTTAGAGCCATTTTGAGGTGCTTTTCAGCATGCTGACCCTGGTGTGGACAGCAATGCAAAACTTTATATAAGATAACAATAAACTGAAGACCAAAAAGTCCTGTGCATCTCCTTTTACCTGGCACAGAATTGCTACAGGAGGGTTTACCTCATCCGGGAAGTTCCCAAAAGGACCAACATAAAACAAACATCAATAACTGGTGCCCCAACAATGTTTGTAAAAAGTTGGTTCTTTTCCTTGATGTTGATTACTGAAAGGTCTTAATTGGCCAATCAGGTGAAATGTGTTGATTAAATGACCAGTGAGGTCCACCTGTAGCAAACCAAGGTATAAAATAAGAGGATTGAATAAACGGGTGTCTTTTGGCCCTTAGCCTTCTGATCTGAGTCCGTGTCATCTCTGACTCCATGGTGACATTTATGAGGGCTATTGGGGATCCTTTCTGCACCTTGGGACCCAACAGCAGCTTCTCTAATAAACTTTGCCTGAAGGTCCCACTGTGCCCATGACAGGAACCCCTGTGAGTGTCTGGGACATCCTGGCCCTTTGGCACGCTGGGGACTCCTGGGATGTCCCTTTGGAGTCCCAATGAGTGCCTGTGACAAAACTGTCCTTCTCCTTCAGAGGTCCTGTCGGGATCCATCCTAGTGAACAGATGACCTGATGGTTCGTAGGAATGATCTCAGAGTGCAAAACCAACACGGTAGAAGGGGGTTTGCAGTGATAATCAAATAAAATGCAGTTTTATTGAAATAACCACAGCAAAAATGCGATAGAGGGATTAAGGGAGAGAAAAAAGATAGAGAAAGAGAGAGGAGAGAGAGAGGGAGGGAGAGGGGATATAGCAACCAATGCAGAGATGAAGTCCTTTGGTCCAGTCCAGTCGAGGGTCCGCCTGCTACTCTGGAGAGATCTCAAAGGCTCTAGCTAACTCAGAGGTTTTTATTACTGAAAATTGTGAGGGGGGGGGGGGAAACAAATACAATAGGGAACAGATGTAACAGGTAGTCTATGATCTCAGCAGTAAGCGAGAGCCATTGTTTTCTTGCTCCAGTGGTCACAACTTGCAGGCAAACATTTCGCTTCAGTCAGCTTGCCTCCCCCACACACCTCCCCCGGGCTGGGGGTTTCAGTCCCAGTCCTTGGAAGGAGCAGAGGGGCCTTTTAGGAGTTTCATGTCTCAGTCCTTGGTGGAGAAGCTTCTTACACCTCAGTCTGTCTGTCATGGTGGTTGTAAAACAGGTGAGGGTTTTCTGTGGGAGACCACCTGAAATTCAGGAGAAGTCCACCCAGGCCGAGAGGTGGGACAGCTTCCAAAGCTGCTAGTGTTGCAAACGGGGCACGGTGCCCCTTTCTTAACATACTGCAAACACACTTGTGAAAATAATAGCTTAACACTGAGCTTTCAGGTCTCAGGGCCCGTGGCATGTGACTCTTCTCCTTCAGAGCCAGAGATTCTAGACAGGGGGGGTCTTCTCTCCAGTGGTCTCCCAAGGACGATTGTGAGGCAGATGAGGGAAAATTCGGACAGACTCTCACAGGCCCGTAGACAAAATTGGGATTCCTCCTCCAAATTTCAATATGTGCAGAGATTGTTCCCAGGCTAAATCTGCCAGGAGAAACAGCTCTGGCTGCCTTGGCCACCCAGGGGAAACCTCTCATTTGCCTTTGAAACACTTGGGTGCCTTTGCAGCACAAAGTCTCCTGGGATGTCACCATGCAATGGCTGTGACTGCCTCTGACCACACAGCTCATTACCATCCCAGAAAGCCCTGGGAGGTCTCCATGGAGGTCTCTGGGTGTAACAATGCAGATCTGGAACAGCCTGGAGATTCTTGGAAAGTTCCCATGAAACCCCTCTGAGGGCCTGTGACAAATCTGATCCTTAGCGGGCAACCATCACCAGGACCCTGTTGCTATGGTCAGTTTCCATGGAAACCACCACCAGCCCCCTGTTGCTATGGTCAGTCCCTTGGCAGCTCCATGGAGACCCCATGCCAGGGGTGGTTGCCACGGACACCAGCTAGGTCTGCAGCCAGAGCTCATTGCCATAGTAACCATTTGCAGCCACAACCCCAGGCTCATGAGATCCCAGAACCACAGAATTGGCTGAGATGGGAGGGACCCATCAGGGTCCTCCAGTCCAACTGCTGGCCCTGCACAGGAAGCCCCAACAATGCCAGCTTGGGCCTGGCAGTGCTGACCAAACACTGCTGCAGCTCAGAGAGCCCTGGAGCTGGGATCCTTCCCTGGGGAGCCTGGGCAGGGCCCCAGCAGCCTCTGGGCAAAAACCTTTTCCTGACATCCAACCTGAGCCTGCCCTGACTCAGCTGCAGTCATTCCCTCCACTCCTGTCCCTGGGCACCAGAGGGAAGAGGTTCCCACAGCCCCAGCCAGGGAACCGCTCCCAAGGCTGTTGCCATGGCCACCAGGGCTGGGACCAGCTGGGATGCTCTGTTTCCAGGGGCCGGGATTCAGGAATGGGATTCCCCAATTTCCTGCTCCCGCTAAAACTGCGCTGCCCTCGCTGCCCTCCTGCCACCCATGGAAAGCACAAAAGGCAAAGATCCCTGGTTGGGATAAGAACAATTTATTGGGAACAGCAATGAGATAAGTAACAAATGGAACAGAAACAACATTGATAACAGACAAGATAAGAAAAAGGATTTACTGGGAAAACTACAACAGAACTTCCTGGCTCTTCCCAGCAACATATTTCCTCCTGCATGGAAATGTCACCCTTCTCCTCAGGGAGAGAATGTCTTTCATGCACCTGGCAATGACCTGAGGTGGGAACGAATGTAATGAGAGGGCCATGGCCAGACCCTCATGTTTTTCAATGCCACATCAGGTCATTGTCAGGGGCAGGACAAGGGACAGCTGTCTTCCCAGCATGGATCACAGGGAAAATGGATCCCCCAGGCTCTCCCCAACATGGGACCTCCAATGGGGAAAGAAGCTGGGGCTGGGCATGAAGCTCTTCCTGCAGTTGGGGCACTCGCAGAACTTCCCTTACTGGTGACACCAATGGTGTCTGATCAGGTGAGAGCTCTGCGAGAAGGTCTTCCCATGATGTGGAGAACTCGTAGGGCCTTTCCCCATTGTGGATGCGTTGGTGCCTGATGAGGATGGAATTGACCTTGAAGCCCTTCCCACAGACAGGGCTACAGAAGGGCCTCTCCTCGGAGTGAATCTGCTGGTGCTTGTAGAGATCGGAGCTGGTCTGAAAGCTCTTCCGACACTCGAGAAACTTGTAAGGCCTCTCCTCGGTGTGGATGAGTTGATGGGTCGCTAGGTTGGATCAGCAGCTGAAGCCCTTCCCACATTCCCCACACTCGTAGGCCCATTCCCCAGTGTGCATCATCTGGCGGCTGATCAGGGTGCTGCTCTGCCTGAAGCTCTTCCCACACTCCAAGCACCTGTGGGGCTTCTCCCCACCATGAAGCTGCTCATGGGCCACCAGCTCCGAGCTCTGGCTTAAGCTCTGTCCACCTTCCAGGCTCAGGGTGGGTCTTTCCTCCTCAGAGCACCCTGGGCTGGGTTAGCAGCCCCTCCTCCTGCAGGATCTCTGGGGCTTTTCCTCCCAATTGGATTCCTGTGCACTAGAGTTGCTCAAAACAGCCTCTTCCACAAGGGTCTGCCAAGGAGATTTTTCCGCCCTGGACTCCTTCCTCATCTCCTTCCCTGGGGGAAGAAGGACAAGGAAAGGATGGGGTTTACCTCTATGCCACAGGGAAGGAGATTCCCCCAGTGTTGCAGTGTGTTGTAAACTTCCTTCCCCAGGTGTGCCTATACCTCTCTCCCTTCCCCCTTGCCCCCATGCTGAGTGAGTCCTGTCAATCAGGCTTAACATTCCAGCAAGGCGTCATGTGGTTGGTCAAGTTCAAAGGATGCCCCTCAGGCCTGGGGGTCATTGGCCTGTCTGGGTGTCATCTTCCCCTGAGACCCTGCTCCTCTCACCTGGTTGGTGGCTCACCTGTACCTCCCCTCCCCCTGTCCCTGAGCTTAAAAGGTAAATCAGACCATGCGGCCAGGATTCTGTTGGAGCAGTTGCTCACGTTCAGACCTCTGTAACCATGGAATAAACCTCTGGATATAACCCTCCAGCAAAATCCATCCTTTTTCTCTTCACCATTGCCTGAAGCTCTCCTCCTGAGGTAAACGGGGCTCCTAACAAGCCTGGACTTGTTCAGTGCCCAGCTGCAATCTCCAGCAAGCCAAGATATCTCTGGGGTGATACACCGCAGTTGCTGCCTTTGGCCCAGCAGCAAGGATCAGACTGGCCCAGGCACAATCTAACTGGTAATATTGGGATTCATATTCCAATACCCAGTGCATCCTTGTCAGGACAGCGTTGCCAGCAGGGTTTTCCTTCACCCAGGGGCCATGCTGGGCTGGGAGATGGAGGAGGAGAAAGGGGGAAAAGGGCACTGAATTCCTCTTCACCTGCCTGAGTTTTCCAGGGCTCCTTCCTGTTCCTCTCAGCCTCCTCCTCCATCCAATCAAGGTTTGGGAATGGGAAATCCTGGTTTGGGAAAAAAACAAGGGTTGAGTTCAATGTCTTTTGTACTGGTTTAAAGGAAAAACTGGGGGAGGGTCTAAGCCAGAATTACAATTTAATAAGAAAATGAAGATCAAGGCAATGATACAGAAACACTGACTTAAACTGACAGAGTCAGGATATAACCTGACACCCTGTTGGTCAGGTTAGTGGCAGCAGTCACATTAAATGGTGGCTGCAGTCCTGTTGGAGAGATGAAGGTGATTCTGTCAAAGCAGTGATCCTGTAGAAGGGTCTGGACTTCTTCTGAAGGTCCAGTAGTGGTTATGGAGCTCTTGTCCTCTGGGAATCCAGTAGCCAGGCTGCTCCTGGTGTTAAAAGCCTCAGCTTATATCCAGGTAGGAATGCTTGGTTCCTCCACCTGGGCGGAGCATCTCACAATGGGATGATGTAGTTTTATCAGTCTTGCAATGATACTCAATGGCCCATTCACAGAAGATATCTCCCCTGGAGGGGGTTATAAGGGGTGAGTCATGGAAGAGATAAAGAACACTGCCCTGCCTGTTTATAGCAGTTGATGAAGATAGTGATTGAAAACATGCATTTGGTTACATCTGGCATTGCAACCTGAAACAGGGGGGTAATCCGTGCTTGGGGGGGTGAACACCACCCCCCTTACCCAAACTGGCTCAGCTGTAAAACCCCCACCCCAGGAAGGCCACACAAATACAGGGGACAATGTCACACTTGCTCTCCCCCAGGGGAGGTCTCTGTCCCTGTCACTCCCTTGCTCTCTCCCCTTTTCTCTTTCTTTCCATCTCTCTCTCTGTACCTCACATTCACTGTTCAATAAAATCCACCATGGATTTGGTCTTGTTAGCACCTTAATTGGTGCATAGGCAACTCTCTAAAAGTTTTCTTAACCAATATTTTGGCACAGTGAGTTTAGGCACTGTTCTCTGACCCCAGGTGTCTTTGACAACAGCATGGTTCCCTCCTCTGAGGAGGTTGTGGTTCTGTCTGGAGGTACTCTTGGAAATTTGGACGCAGCTTCCTCTGAGCAACTTATGGGAGAGCTGATGAAGAAAATGGCTGTTGTGTGTCCAGACTTTAAAGAAAATATTTTGTTGTCCTTCTTTGAAAAGTTTGTTAAAATCCCTGGAGGAAAGGGAGCAAATGTTACCAGCGAGACTGACAAGTTCATTCATCCCACAGTGAGGAACACAAGGCTGCTAAAAGTCCCAAAAGAAGCCCAGCTCAAGTAGCTAAATGTCGGGAGTTTAGTTCAAGCATGGCTTAAAGAAAAAGGCCACGAAGCCATGCAGCTGAGAGAAAAGTAACAGGTAGCTGTGAAGCAGTTTCAAAGCAGTTTCCAGCCTGACTTCTATAAACAATTAGTCTCTCTCAGGCATCCTTGCATAAACAACAAAGTTCTCAGGCAGTCTTCCCATAACAAAGGTAACATCCTCTCTGGGAAAAGATGGCACCCTGGGAACAGTTATGGAAGTTTTGAGAACCGTTCGTATCACAGTGAGAACACTGATTTTGTTTGATGTAAACAATCAACGGTATTGTAAAACAAAAGGAGTGGTTAGAGTTTTCTCTGTTAGCCTATCATAAAGCTGTATTTTGGAATATGCATGAAGTTAATTAACACTGTTATTTAAAGTGACGGATCGATCAATAAAGTTGGAGTTCGATGCATTATAGGATGGTCGTTCTCCCCCTCGCTTCAACAAATTGGTGACACCCGGACGTGATAGCGGACACCACGACGATCGCGGCCATCACGGGGATTGCGAACACCAAAGGATAAGTGAGGAATGGTTCAGGCTCCGAAGCAGCGGGAGCGGCAATAAGCGCGAAATTAAAGCGGAGGAAAAAAGAAAACCGCCGATACGCGCCGTGCCCTGGCGACCATAATCAGATGGGCCAGCTGATACGTGCGGCATAGAAGTCTTGGAATACGCTGCTAGGTGAAAGTGCGCACTTAAAAAGAGGTATGGAAAGACAAGCCGCATATGAACTTTTTATTACATTTTTGCAAAAAAGGCAAATTAAGGGTATAGACTTACAGAAAGAATTGCAAGGTCTTTTGGCTTATGGTCTGGAAAGGGGAGTCTTTGTGAATCCCCACACGGTTCACGAGTTGTCGGAGTGGCGTAAATTTGGTGATATATTATGGCAGGCTACGTTAGACGATGATAAAACTGCTAGGAAAATGGGTAAATTATGGCGGGTTATTAACAACGAACTGTTGCAGTTTCAGGCGGAAAAGAGGGCTGCCTATCAGGCTACTGCCGCTCACGATCGTAATAAAGAATACGATCAAGAGAGGGAGTTTGATAAAGTGTCGGGGACTCCTCTCGGCCCTGCAATGAGGACGGTTTCATTACCGACCTCGCCTCCTCCCTCGGCAGCGAGCCAGGTTCCGGGCCAGGTTCCGAGCCAGGTTTCAAGCCAGGCTCTGAGCCAGGTTCTGAGCCGGCCTGTGAGTCCGGCTACATGCCGGGCTCCGAGCCCAGCTCCGCAGGGTGCTTTACTACCCTCCGCGCCGCTTCTACCGCCTCCTTTAACGAGCCAGCCCCCCCTGACGAGCCAAGCTCCGCAGGGTGCTCCGCAGGGTGCTTTATTGCCCGCTTCGCCGCAGGCTACGCATAGCACTTCTGAGTCTCCCGTATTGCTTGCATCACAGCAGCCAGGGCCACAAACGTGTGTCCCGTTCCCGAAAAGTAATCAGAGCCCTGGGTTGGAAAACGATCGAGCGGTGATGATTGCACGGGAAAGACGGGATGCGTGGGCAGCTCTTGCCAAAGATGCAATGGAGAAGGGAGACCAGGAGTTGATAAGCTTAGCGAGCGAACTGGCTTGTCCGGTTATTTTCACCCCCCAGGCTGGCGGAGGTATGCAAGCGACAATTAGTGCTTTAGATTGGAAGATGTTATCTCAGTTGCGAGCTACTGTTAGCCAGTTTGGCTTTAAAAGTGAACCAGCCAAGCAAATGCTCGACTATATTTTTGACACCAGTATTCTTCTTATTAATGATTGTCGTGGCATAGTTAAATTAATCTTTACCCAACATCAACAATTGCTGTTTAATGCTCATTGGCAAGCGCTCGTTAGCGAGTGCGTGGCAGTACAAAGGCAGCAGGGTGACCCTCTCCATGGCGTCACTGTTAGTGAGCTTATGGGTCTGGGACCTTTCTTTCGTCCTGAGGCACAAGCCTTAATAGGTCAAGAGAAGTGCCGGGAGGCAATGAGGTTAGTCAGACTCGCGATGGAAAGGGTAAAGGAACCAGAAGAGAGACCTGTATATATAGGAATCAAGCAAGGCAGAGAGGAATCATTTAGCTCTTTTATTGACAAGGTTGCTGCAGAAATTGAAAGAGCTGAGGTGCCAAAATATCTTAGGGGAGTATTGCTCAGGGAGTGTGCTCTCCGAAATTGTAATTCTACTACTAGGAGAGTACTTAACACCCTAGGTACTAATTGGACTATAGAAGAGGCATTAGAGAAGATAGCCCTCATATCTACGGGACAGCAGGCTTTTGTGGTAGATGCGATCAAACAGAAATCAACGTCAGGAATAGGCTTGCAAGAACAGGCAAAGTCCTCTCAGAGTCAGGTATTAGCTGCTCTTGCACCTCACCAAGCGTCAGCTGCATTTGCAAATCAAATAATATGGGCCCAAAAATGCCGCTCGGACGACCAGGCACCAACAGAAGTCATCGCTGCAGCATCGGCACCTTCTTCTGTCTCCAACCCGACACCACACGAAGCCGCCGCGGGGAGAGAGCGAAGCCGCCGCGGGGGGAGCAGCCACGGGTGCAGCGGTGCCTGCAGCGGAGTCAGCCTGCCGGCGAGTAAACAAAGAGCCCAGCGCAGGGGGGGGGGGTTTCGCCCGCTCCGACACACGCACCGCGGGACTGGAGCGCTTTTTGCAGCGGGAGCGTTTCTCCCTCCCCCCCACAGCCGGCAAAAGCTTCAGTTTAAGACCTAACAGCCTAATGGATGTAACTTTTGTCAACAAAAGGAAAAGATCCCTGTTGAAATTAAGAAACAAGTGATGGTAAACAAGGAAAGTTAAAGGCACTTTTGTTTTTCCTGGCAGAGACTGTGAAACAGGAATCAGCGTACTGTATGCATGGGTCAAATTTCGGCCGGTTTGGCTCGGCATTGGTTGCTGTCTTGAAATCACCTGTATTGGCAGAGACTTTAACATCAGAAGCCCGGATGGCTCAGTCAGTGGAACATCAGACTCTAGAATTATATTTTGAAAAGTTTAAAAATGTTAAGATATGTTAGACTGATTGTATGAGTGAGATGTTGTGAGTGTGCTTTTTGATATAGAAATGCTATAGCAAACACGTGAACAAAGTTATTTTAGCTTAATATTTTAGAATCAGGCCTGTAAGTAAGTTATAGTAAATGCTATATTTTATGTCTATAGTAAGTCTTATCTGTTATTAAGTAGTTTAAGTTAAATTAAATGCTAAATACTATTAAGGTTAAGTTTGTTAAGTTTATTTTCTGTTAAGTTCGAGGTCTGTTAAGGTTAAATCATATTAGGTTTAAGATAAGTTAGATTCTGTTAAGTTTGATCTTACATTATTTACAAATAAGTCTAAAATCAGTTAGATTTTGTTATAGTTTTGTTAGAATAAAGAGATTTTACATGTAAGTTCTGTTGATTTAAAATTCTATTAAGTTTAAGTAAAGATAAGTTTAAGTAATGTTAAGTTCTATTAAGTTTAAATATTTTAAGTTTAAGTATTTTAAGTATAAGTGCTATTAAGTTTAAGTGATGTTAGATAGATTTATGCTTTTACAATAGGTGTTTGTTTTATGACTTGTGTTCAAAGTGTTGTTGTGAACATCAGAGAAACCTTGCTAGCTGAAAATACTATTTAGTTATTAGAATTGCCTATTCTTATGTTGCAAAGAGTGTAGCACAGTTAGCCCATAGAATTTTGAAGCCAGTTAAGTTCTATTAATTTGAAAATAAGTCTGCTAAGTTAAGTATTTTAAGTGCTTCAAGTGCATACTACTTTCTCACCACTCCAAATCAACAAAGGACTGAGAATCGCCCAGCTGATGCCATTTCAGCCAAATGACTAAAGAATTACAGACTATAAAACTGATTTTGAACATTTTTGAGAAACCCAGGGAAGAGGTGGATGTGAAAATCTCAAGGACAGAAAGGATCGTTTTCAGACTTACCATTCACCTCCTCTCCAGGTTCACATGAATGAAAACAGCTAACAGCTTTCTTTTCTTAGTCCAATTACCACCTACCGTGCAATGCCTGATAAGGCCGGACATTGTAGCTCAGCTGAGGGTGGTTTTAACCCTTTGGGATAAAACACTGTTGCCGGACGACCGGGGAACTGATTGACATTATTGAATCATTATCATCTTTCCATATAAAAGGATCGGCAAAAGAGAACTGCCTTGAATGTCACAGCCCACATTGTGCTGCTTGGGTTGCACTGTGTTGTGGAGGTTGTGACAGGACCTTTTGGGTGGATCAGTTGTCACTTTTTCGTTTATGGTGTGATACCTGTAATCATAGACATAACTGGGAACATAATTGGGAGTGGGCTCTACGAAATGCAACAGGACTCAACACTGCCTCAGCTTTAGATCTTTATGAGTCGCATGAGCAGAAAATCTTGGCTTATTATCGGTGGGAGGTACAGTGTATTTTGAAAAGGGTTAAAGGTTAAAAACTGACAAGAAGAAGAAGGTCAAAGTAAAACCAGAAAAATGAGGTTTCCTTTTATTATATTATTTAGTGTAGTGGTAGCTGAAGAATTTAAGTTAACACATTTTAGTCAACCTAGAGATAATGTATGAATAACACTTGCTAGACAGATTAATCAGTCGTCGCTTTGTCTCAGCATTGCCAGTATGGTCTCCTCAAGAATTCTGCAGTTTTATTAATAACCGTGCCTTATGTATGCACAGTATGGTAAATATTAAATTGCCTGCACAGAAAGGGTATACTGCCAGTCAGAGTGATGGCTACCAACAATGTCTGTTAATTCAATCACTTAATACTCCTTTGCATTCTCCACCTGAGGAGTTGGAGCTTTTTGGAAGTGCAAATGCTAGCATGACCAGCACTTCTGATGGTGGATGGTTTAACTTTGATTATTTTAATCCTCAAAAGATGAATCCATATAAACAAACATGGGCTACTCTGGATTCAGCTCTAAAGCCAAACATAGTGTCTAAACAACTCTACAACCATTGTAAAGGCTCTAGCATCATGACACCTAAGAAATTACCTACAGGAATATTTCTAATTTGCGGAGATAGAGCCTGGAATGGTATACCTGCTCAACCTCAGGGTGGACCTTGTTATTTAGGCAAGTTATCACTATTTCACCCTAATATATCTGTGCTGATGCAATTAAGTCATCAGGTAAGCAGGCAAAAGCGTAGCTTACATGACTTGGACTGTAGTCAAATAGGAGATCCGTGGTTCTGGAGTAAATTTAAACAAGTGATGGTTTCAGCTTTCCTACCCTGGGGTGCTGCAAGCAAAGCATTGACTCTAGCAAAACAAATAGGGTGTTGGGCTAAGGGTGAACTAAATAAAACTTCACAGATATTAGATATGTTAACTTCAGATGTACAAAGTGTTAATCACGCTGTTCTACAAAATAGAGCTGCTATAGATTTCTTATTATTAGCTCAAGGCCATGGGTGTGAAGAGTTTGAAGGAATGTGTTGCATGAATTTATCTGATCATTCTGTATCTATTCATGCTAAGATAAAAGAGCTACGGCTAGGACTTAATAAGCTTAAGGAAGAAGAAGGATTAGGTATTGATGGGTGGCTTAAAAGTTTCGGATTGGGACCCTGGCTAAGAAACCTTATAACATATGCTATAGGGATATTAGGAGTACTCTTATTGCTTTTACTTATATTACCTTGTTTCTGTAGCTGTATCCAAAAGATGGTTAGTAGGATGATAGAGAAAATGTGGCAAACTAACCTCCTTTCTTTTAAAGAAAAAGACGGGGGAAATGTCGGGAGTTTAGTTCAAGCATGGCTTAAAGAAAAAGGCCACGAAGCCATGCAGCTGAGAGAAAAGTAACAGGTAGCTGTGAAGCAGTTTCAAAGCAGTTTCCAGCCTGACTTCTATAAACAATTAGTCTCTCTCAGGCATCCTTGCATAAACAACAAAGTTCTCAGGCAGTCTTCCCATAACAAAGGTAACATCCTCTCTGGGAAAAGATGGCACCCTGGGAACAGTTATGGAAGTTTTGAGAACCGTTCGTATCACAGTGAGAACACTGATTTTGTTTGATGTAAACAATCAACGGTATTGTAAAACAAAAGGAGTGGTTAGAGTTTTCTCTGTTAGCCTATCATAAAGCTGTATTTTGGAATATGCATGAAGTTAATTAACACTGTTATTTAAAGTGACGGATCGATCAATAAAGTTGGAGTTCGATGCATTATAGGATGGTCGTTCTCCCCCTCACTTCAACAGCTAAATTGCCAAATAACTTCCTAATTCCCAGGCTTGGGGGCTATGCCAAATGTGAGAATAATTTTTCTCTTCATCCCTGTCACCTTTGTGACAGCTACACAGAGTTTCCCCTTCCTTTTAATAATCTGTATGTGGCCGAATTTCCACTTTTCTTTTATCTGAACCTGCCAGCATCTGTGCTGGAGCTGTGCAGAAACCAATGAAACTTGGAATTGCCACAGAATTGCTTGGATTGTCAGTTTATTCATGTTTGGGTTTTGTTTGCATTTTCATCACAAATTTCTTGTGTAAAAATCAAATATTCATCCAAGTATTTTATGCAGAGTCAAGTTTGACTTCTGCCAACTTTAGTTTGTCCAGTGCCCAGGGAATGCTCGAGGGGTCTCTGTGCCTCTCGCACTGGGGGTTGCTTGAGAGGGGTTTGGGGGTTTTGTCCCTGTCCCTGTCACCCCACACCATTACCCAGGGGGTGTCCCTGTCACCCCAGGCCATTCCCCAGGGGGGTCTCCATTGTTCTCACCCCAGGGAATGCCCGGGGGTCTCCATCCCTCTCACCCCTGTGCCAGGGAGTGCTCAGGGCAGTCTCTGTCCCTCTCAGCCCAGAGAATGCTCGGGGGTCTCTGTCCCTCTCAGCCCAGGGGATACTTGGGGGATCTCCATCCCTCTGGTCTCAGGCAAGGCCTGTGCAGGGCTGGGGACCAGGGCCTCTGTGTCCCTCTCACAGCTGAGGGTGCTCGGGGCTGGGGAGGCTCTCTGACCTTCTCACACCTGGGGAGGGCGGGAGGGGTCTCTGTCCCTCTCAGCCCTGCTGTGACCCCACCCAAACATCATCGGGGTCAGAGGGACAGAGACACCCCCAAACCCCCAGAAGGGCTGAACCTGGGATTTGGTTTGGGGCTGAAAATTTAGGAAGGGGCTGGAATTGGGGCTGAGTTTGGAGGTAGGAAATTTGCATTAGAGCTGGGATTGGGATTGAGCCTAGATATGGGTTTAGCTTTAGGGCTGGGGTTGGGATTGGATCTGGGATTAGGTGAGTCTGGGACTGAGATGGGATTAAATACAGAACTGTGAGTGTGTCTAAACATGGAGTGAGATTGAGATCAGGATCAGGGTCAGGTTTGGGTCTGAGCTCACCCAGAGCAGGACAGGGGGGATGTCACTGCAGGATGGTTTGGGGAAAATCCTGGTTTGGGGAAAAAAAGTTGTGAATGCCTTAGGTTGGGGATTCCTCCCACCCAAGTCTATCTCTAGAAGTCAACTGATGTCCGGATATCAAGAGTGACTGAAAAAAAGCCACCAGGAGTGTCCCGTGTCCTGTCTCATCCCTCTGGGGTTCTGATGGTCCCCCATCTCAGGGCTGCTGGGGATCCCGTGGGTCCTGGGGATCCCTCCTCTCCAGGGTCCTGCTTAGGGATTCTGGAGTCCCAGGGTCCCCCTCTCCAGCCTCCCCTCAATCCAGCCACTTGGGGTTCCCCCTTCTTTCCACCATCCTGTCCTGGTTCAGGGCAAATTTGTTTGAAAACCTCCAAAAGGAGTTTCCTCTTGAATGCAGATTCAGCAGCCCCACCCTCAGCCAGTTTGGGAAAATATTTCCTTGAAGAGAAGTGTAAAAAACTTTATTTAATAGGCAAAGCATTCTCCAGCACAAATATCGAACAATATTAAGCAATAAAACCTCCTGCTGCTCCAAAAGAGATGACAAACTCCGAAAGTCCCTCCTTGGGCTGTAGGTCAGCTCACTCAGTCTCTTACCAGTCTCTTTTCAGTTTCTTATCAGTCTCTTATCAGTCCCTCCAGAGCTGGAAATGCTGCAGCCCAGGCTCAGCCAGGTGGGCCACAGGTGTGAGTTGCCTGTGGTGTTCTGGGTGTTCAGTCCAGAGTAGGTTTAAACAGCTCCAAAGAAAAAGCAAAACCACAGTTGGGGGAACTTTGCGTCAGAGAGCTAAAAACTGACTAAAAGCAAAGGGGAGCTCTGTCCTGCTGTCTGTCTGTCCCTCCTGTCTGTCTAAGACCTGTAATGTGGAGGAGTGAGTGCAATGTATGAAAACAAACTGCAAGTTCTTCCACCTTCCCATCACTCTCAGAACCAGCCTTAAAGGTGCAGAACTCATTTCTGGGCTAAACAGACTGATGGGGTACGAGCATCATGAAGTCACCCCAGGACACACCCCTGTCAGGGTCAGGGGGTCCCGTCCCCGCCTCATCTCCGGGCTGCTGGGGGTCCCCCAGCTCCAGTATTGCCCCTTCCCCTCTCCCCGCCCCGGGGGTCCCCCATTCCACAGCCCCGGCTCTCATGGGGATCCCCAAAGCCAATGTACCGCCCACGTGGACCCCCTAGGACCTTCCCGAGGGGCGATTGCGGCTCCTCTCCTCCCGAAAAAGCTCCTCTTAGGGAGCCCGGAGATATCCGGGGCTCGAGTCTGGGACCTGCCAGCTCCTAACACTCTCCAAAAGAATACTCCTGGAGACCCCTAGCTGGAGTTATTTGGGAATATGGCTACTTGAGCTGGGCTTCTTGCAGGACTTGGAGCAGCCATGTGTTCCTCATCTTGGAGTAAATGAACTTTATCCGTCACGCTGACATCACGCTCCCACTCCTCCAGTGATTTTAACAAACTTTTCAAGGAAGGACAACAAAATATTTTCTTTTTCACTAGCCACCCACAACAGCCATTTTCTTCATCATTTCTCCCATAAGTTCCCCAGGAGGAAGGAGGGACTGTGTCCAAGCTTCCAAGAGTTCTTCGAGAAAAAAGCACAACCTCCTGAGTGGAGTGAACCATGCTGTTGTCAAAGGCACTTGGGTCAGAAAACAGAGCCTGAACTCGCTGTGCCAAAATAATGTCACAGTCTGGTTATGCTAATTGTCAGAGAGATGCCTCTGCCCCAATTAAGGTGCTAACAAGACCAAATCCAAAGTGGATTTTATTGAACAGTGAATGTGAGGTAGAGAGAGAGAGAGGAAAAGAAAAAGGGGAGAGAGCAAGGGAGTGACAGGGACAGAGACCTCCCCTGGGGGAGAGCAAGTGTGACATTGTCCCCTGTGTGTGTGGCCTTCCTGGGGTGGGGGTTTTACAGCTGAGCCAGTTTGGGTAAGGGGGGTGGTGTTCACCCCCCCAAGCACGGATTACCCCACTGTTTCAGGTTGCAATGCCAGATGTAACCAAATGCATGTTTTCAATGACTATCTTCATCAACTGCTATAAACAGGCAGGGCAGTGTTCTTTATCTCTTCCATGACTCACCCCTTATAACCCCCTCCAGGGGAGATATCTTCTGTGAATGGGCCATTGAGTATCACTGCAAGACTGATAAAACTACATCATCCCATTGTGAGATGCTCCGCCCAGGTGGAGGAACCAAGCATTCCTACCTGGATATAAGCTGAGGCTTTTAACACCAGGAGCAGCTTGCTTACTGGATTCCCAGAGGACAAGAGCTCCATAACCACCACTGGACCTTCAGAAGAAGACCAGACCCTTCTACAGGATCACTGCTTTGACAGAATCACCTTCATCACTCCAACAGGACTGCAGCCACCATTTAATGTGACTGCTGCCACTAACCTGACCAACAGGGTGTCAGGTTATATCCTGACTCTGTCAGTTTAAGTCAGTGTTTCTGTATCATTGCCTTGATCTTCATTTTCTTATTAAATTGTAATTCTGACTTAGACTCTCCCCCGGTTTTCCTTTAAACCAGAACAAAAGACAATATGCACACCCTTCGTTTTCTTCCCAGAACAGGATTTCCCATTCCCAAACCTTGATTGGATGGAGGAGGAGGCTGTGAAGAAGAGGAAGAAGCCCTGGGATAATCGAGCAGGTGAGGAGGAAGTCAGTACCCCTTTCCCCCTCTCTCCTGCTCCACCTCCCAGCCCAGAATGGCCCCTGGCTGCAGGACAACCCTGCTGCCAACCCTGTCCTGCTGGGGATGCTCTGGGGGGATCTCCTTCCCCTTCCCTCTGGCAGGGAGGCACATCCCATCCGCTTCTTATCCTTCCTTTCCCTGAAAAAAAAGGTGAAAATGGAGACCAGGGAGGAAAAATCTCCAAGGCAGAACATCATGGAAGAGGCCTTTTTGAGCAACTCTAGTGCACAGGAATCCAATGGAGAGGAAAAGTCCCAGAGATCTCTCAGGAGGAGGGGCTCTAAACCCAGCCCAGGGTGCTCTGAGGAAGAAAGACCCACCCTGAGCCAGAAAGGTGGATAGAGCTTCAGCCAGAGCACGGAACTGGTGGTGAATGAGCAGCTTCATGATGGGAAGAGGCACTACAGCTGCTGGGAATGTGGGAAGAGCTTCAGGCAGACCAGCACCCTGATCCAGCACCAGATGATCCACACTGGGGAATCATCCTACAAGTGTGGGGAGTGTGGGAAGGGCTTCATCTTCAGCTCCCACCTCATCACCCACCAACGCATCCACACTGAGGAGAGGCCTTACAAGTGTCCCAAGTGTCAGAAGAGGTTCCAGACTAGCTCCAATTACCTCCGCCACCAGCGGATTCACACCGAGGAGAGACCCTTCTGCTGCCCTGAGTGTGGGAAGGGCTTTAAGCACAACTCCCACCTGATCATCCACCGGAACATCCACACAGGGGAGAGGCCCTACGAGTGCTCCACCTGTGGGAAGAGGTTTCAGACCAGCACAAATCTCTGCCTGCATGAGTGGAGTCACATCCAGGAGAGGCCTTTCCGCTGCCCTGACAGTGGGAAGGGCTTCAAGAAAAAATCCATCCTCATCACCCACAGGCATATCCACACTAGGAAGAGGCCCTATGAGTCCTCCACATCATGGGAAGAGCTTCTCCATGAGCTCGGACTTGACCAGACACCAATGGAGTCAGCAGTAAGGGAAATTCTGCAAGTGTCCCAACTGCAGGAAGAGCTTCATGCCCAGCCCCAGCTTCTTTCCCCATTGGAGGTCCCATGTTGGGAAGAGCCCTGGGGATCTATTTTCTCTGTGATCCATGCTGGGAAGACAGCTGTCCCTTGTCCTGCCCCTCCCAATGACATGATGTGGCATTGAAAAACATGAGGGTCTGGCCATGGCCCTCTCATTACATTCACTCCCACCTCAGGTCATTTCCAGGGACAGCAAAGGGACTCTCTTGCTGAGAAGAAGGGTGTCCTTTCCAGGCAGTAGAAATATGTTGCTGGGAAGAGCCAGAGAGTTGTGTTTTAGTTTTCTCTGTAAACAGTTTTATTTATCCCTTCTGTTATCCATATTGTTTCTGTTCCGTTTTTTCCTTATCTCCTTGCTGTTCCCAATAATTGTTCTTATCCCAACCAGGGATCTTTGCCTTTTGTGCTTTCCATGGGAGGCAGGAGGGCAGCGAGGGCAGCGCGGTTTTAGCGGGAGCAGGAAATTGGGGAATCCTATTCCTGAATCCCGGCCCCTGGAAACAGAGCATCCCAGCTGGTCCCAGCCCTGGTGGCCATGGCAACAGCCTTGGGAGCGGTTCCCTGGCTGGGGCTGTGGGAACCTCTTCCCTCTGGTGCCCAGGGACAGGAGTGGAGGGAACGACTGCAGCTGAGTCAGGGCAGGCTCAGGTTGGATGTCAGGAAAAGGTTTTTGCCCAGAGGCTGCTGGGGCCCTGCCCAGGCTCCCCAGGGAAGGATCCCAGCTCCAGGGCTCTCTGAGCTGCAGCAGTGTTTGGTCAGCACTGCCAGGCCCAAGCTGGCATTGTTGGGGCTTCCTGTGCAGGGCCAGCAGTTGGACTGGAGGACCCTGATGGGTCCCTCCCATCTCAGCCAATTCTGTGGTTCTGGGATCTCATGAGCCTGGGGTTGTGGCTGCAAATGGTTACTATGGCAATGAGCTCTGGCTGCAGGCCTAGCTGGTGTCCATGGCAACCACCCCTGGCATGGGGTCTTCATGGAGCTGCCAAGGGACTGACCATAGCAACAGGGGGCTGGTGGTGGTTTCCATGGAAACTGACCATAGCAACAGGGTCCTGGTGATAGTTGCCATGGAAACGGACCTTAGCAACAGGGGTCCTGGTTATGATTGCCTGCTAAGGATCAGATTTGTCACAGGCCTTCAGATGGGTTCCATGGGGACTTTCCAAGAATATCCAGGCTGTTCCAGAGCTGGAATGTCACAGGCAGGGACAGAGGCTCCATGGACACCTCCCAGGGCTTTCTGAGGATGGTAAAGAGCCCTGTGGCCAGAGGCAATCACAGCAATGGCAACATCCCAGGGGACCTTGGGCTGCAAAGGCACTGATCTGTCACAGGCACTCACTGGGGCTCCACGGTGACATCCCAGGAGTCCCCAGGCTGCCAAAGAGCTGGGATGTCCCAGACACTCACAGGGGTTCCTGTCATGGGCACAGTACGAGCTTTAGGCAAAGTTTATTACAGAAGTTCCTGTTGGGTCTCGAGGTGCAGAAAGGATCCCCAATAGCTGCCATAGATCCCCAAACGTCACTGTTGAATCAGACATGACACAGACTCAGATCAGAAGGCTAAGGGCTGAAAGCCACCCATTTATTCAATCCTCTTATTTTATACCTTGCGTGTCTATGGGTGGACCACACTGTTCCTTTGATCAACACATTTCACATGATTGGCAATTAAGACAACACCCTTCAGTAAACAATTTTATGGAAAAAAGCCAACTTATTACAAACATTGTCAGCCAAGTGTTTCCTCAAAAATCCACTTGGATAACATCAGTTATTGATGTTTGTTTTATGTTGGGCCCTTCTGGGGGATCCCTGGATGGGAGAAACCCTCCTGTAGCAATTCTGTGCCAGGTAAAAGGAGATGCATAGGACTTGTTCAGTCTTCATCTTCTTCTTGATTGTTAGCTTATCTAAAGTTTTGCATTGCTGTCCACACCAGGCTCAGTGCACTGGACAAGCACCACAAAATGGCCCCAAAATGTACAGTTTCAAGCTATTTTAACATTGTCTCATCCAATTAACTCTTAAAACCTACGTTATTTCTACTTATCGACCAATAACTCATCCCTTGGCTGTCCGCATAACCTCTGCACTGTGCTTTCCTTGACCAATCACCCTCTGCCACCAACACTGTAAAAAATGGAGTAGATGAAGAAGAAGACAGGGATGACGCCCCAATTCCTGTATCTTGCTTCATATCTACACATACTAAAAATCCCAAAACCTAAATTTCTCACCCAAGTGACATACTATACTATTCTCTATTTTCTATTTCACACTTTGGTAAATTCTAATCTAACTCAAAGTCTTGGAAGTCCTCTCCACAGGAAAAGGTCAAAGGCAGTGTCTCTCTGGGGGTCAGCATGCCTCAGAGCAGACAGAGAAATATTCCCTGTGCCTAGATTCCCACACATCTAACCTAAAATCCTTTAACCTTTAACATGTGAAGCTACCAAAAATGTTCCAGGTAAGTAGGATTAGAAGGAGAAGAAATAGAGAACAGAAAGAGAGAAGATCTATAGAAAGACACACACCTAGGTACCAGCTGCTGGGGTTCCAGCATTGCTAACAGAGAAACCCCAGAAGAAGGCAGGATCCAGATCATGGGCTGGCCTCGTGCTCTGGCTTTTAACCCCCTGGGCCTTCATGGGCCCACCCTTGGTGTGGGACTGCCTGTTGCTTGTCTAATATGAGCCAGGGTAGCACCAGCTGCTAGTGTGTGATTGATTGACAGCTCAGCCAATCAGAGTGGGGTTAAACAGCGTTTGCTGTGTGATTGACAGCTCTGCCAGGCCAGGGCTAGGGGTGGGGCTCTGTTCTACCACAAACCAAAGCCTGATCTGTCCCTGGCTCCACATGGGCATTCCGAGCATCCCAAAGTGTCTTGGGACATGGATCTCATCCAGCCTCTGACAGCGACCATGATGACGCTGCGGAACCTCATGGAATCATGGGTCAGTTGTGACAATGGAGGTCCAAGGAGACTACGGTGAGACTTTGGAATCCAGGAATCATGGAATCAAGGAGACCATTGTGCAGATCATGGGTCCTATGGAAGCAAGAATCAATGATCAAACTGTGGTTTGATTGTGATTGATTTAAAATAGAAACAAGGAGCCATTTTTTCAAAGCGGGGCTGCGTGGGCCCAATGGACCCTTGTGACTCTGTTGGGGCTCATGAAACCAAGTAGCCATTATGACATTGCCAGAACTCATGGAATTAAGGAGACCATTGTGACAGTGTTAGGACCCATGAAGTCAATGGAACATGGAACAGGTCTGCCCTGGTTTGGCCTCCTGGAGGCTGTCTAACAGGTCCCACTGAATTTGACATGTCAAGGGCCGCTCCCCATCTGACCGTGAAGCACTGGGGCTCTGAGCTTTTATTCCTATGGGAAAGAACTGTCTTTCTTGTCTAGGTGCCCATGGCGAAAATTTGGATTCTGCATCTAAAATTCTCTATATCCAAGGGTTACTCCCAGACAAAATCTGCCCATATGAGTCAAGTCTGGCTAGACTTGGCCTCTGGTGATTGCCTCTCATGTGCCCCTGCACCACTGGGGCTGACTTGTTTCCTTCCTATGGCAACCATTGTGATACTGCAGGTTGCTGTGGACCCAAAGGGCCATGGTGACACTGTAGGAACTTGTAGAACCAATGGAATTATTGTGACACTATGGGTACCATGGATCCAAGGGGCCACTGTGACATTGTGGGATCTTGAGGAACCGTGGAGACCACTGTGAGACTTTGGGGTCTCCTGAAATGCAGGGGACATTGTGACACTGCAGAGTACCATGGGTCCAAGGGACCATTTTGACACTGTGGGGTCTCATGAAACCAAGGACATCTTTGTGGCTCTGTTGGGCCACATGGTCCCAAAAGGCCAGTGTCAAGCAGCAGGACTTTGTGGAACCAAGACGCCATTGCTGCATTTCAGGGCCTCGTGGAGCTAAAGGACCATCATGATCCTGCAGGGCACCGTGGATCCATGTAAACCATTGTGACATTGCAAGGCCCCATGGAATCATGGAGACCATTGTGACCCTGCAGAGCCTCATGGAAGGAAGGGGCCATTGTGACACTATGGGAATTTATGGAACCAAGGGAATCATTGTTGCACTACTGGGCCGCAATGGAACCAAGGGGCCATTGGACACAGCGAGGCTTCATGGAACCAATAGACCATTAGGACACTGTGGGGCCTTGTGGAATCATGGAGACCATTAGGATCCTTAAGGACTTGTGTAATCAAGGGGTCATTATGACACCTGAGGGCATCATGGAAGCAAGCAAACCATTGTGACACTGCAGGGCCCTG
Source organism: Ammospiza caudacuta (assembly GCF_027887145.1). Lineage (NCBI taxonomy): Eukaryota > Metazoa > Chordata > Aves > Passeriformes > Passerellidae > Ammospiza > Ammospiza caudacuta. The sequence continues at coordinate 1,020,549 of NC_080622.1, forward strand.
TGGAACCAAGGGAGCAGGAAATAGATGTGGCTGCCTTGGCCTCCCAGGGGTGACCTGAAAGGTCTGGCTGACCTTGGAATGTAGAAGGCCACTCCCATCTGCCCCTGAAACACTGGGGCTCTGGGCTCTTCTTTTTATGAAAAAGAACTGTCCATTTTTGCCAAGCATTGATGGTCAAAATTAGGATTCCACCTCCAAATTTTTGTGTATCCAAGGGTTGCTTCCAGACAAAATTTGCCAGGACAGACAAGTCTGGCTGGAGGGGCAGCACTCACCCATTTTCCAAACACTGGAAAGGAGTCTGTGGTTTTCTTTTTATGAAAAAAAAAACCCATCCCTCTTCTCCAGGCACCAATGATTTAAATTAGAACTCTGTATTCATAATTTCAAATATCCAAGGATTGCTCCAAGCAAACCTGCCAGGACAGAGAGATCAGGCTTGCCTTGGCCTCTGGTGATTGCTGTTCATCAGCTCCTGAAATATGGAGCTCCATGGTTTCCTTCCTATGGAGACCAATGTGACATTATGGAGTGGAATGAAAGGGCCATTGTGACACTGCAGAGCACTATGGATCCAAGGGACCATTGTGACACTGTAGAGCCTTGTGGAACCAAGGACATCATGGTGGCTCTGTTGGGCCACATGGTCGCAAGGTGCCAGTGCAAAGCATCTGTGTGGGAGTTAGCCCAGATGTAACACAAGTTATTTTATCCTGGAAGAACTGGGCGTGAGTTTCAAGCCCTGGGAATCATTTGTTTCACTTAGAGTGAGCTTAAGAAATCCCCCATAAGCCTTTAGTGTTGTAATGCTAAGTTGTCCAAGTTCCATTCCCCTATTGGTTTCTTGTTTCCCCTATATGGTTATTGTTCTAGAGTGTTCTAACCCCAATTGTACATGTTGTTGCTTCCCTTTTGTCTCAGGTCTTTGGATCCTGTCCCTTGTACTGTGCTCGACTTCTCCATGTTTATTGTTTTACCCCCTGTTATTTAAGTTCCTTTTAAACAACTCCATTGATCCTGCCCCTTTTCATTTTCACCTCCCTCGCTCTGAAGTCAGGGAACCAGAGAGGTTTGTTGCCGCCACCTTCATTGTGACATTTGGCACCTGAACAGGGACCATGATATTCACGGCTCCCTGTGTCAGTCACATCAGCTGGGGTTAGCTGATGGATAGGCCAGTGCTCCCTGGGATTTGAGATTGTGCCAGGCCCAGCGGATTCATAATTTCTTCAAGGGACCTTGCCCAGGATCAGCAGGGACAACGATGGTTTCACCTGCGTAGGATTGCAGATGGGTTTGGGGAAATGCAAGACATTTATTGCCCATTTTGCCACTGTGTTTTTACAATACACACCTATGTCCCAAAATTGATTTGGTGTGTTCTGGTGGCTCTTCCCCATACGGCAGAGAAAGAAAAGTGGGCAGCAAGATGTCCACAGTAGAAATGAGCACATATGGATGCTTTAAGTTAATTTTCACTGATCATGACAGAATATTTTCAAAAAACGAATTAAAATATATCATGAGGTGGATCATTAAAAATTTTACAGACACCTCTGCTGTTGAAATGCATACCACTGAATTTTGAGACTAAGTGAGGGTTAAACTGTACAATCTTTTGATCAAAAGGGACCCCATAGCACCCCACATGCTCCCCATATTCCATGCCATTCTTAAGACCCTTCACCAGCAAGCAATGTGTTGAACACTCAATCCGTTGGTCACTCTTAACTTGGGACATCTCCTCAAACATGCCTTTCTCAGACCTTCCACGATGGTCCAAGATGACAATGGCCATGCTGTCTTGGAGCATCATGCCCTGGAGAGTCAAGATGGAAGGAGCCCTAATGTGGCTTGGGAGCCTGAACATCCTCCCTCCATTTTGCCTCCTCCACTTCCTGCTACCACAACCTTCTCTTCCGCTCTGAATGAAACTCCAGACTCCAACCCCATAACAGCGGGTCATGCCCCCACTGTCAATCATCCTCTCCACCCTGGGCCATGCCTCCAGTTAAGGAAGGAGAATGGCAAATAGTCTTGAAGCTCCTCGTTGCCCCCATTAGAAAAAAGGGGGCAGAACTCCAGATATCAGCCATTGGTTTACAAGGAAATCAAGGATCTGTGTGGGGTAGCTAAAGACCATAGGAAGAGGAAGAATGTACCTTGTTTTATTGGCCTAATGAGGGACATTTTTACAGCACATGCCTTAACCCCCTATGATTTAAAATATATTATGACCATGTTGTTGTCACCTACAAAATACACCCTGTGGGAAGGTGGATCGAAGTGTTTACTAAATCAATTAATAGCAGACTATGCTAATAGTGAGGCAGGGGCGCAATTGATAATCAACCATCTAGCTGGAGAAGGACAACACAGCCTACCAGATGATCAAGCAGCAAGTATCCCCAGAGAAATATTGGATGATATCAACGAGATGGCTTTGAAAGCTTTAATCCAGGTATCAGATGGAAGCACCCCCAATTTGGACTACCTTGGCTGGCTGCAGCTGAAGCTTTAGGACAATTAGACCGTGTTGGGTGCCTGTTAAGCAAGGAAACCAATGCTACTTCCCTCACATTGAGTGGCCTGCTCTCAGACATAGAGACCATCAGACATGCCACCTTGCAAAACAGCGATAGAGTTTTTATTCTGGGCACATGGGCATGGCAGTGTAGACTCTGAGGGCATGTGTTGCATGAACCTCTCCAGCCAGAGCAAGTCAATCCACAAGAGCACTCAGGAAGTGAAGGAAGGGTTCAAGAAGCTTCAAGTGGAAAACAAAGACTGGGTCAAAAAACTCTTCCAATCCAAGGGACTAAAGGGCTGGATGATGTCGAGCTAAAACAGGACTATTCATTCTCTTAGTTGTTGTTGTTGTTGTATTGTTAATTGTCCCGTGTTTCTTTGGATGATTTTAGAAAGTCTTACAAAATTCTTTCCGTTCCATCTTTGTTGTAAAATAGAAAGGGGGATGATAGCCAAAACAGGATCCTCATGGACTCCTTGGAGGAGAGAATTGGCAGCCAGGATGGTACAAAAACCTCTCAGAGACTCAGTGTGGGAAGGAAACACTTTAAAAGTACCTAAAAGTATTCCTAAATCCATAAAGTACCTTAAAAACCTTGGGAAACTCAAGGCATTAATGAGCCCCACAGAGTGTCAGTACAAAGCTTTCCAGGGACTCATTAAAGCAGATAATTGGGGCCATGACTGCAACACCTCTCACAGAGTTTGCATCAAAAGGGAAACACCAAGTACCTTCAAATAACTGGAGTACCCTGAAGCATTAATGAGCCCCACTGAGTGTTGGTACTGACAAAGCCTCTCCAGGGAATAATTATAGCAGATAATTGGAGGCCAGGATTGCACAAACCTCTCAGAGACTCCAAGGCAAAAGTCAAACGCAATGTCCTTTGAAAAACCTGCAGTCCCTGCAGGGAGCATTAAGGAGCCCCCACAGCCATTCCTGGCCAAGGCTCCCCAAGGGATTCCTTCCAGCAAATCCTTGAGGCCACTGGCTGTGGGCTATGGTGGGATGCTGAAGGCAGGACAAGGGGCTTACAGTGCCCAGCCTGGATGGGGCTGTGCCAGGAGGCCCCAGGGCCTCAGGACAAGGTGTCTTCTCCCAGCCCTTGGTGGCACAGATCCTGCTGTGGCCCAGGGCACCAAGACTTGGCTTCTCTTTGTCCCCACCTATCATCACTGCCTCCAGTTCTCTGCTCTGCCTGGGGCCTGGGGACACTTTCTCAGTCATGTCCCTCGGTGGGACCCATTAAAAGTACAAGAAACTTTGGAGTTGGATTCTGCCTTGGAGTTCTGGAGAGGTTTCTTCAGCTGCCTCTAAGGGACTGATGTTCAGGGCCTGAGCACAAAGCCCCAGAGGCTCATTAAAGTCCTTGTGCTGTGTCTGTGCTGATGAGCTGGGCTGGGCTCCTGGCACAGAGACAGCTCCTGGTAACCAAGTAAAGCTTCAAAAGCACATTTCTCTTGATGAGCAGCTCTTCTGCCAGCCCAGCAGGGCTTGGGCACTGTCTGCAGCCACCCTGGGAACAGCACAGAGGCACAGAGAGCTTCACTCAGTCAGGGCTGGGAAGGTGCTGAGAAGTGCCTGGGGCAGAATCACTGCCAACCCTTGGCACAGGAACCTCTGGCTGCAGGACAATGCAGCTGCAGCTCCTGGAGTGATCTCCTACAGCTGGAATATCCCTATGCCTACAGACCCTGTGAGTACATTCTCTGATTGTCTCTTGTGCAGAGCAGCCAGGGGTGCCCAGGGCTGTCCTGCAGAGCAGGGTCCTGCAGCCCAGGACACTGTGCTGGGGCAGGGACTCTGCTGCCTGCCAGGGACAGCTCTCAGCCAGTCCAGGCAGCTGCTTCCAGCACTGGGGGACAAGATCTGGGTGGGAGGAGACAGCTGGTAAGGCTTGGAATTTTCTCGTTGTGTGGTGAGGATGCTGCATTGTTCAGGACTGCTCCCAGCATGGCTTTTAACTGCAGAACATTTCCAAGTAGATTATACAGGGAGCATAGCAAGGCAGGGGCTGCATAAAAGGGAAAATCCTGTTTTTTTAATCTACTGCTCTGGGTTGCCTGGATGGGAAATTGCACATAGATATTATTCTCTCAGTTCAGGTTGAGAAAAATAAAAACATTTCCTGTCAGATGTTAATAAACCTGGCAGTGACAGAAATCAGCACAAGGCCCCTTAGAGGCAGCATCAGTGTCGCTTTTCCAGCCTCCTCAGGGTTCCTCTGACATTGCCAGCAGAGCCTGCAGAGCCAGAGCTGCCCCTGGGCAGTGCCAGAGCTGGGAGGGGTCTGCAGGGCAGAGCTGAGCCCCAACGGCTGGGCGGGGCTCTGGCAGCACTGGCAGGGCCCAGCCCTGGGCACTGGGAAGCAGCTGCTGGCAGGGACAGCTCGAGGCAGCAGAGTCTGGGCAGGCAGTGGGGGGAAAGTGGCCGCAGGCTGTGCTGAGATATTTGAAATTCTCCACAAACCAAAGTATTCCATATATACTTATCTTAAAGATCCCCATGCCAAGGCACAGCAAATGTCCAACAGCAGCTCCATCAGGCACTTCCTCCTGCTGGCATTGGCAGACACGCGACAGCTGCAGTTCCTGCACTTCTGCCTCTTGCTGGGCATCTCCCTGGCTGCCTTCCTGGGCAATGGCCTCATCATCAGCGCCGTAGCTTGTGGCCACCACGTGCACATACCCATGTTCTTCTTCCTGCTCAACCTAGCCCTCAGCAACCTGGGCTCCATCTGCACCACTGTCCCCAAAGCTATGCACAATTCCCTTTGGGACACCAGGAACATCTACACTGGATGTGCTGCAAAGGTTTTTCTGCTTATCTTCTTCCTTGGATCAGAGCTTTCCCTCCTGACCATCATGTGCTATAACTGCTACGTGTCCATCTGCAAACCCCTGCACTATGGGACCCTCCTGGGCAGCAGAGCTTGTGCCCACATGGCAGCAGCTGCCTGGGCCAGTGCCTTTCTTTACTCACTGTTGCACACATCCAATACATTTTCCCTGCCCCTGTGCTATGGCAATGTCCTGGGCCAGTTTTTCTGTGAAATCCCACAGATAATCAAGCTCTCCTGCTCCAAACCCTACCTCAGGGAACTTGGGCTCTTTGCAGTTAGTGACTGTTGTGGACTCGGCTATTTTGTGTTCATTGTTTACTCCTATGTGCATATCTTCAGGGCTGTGCTGAGGATCCCCTCTGAGCAGGGACAGCACAAAGCTTTTTCCAACTGCCTCCCTCACCTTGCTGTGGTCTCCCTGTTCCTCAGCACTGGTATATTTTCCTATCTGAAGCCCCCCTCCATCTCCTCGCCATCCCTGGATCTGGCCCTGACAGTTCTGTACTCAGTGGTGCCTCCAGCACTGAACCCCCTCTTCTACAGCCTTAGGAACCAGGAGCTCAAGGCTGCAGTGTGGAGACTGATGACTGGATGCTTACAGGAATGTTAAATTGCTGGTCAATTTCTGCAAATCATTTCTAATAAAAGTCATCTTTGATCATTCCTATTGGCTTCAGTGTGCAAGTTTGTTTTGTTTGCTTTAGTTTTTTCAAATTGTCCACAAAGAAATGTCATTTTTTTTGCCATTTCTCATTTTCTTTCTCTCCATCTTCCCTGTGGCCACAAACTGTGTCTATGAGGGGCTGTCTTCTTGGTGTATTTAAAGGAACTAAAGGATCTCCCAGTAGAGTTTTCTGCAGAGATGCCCTTTTGTTGCCTTCTCTGCAGCTGCAGCAGCAATGTCTGTGTGCAGAGCTGGGGGCAGATCAGGGCTGGCACAGCACCTGTGCCCAGCAGCAGCAACACTTGGTGTTTCCAGCGCTGCTGCTGTAGCCCTGCCCCGCTGCCCTGGTGGCCCTGGTGTTGCTGTAGGGCCTGAGTGCTCTTGAGGCCAGGCACAGCCCTGGGATGGCAGGGCCGGGGCTGAAGCAGGGACAGGCCATGGGCACTGCTGGGGCAGCGCTGACGCCTCAGGCCAGGGCCTGGGGGCTCCAGGCTCCTTGCCCAGGCTCTCTCAAGAACACAGCCAGGCCAATGCTCAGCACAGAAAAGCCCTGTGAGCAGTCCCAGGCTGGCCGTGGGCAGTGTGGGGTTAAAGAGCATGGCTGGGGCTCTGCAAGGGCCCTGGGGCAGAAGGGAAGGAGCAGCAGAGCAGGGGCTGATCCATCTCCAGTGCACTGGTCAGCCCAGGGCAGCGTCCCAGAGCATCCTCATGGAGCTGCCAACAACATCCCCCCTCTGCAGCCCTGGCCTCTCCCCCAGCTCACACAGGTGCCCCATCCTTGCAGGCACAGACACGGCAGCACTGGCTCAGAAGCCCCTGTTTGCAAGGCACACAGCAGGCAGGAGCATTGCCATGCTGTTGCTGTGGGGACATGAACTTGAGGGAGCACAAATGCCATCAGCCCCTGGGGCCAGCAAGGGCTGGGGGACACCCAGGAAACCACTCAGCTTTGTCCTGGCCTCTGCAGTCAGCCAGAAAGTTTTTTCCTACCAGCTGGGAGTTTCCTGTCCCACTGCAGACGCTGTTGCTCAGAGCCAGGGCTGCCTGGCAGCCACCCCCAAACTGCCCTCAGCATTTCCTTGACTTTACCTTTGCTTTCTTTAATCTTTCCTGCTACGAATTTCTTCCTATTGCCCACCCACGGGGCCCAGAACTTGAGGACACAGCACTCGAGGTGCTGCCTAACCAGTGCTCAGCACAGGGGAAGAATCACTGCCCTCCTCCTACTGGCCACACCATTCCTTATCCAGGCCAGGAGTCTTCAGTGTTCTTTGCCACCTGGGCACACGGCTGCCTCAGGTCCAGCCTGCTATCCATCAGTCCCTGCAGGTCGCTTTCTGCCTGGCTGCTCTCCAGCCACTCTGTCCCCAGCCTGTAGTGCTGCAGGGGTTGTTGTGGCTAAAGTGCAGGACCCGGCACTTGGACTTATTAAATGTCACCTTTTTGGATTTGGGCCCTGGATCCAGCCTGTCCAGGGGCCTGTGCAGAGCCATTCTACCCTCCAGCAGATCAACACTCCCAGGCAAATTGTTGTTACCATGGTTCCATGAGGCCCCAGAATGTCCCCATGGTCTCCATGATTCCATGAGGCCAATGTCACAATGTTCCTTTGGTTCTATGGAACCCCTTGGTGTCATAAAGTCCCTTGGAGCCTTGGGCCCCACAGTGTCACATTGGCCCTTGATCCCCCAAGGCCCTGCAGTGCCACAATGGATCCTTGGTTCCATGAGGTCTGGCAGTGCAGCAATGCTCTCCTTGGTTCCTCAGTGTCACAATGGCCTCTTGGTCCCAAGGGCTACCACAGTGTCAAACATGTTTTCTTCATTCCAGGAGTCCCTGAGGAGCAGCAATGGCCCCTTAGTTCCATGGGGCCCTGCAGTGTCACAATGGCCCCCATCATGACACCAGGTCCTGCTCTGTCACAATGCTCTTCATGGTTCCACAAGGCCCTGCAGGGTCACAGTGGTCTCTTGGTTCCATGAGGCCTCAGAGTGCCACAATGAATTCCTTGGTGTTGCAGTGTCACAATGGAGCCCTGGTGGCACAAGATCCTGCAGTGTCACCAGGGACCCTTGGTTCCATGGGGCACCACGGTGTCACAATTGGTTCCCTGAGATCCCAGACTTCTTGCAATGGAGCAATGCCCCCTTGATTCCATTGTCCCCAGGCTCTCCCAAGGGTCTCCTTGGTTCCACAGTGGCATGATGTCCCCTTGGTTCCACAAGGCCCCGCAGTGTCACAGTGGCCTCTGTGGTTCCACCAGGACCCACACTGTCACCATGGACACCTTGCTTCCATTCAGCCCCACAGTGTCACCATGGTCCTCTTAGTGCCACCAGTCCCTGCAGTATCATAATGGCCCTTTGCTTCCCCAGGGCCCTGCAGTGTCACAATCATCAGAGAATCAACCAGGCTGCAAAAGACCTTGGAGAGCATCAGGTCCAACCTGGGACCCAACACCACCTTGTCACCCAGACCATGGCACTCAGTGCCACATCTAGTTTTTCCTTAAACACCTCCAGGGATGGTGACTCAACCACCTCCCTGGGCAGCCCATTACAATGCCCAATAACCCTTTGTGTGAAGAATATTTCCTAATGTCCACGCTAAATGTCGCCTGCTGCAGCTTAAGGCTATGTCCTCTTGTCCTGTCACTGTTCCCTGGAAAAAGAGCCTGACCCCTCCCTGGCTGCACCCTCCTGTCAGGGAACTGTAGGGAGTGATGAGGTCTCCCCTGAGCCTCCTCTTCTCCAGGATAAACAACCCCAGCTCCCTCAGCTGCTCCTCACAGGATTTTTGTTCCAAACCCCTCCCCAGCCTTGTTGCCCTTCTCAGGACATGCTACAGCTTCTCCAAGTCCATCCTCAATTGAGGGGCCCAGAAGTGGTACACACCACTCGAGGTGATGCCCAACCAGAGCCAAGAACAAGGGAAGAATCACGGCCCTGCTCCTGTTGGCCACACTATTCCTGATCCATAGAAGTGCCAGGGGTTGAATGGCGGAAATTATGGGGATAGGGTTGGGGAGAAAGTTTCATGTGCTATCAGCCATGAAGGGTCTTAATCTTTATATCTCTTTAGAGTGCATTAGAAGTTGCAGGGTCAATATCAATTGGACATTGCTGATACCAAACTATAAACAGGAAAACAAAACAGGACAAAACAGTTCTCTCTGCATTCTTTTCAATACAATATATTCACATTAAATAAACTACTGAAATTTCTTCAATTAACCAGAGAAGAGCTGAACATTTAAATGATCCCAGGGTCTTCCCTTGTTCAGGTGTTTTGAACAAATGTGTATGAGACATTTTCAGTGAATTCCTGAACTGAAGAGCTCCAGAAAGAAGAGGCCTTTGGAATGGTAAAATTCATCACCAACTTCCAAGTGGCTGAGGATCCATCCCCATCAGAGCAGCAATGAACAGAAATGGGCACAGCTTTGTGGCTGCCCCAGCTTTGGCATGGGCCCTGGGCCTCGAGCAGGAGCAGCTCTTGAGGGCCCCAAGGCTGCGGCTCTTGTGCTGCCCTGGGCAGATGGGATGGCAGCAGGGGCTGCAGAGATCTCAGCACCTCAGGCCAAGGGGAGAAGGGCAGCCAGGGAGCCTCCTTTGGCCTTGGCCCAGCACCTTCCCCCATGGTTTGGGCTGAGTCCTGTGGCAGCTGCAGCTGCTGCTGTGCCCTTGCCAGGGGCTGAGGCCATGGGGCCAGTGGCCAGAGCAGTCTGGCTTGAGCAGAGCTGTGGGGCCACAGCTGGCTGGGCTGGGCTGGGGAGAGGCCCTTGGTGCTGCCCAGAGCTCAGGGCAGCTGGCAGAGCTTGCAGGGAGCTGGGCTGGGCTCAGAGAGCCTGCCCCAGAAACCATCAGTGTCCATCTCAGCCTGGCTGAGCGTGCAGGGGCAGGACTCAGGCCAGGCCTTGTGGGGCAGGGCCAGCACCTGTGCAAGGCATTGCAAACAGGCAAGTGGCCCAGAGAGGAGGCTGCTCTGCACCCTTGGTGGTATGGACAGAGCAGGGAGGGGGCCCAGGACATTTGTCAGCGCCAGCCTCTGTGCCCAGCCGTTGGCAGCCCTGGCTGCTGAGCCCAGCTTTGGCCTGGGCTGAGTTTGGCTGTGGCCCAGCTCCATCCTCCTGCGGGGCTCAGGGCCTCTTCCTGGCCATGGCCAGCCCTGGCCGGCCTGTCTGCTTGCCCAGAGGCCGGCAGAGCCTGAGACAGGGCTTTCTGTGCAGCCCCACAGGTGCCAGGGACTCTGCAGGAGCTGGCAGAGGCTGCCCAGCAGGGAGGCCATGGGGCACAGAGCTCCAAGGCTGCTGTGGGCACCACAGCACAGGGGCTGTTCCCAGCCACAATGCTCCTGGTGGACCACCATGGCTGGGCCAGCACAGGGCCACAAAGGGGCCACGCAGCCGCTGCCGGGGCTGACAGCAAGGCCAGGCACACACAAGCAATTGCTGAGCAGGACCTGCGCTGGCCTGGCCTGACTGTGTGAAAGGCAGAGCTCAGCTGCCCTTGGGGGCTGCAGGAACAGTCCAGAGCCCAAAGAGTCTCCATGGCTGGGCTGCAGACCAAGGCTGCAGGAGGGAAATGCAGGGCTGCTGCAGGATGGGGAGGGCATTGAATTCCAGTACATACCTCAGGTGTCTGATGGTCCCGGCACCATGCTGGGCCCTGTTTCAGACTGGAACAGAGCAGATGTTGATGGGACAGGAGCCCTGTGGGGATGTCAGGGACCTGCAGCTTGCAAGGTGCTCTGCTCTCCCTCAGGTGCTCTTAGAGAGATCCAATCCCAGCTGGGCACCTCAGGGCACAAGTGGCACTGCCTGTTCATTGGCACAGAACTGATGTCTGCCTGGAAAGGGGCAGAGGTGTTAATAACAAGGAAATCTTTATTACCTCGGTCATTTGAGTACTTTGAGAAATGGCACAGTTTTCCCATCAGGAACAGGGATTTCCTGGAAGTGTACTTATGGCAGCAGGAGAAATGACTGATATTCCTGTCTCCTAATGTCACTGTTATTCAATCTATTATTTGATCTCCCTGTTTCAATCTGGTGTTTCCAGCTCTCCTATTTAAATGGCCACGTTTAGGGACATCACTTCATTTAGGGCAGGTGGATCTATGTACTTCCTGCTGCTCCCAGATTTCCTCCTCTAGGTCTATTCTGGTCAGTCAAGTAGTCCTCAATTGACTGGTTTCCTGCTTTGAGGTGCAAGAAGTTGCCCAATAGTTGTGCAGTTTAAATAAATATATAATTAACCATCACCTCAATGGTGTTTATCACAGAATTTCATTTTCTTATGTCTTTGTCTAAAACTGTTCCTGTACAGAAATCCCTTCAGGATGGGGGACATTCCAGAATCTGCTGGGACATCCCAGAGAGCTGAAGGAAGAGCTGTGATGGGTTTTAAACTGTTCAAATGTTCAACTTCTGTTTGTTGGCAAGAAAACTTCCTGTGCCTCTGAGTGTCACCACTCCCTGAGCCCTAAGGACACAAACCTGATGAATTGTGGTTCCCACTGCAGGGGCTGCACTTGGACCTTGGCTCTGCACGGGAGAGCTCTTCATCCCCTTTCTCTCTTTTCCTCCCTCTGCGCATGGAGGGAGCTCCTGACTTCAGCCTGTGACTCGTGTGTGCAAAGAGCAAATCTGGGCACAACTGGGGCAAGGAGGGTTTGGGGAGACCTTGGGATCTGTGTTGGGCACAGAAGGTGTTTTCCATTGATCTGAGACTGCTGTGGAAGTGGATTTAATATCCAGCAGAGGAATGACTTTTGCATTTGATGGAGCTGTGGCTTTCCTTGGCTTTGTTGGCTGACAAGAAATGAACAGCCACTGTGTCTCGGGCAGCTCCTTCTCCAAGGAGCAGGTGGGAGTTGGAGCCAAGGAGCTGAAAGCTGCAGGTGCAGCCTGGGCTGGAGGGAGCTCAGATTTGCACAATGCTGCTCTGAATGCCAGGGCTTGGATGGGGGAAATGGTGGGGTGGGGGTAGGGACAGAGTATGATTGATTGTCAGCCATGAAGGTTCTTGAGTTCCATATCTATTCAAACTGCATGAGGAGGTACTTGGATTCAGCCTCAATTGGAGATTGCACATATCAATGAATTTACAGGGGGAAAAAACCTAAACAGGACAAAAAAATCTTTTCTTGCTGTCTTTTTAAATATCATGTATTCACTCTGGATATACTACTGAGATCTGTCTAATTAACCACAAAATATTTGAAAATTAAAATCAAATTATTCTCAGAGGCTTGGCTTGTTAAAGTGTTCTCAGTGTTAATGAGCCCTGGGACACTGAATTCCTGCACTGAAGATCTGCAGGCTGAACAAGCCTCTGGAGCAGGAAAATTCAGCAGCAGCCTCCAAGTTGCTGAGGATGTCAGCAGCCCCCACTAGGCCATCCCTGCCCAGAGACCGTGGGGGAATGGGCAGACAAGGAGAGCGTCCCTGGGGCCGGAGCAGCACAACTCAGAGGCACCAGGAGCTCCAGCTGGGAAATGGAGTGTGGAATGTGGCTGGGAAAGCCCTGCCTGGGCTGTGCCAAGCAGGACAGACAAGCCCTGACCCCCATCCACTAAAAAACTCTCTCAAAGGACATTTTAAAGGAATGACAATTGTTTCTGCACCATGAGTTGAATGCACTGGAGAAATACTGACAAGAAATCTTAAAGACCTCAATAGAACAAAACAGCCTTTACTGGCAATTTTAGAAAATTATGGAAACTTGGCAAATGGTTTAATGCCACAATCAATCAGCAGAAAACACTTCTCAAAGCATTACCTTGGCCCATTCAGCTTCATGAACTCTAAGCCTGTTCAATTTTGAGTTACTCAAAATTTTCAAGAGGACAGAAATAGAAGAAGACGCAGAGGTAACGAAAACCAGAAAAGATACAGAGAAGCACACACACGGAGCTACCACCTCTTGGATTCCAGCGGAGTTCAGATGGAAATTTTAAGAGGAGATAGGGTCAAGATGTGTGCTTGCCTTGTGGTCAGCCTTCAATACTCCTTGGTCTTCCTGGGCCCTTCCCCCAGGTGGGACTTGGGCTCATTTGGTCCCTCAGGAGCTGAGCTGGGGGCTGCAGAGGTGGCTGTGGAGCATTGCCTGTGCTGTGCCAGGGACTGGCAGCCACTGCTGGGCTGGGATAGAGGCTCTGGGGGGATTGGGGTTCCAGGGCAGGGCAGTGCTGGGGTCCCAGGGCAGGGCAAGGCTGGACCTGCCACTTCCTCCCAGGCGCACACAAAATGTTTCCAGCCAACAATCTCCTCCAGTCCGTCACAACAGGCAATGTTGAAGGTGAAATCCAATTTCTGGCCATGGGCGCCTGATGGAGAAGGACAGTTCTTTTACAGAGGTGGGAAAGCAGAGATCCCCAATGTTTAGGAGCCAGGTGAGAGCCTCAGTAAGCCAAGACGAGCCAGACTTGTCAGTAATGGCAGATTTTTCTGGGGCCAGTCCTTGGATTTAGGGAATTTGGAGGTGAAAGCCCAACGTCAGGTGGTGTCTGGAGGAGAAGGACAATTCTTTCCTATAAAAAGAAAAGCACAGAGCCCCAGTGGTCCAGGCGCTGATGAGAGGCAGCCCTTGACATTCCAGCATCAGCCAGACCTCGGAGGGGGCCCCTGGGAGGCCAAGCCAGCCAGACCTGCTCCATGTTCACTCAGTTCAATGCGCTCCACAGTGTCTCAATGGTCCCTTGCTTCCATGAGGCCCTGAGGTGTCATAATGCCCCCTTGGTGACATGAGGCCCCGAAGGGTCATGATGGTCTCACATGGTTCCATCATGCCCCACAGAGCCATAATCATCTCTGGGTTCCACGAAGCCCCACTGTGTCACAATGGCCCCTTGGTTCCATGGGCTCCAGTGGTGCCACAATGATCCCCTTGGATCCATGGGCTCCAGTGGTGCCACAATGATCCCCTTGGTTCCATGAGGTCCCCACAGTGTCCCAGTGATCTCCATGGGAAGGAAAGAACCCAGCCCCAGTGTTGCAGGGGCAGCCACCAGAGGCCAAGGCCAGCTAGACTTGATGGTACTGGCAGATTTTGCCTGGGAGCAACCCTTGGATATACAGAATTTTGGAGGTGGAATCCCAGTTTCAGACACGGACACCTGGAGGACAAACATGATTCTTTTCCATTAGAAGGAAAGCAGCGAGCCCAAGGGTTTCAAAGGCGGAAGAGGAGAGAGGTGGCTCCTGGGAGTCCAGACCTGTTTGTCCTGGCAGCTTTTGTCATGGAGGAATCCTGTTCCATATTCCCTTGGTTCCATGAGGCCCTGGAGTGTCACAATTTTCCCCTTGCTTCTTTATTGTGACAACGGCCTTGTGTTTCCATGGGGCCTTGCAATGTCACAATGGCTTCATGGTTCCACAAAGCCCTGATGTGTCACCATGGCCCCTCGGCTCCATGTGCCCTTGCTGTGTCACAGTGGTTCCTCTGTGACACTTACAGGCTCCACAAGGTCACCTGTGGAGAGATTTATTAATAATTGGTTAGCTGAGAAAGGCCACACTGACATAATGCCGCTGGTTAAGCTGAAGGAAGAAAGTCAGCAGTCAGCAAGCTGAAAGGAAAGGTCAGCAGTGACCTTGCTGCAACATGAGGAGAGGGAGTAGAGATTATTCCTGAATATATCCTGAGAATATGTGAAAAGTATCAAAAGTAGAACCATAGGAATGCAGAAGTAGGCGTAGTTGCTGATATGTAACTGACCAATCCTGAGCTCAACTTTTGCAATATGTATGAAGCTCATTATGAACTGTATTTAACCCGCCGTACTGATCAATAAAATTGGGCCTGTGATGATCAAATTGATGTCTGGGTCTCCTTCCGTCGACAAATGGTGGAGAATGCGGGCAACGCCGAATCTCTGCCCTTTTTTCTCGGATTAAAAGAAAAAGGGATTACGCCACGGTCGAGGAAGTTGGGTTTGGGTCCTTGCAGCCGGGACGGTGCCGGAATTTGAAGCACCCTTGGTGTTCACAACGGTGACTCAAGCCAATACGTGTCCGCCGGAGCCTGGAGAGCTGCAACAGCGCGCACTGACTAATAGGTATGGATAGGCAAGCGGCATATGATTTATTCGCCACGTATTTAGAATGGTGAGGGATAAAAGGGATAGATTTAAAAAAGGAGTTACCAGGGTTATTAGCCTATGGCCATGCTAAGGGTATCTTTTCTAACCCTCATACAGTTCATGAGCTAGCAGAGTGGAAGAAGTTTGGGGAAATACTGTGGGATACAGTGTTAGACGATGATAAGTCAGCAAAGAAATTAGGAAAGCTATGGTGGGTGGTGTATAACACGTTACTTCAGCAGGTATCTGAGAGAAAGGCAGCAGAAAGGGCGACAGAAGCTCATAAGAGGAATATAGGGTATGGTCGTGAGGATGATCCCCTGGCACCTTCTGTAACTAAGATACTTATGCCTAAGGGTCCCCAGCAAAGTGGTGTGGAGGATTTTCCTATAGGCGCAGTGGAACCGTCTGCACCTTTCCTGTCAGAGGGGGAGGGCGAGTCGGATGGTGGGGGTAAGAGCAAACCAGCTTTGCCTCCGCCACCAGCTTCAGGTGGGTTGGATGGTGGGGGTGGGAGCAAGCCAGCTTTGCCTCTGCCGCCAGCTTTGCCTCCGTCGCTTCCCCCCAGTGAGCCGGCTCCAGTTACAGCTTCGGCGGGGGGGCTGCTTCCCCCGCGCGAGCTGGCTCCACTCGAGCCGGCTCCGGTTTCACTGTCAGCTCCAGCGGGGGGGCTGCTTCCCCCGCACGAGCCAGCCTCTGCTTCACTGCCTTCCCCGTGTGAAAACTCGGTGCCTGCACCGAAGCGCCAGCAGCATAGCACCCTTAAAGAGTCAGATCCCATCCCAGGGGCACACCGTGATCCATGGGGGGAGATGGCTAAACAGAGGAGGGAAGCTTGGGCTGCTTTGGCAAAAGAAGTAATGCAAATGGGGGATGGTGAAGCGGTGGAAATAGCCTCTATTCTTGCATGTCCGGTAACATACACACCACAGTATGATGCACAGGGGAACCTTACGCATAATATAGCAGAATATACTCCCTTAGATTGGAAGCTGTTATTTCAGCTACGTTCTACGGTTAGTCAGTTTGGAGTAAAAAGTGAACCTGTTAGGCAAATGCTAGATTATCTTTTTAATACTCAGGTTTTATGTCCTAATGATTTAAGAGGAATAGTTCGGTTGATATTTACTCAACATCAGCAGTTATTGTTTAACGCACATTGGCAGGCGTTGATAAATGAGTCAGTTGCTGTACAACGAGCCCAGGGAGACCCATTGCATGGAGTGACAGTAGAGGAGCTGATGGGCTTAGGCGCATATTTGCGTACAGAGGCACAGATGATATCGGGAGCAGATAAACTTAGAGAGTCTATGCGGCTAGTGCGTGCTGCCATAGATATGGTTAAAGAGCCAGGAGGGCTACCGGCTTATATGGGTATTAAGCAAGGAAGGGAAGAATCATTTGGAAATTTTATTGATAGAGCAGCTACTGCTATAGATCGGGCTGGTGTTGCAGGGTGCTATTGAAGTAGTGTGCCTTGCAAAATAGCAATCCAGCAACCCAAAGAGTGTTAGCTACTTTAAGGGCAAATTGGACTATTGAGGAAGGATTAGAGTGAATGGCATTAATGCCAACAGCTTCACAGGCATTTATAGCAGAAGCCTTAAAGGAATTAGGATTAGGGTTACAAAAGCAAGCAGAGTCCACTCAGAGTCAGGTGTTAGCTGCTCTTGCTCCTCTCCAAAGCGGCTCACTGGCAGTCACGTAAGGAGGCTTGAGACCATTCATCAAGTGTTACCGATGCGGCAATGAGGGACAGACACAAGTTGCCGCCGTGACCTCGGAGACACCAGCAGCTGCCGTGACATCGCTGCCACCTCCTGTCTGCAACCCGCAACAACAGGGAGCCTCAGCTTGGACTTAGCAGCAGCAGTAGACGTCACACTAATGACGAACCGGCCTGAGAGGATACCCACTGGAGTAAAGGACCCTCTTATATTAAATGGACAAACATGTGGAGCCTTATTGCTGGGACGTTCCTCTATAACTATGTTGGGATTATTTGTTTTGCCTGGTGTTATCGATGCAGACTTTACAGGGGAAATACAAATCATGGTTTACACCCTTTATCCTCCGATTAAAATTACAAAAGGACAACACATCGCACAATTGGTACCACTATCACAAATGACATCGGGAATACAATCATTTACTGGGCAAACACGGAATGAAAAAGGTTTTGGCTCTACTGGTGTTACACTTTTAACTGTGGATTTACAAAATAGACCAAAGCAAAAAGTTGAAATTACTTATAGGCATCAAAGCATAACTCTTTATGGATTATTGGATACAGGACAATTGGACATTAAAACTCTACATGATGCACAGAAGTTGCTGGGAGACTTACAGTGGCTGAAGCCTATTGTGGGAATACCAAATCATTTATTAGAAACCCTACGGCCTTTGTTAAAAGGCGTGGACCCTACTACTCCTGTACACCTGACAAAGGAGCATCATCTTGCTTTGCAGCAAATTAGTAACTGTGTACAGCAAGGGTATGTGTCTCGTCGACAACTCGACCACCCCATTGACCTTATTATCTGGAATAGCCCTTGCCACTTGCTTGGTGCTCTCTCTCAGTTGCAAAAGAAAACGGGGGAGATACGGGTGTTGGAATGGTTATCACCACCACTACAGCATAAGAAAACAATATCTTCAAAAATTGAACAATTGGCTGCATTAATCAAAAAGGGGCGTCTCAGAATTCTTGAAGTGGATGGTAGAGAAGCTGCTACTATTAGATTGCCTATGGAAAAGGAAACCTTGGACTGGTACTTGATTAATTTGAAGAATTTACAAGAAGCATTATTGATGTCACCTGCTAAAGTAGAGACTAGTAAATTAGTGCCTAGAGTTTTGCAATGGGTGACAGAATGGAACTGGATCACTCGACCTTTGAGAGAAGAATGCCCCATAGAAGGAGCTATTACAGCTTTTACGGATGCAGGAAAGAAATCAAGGCGTACTGCTGTTACCTGGCAAGAAAAGGGACAATGGAAGCATCAACTCCTCACAGCAGACCCTGCAGATAGCTTACAAACTTGGGAATTGTTAGCAGTAGTATGGGTGGTGTCCAACTTACAGGAGCCTTTAAATGTGGTCACAGACTCTATGTATGTTGCAGGAGTAGCCAAACGAATAGAGGAAGCAGCAATTAAGGAAGTGAATAATAAACGATTGTATGAGTTACTGATACAGTTAAGGAAGGCTTTATGAGAAAGAAATGCAGCATATTTGTGGGATCTCAGCACCTCAGGATGGAGGTGCAGAGTGGCCGAGACCACCCTTGGGGGGCTCGGGAGTCCTGGAATGTTGCCAGAAGTGTCTGGTGGCAGGATTTTGATCCTACACAGGAGACGAGACCTGTATGAGGACTGGGAGGAATTCACTGGGTGAATGGTGAAGGGATAAGTTAGTTAAAATGTAAAACACAGGGTTTAGGATTTTGGTACAGGGGGGTCTAAAGAAGCAAGATGGAGGAATTGGGGCGTGTCCTGTTCTTCTTCTTCTTCTTCTTGGCCTCCATCTTCTGTGGTGGTGGTGGCACTTTGGGATTGGTTATTACTAAAAGTGCACCGGTTAATAAGGGTAGAAGGTATTGGGGAGAAATGATAAATATTGTACACGTAACTTAGGGTATAAAGATAAGTGACCGCCCCGGGGGCTCGCAGTGTGCCCATGGCTGACTTGCTGTGCAGACCCCTGTCGGGCTGAAAGAAAATCTTTTAGATAAAAATTAATAAACACCAAGACCGAGACAAGATCAGAAGTCTCTCCTCGTCCTTTGAAGCGCCGGGCTCTTCAAGGCCATCCCTGGGCCTTTCCAGAACACCTAAACAGCAGAAACAGAAAACTTACAAACCTAAACAGCACCGAAAACCTTACACATATTCTGTGATTCATATTAGGAGTCATAAGTGGTCTGAAGGTTTAGGAGAAGGGAATGAACGTGCAGATAAATTGGTTACTCTACCCATTGATAATTCTTGTCCTATTGACAAGCTCACATTGGCCAGAGAAGCACATAGTAGATATCAGCAAAATGCAAAAGGTTTAGCAAAACACTTCGAGCTGAGTTTGTCAGAAGCCAAGGCCATTGTCAGAGCATGTCCAACATGTAGTTATCATAATGGTGGAATAGGTCTAGGCATCGGGGTTAATCCTTGAGGTTTAGAAATAAATGAGAAATGGCAAATGGATGTTACACACATAGCCAGATTTGGTAAAGTCAAGCATGTGCACGTCACCATAGATACATATAGTCATTACATATGGGCTACGGCTCAGGCAGGAGAGAAAGCTATACATGTTATCAGACACCTGTTAAGTGGTTTCGCTGTTATGGGAGTTCCAAAGAGTATCAAAACCGATAATGGTCCAGCTTATGTAAGTGCTAGGGTTCAGAAATTTTTGAATCAGTGGTCTGTTAAGCATGTGACAGGTATTCCACACTCTCCTACTGGACAAGCAATAGTGGAAAGAGCAAACGGTACCCTTAAGCAGTATATTGAAAAACATCAAGATTTGGCAGATCCACAAGCATGTTTGGTTAAGGTTTTGTATATGATTAACCATTTATGCATTTTTGGGGAAGATGATACCCCTCCTGCAATGAAACATCATCCGAAGTCAGGTCAGGAAAATACTAAGGAAACAGAAGTCTGGGTTAAGTATAAGAACCCAAGTACAGGATTATGGGAAAAACCTGCAAAAGTATTATATTGGGGTCGGGGGTATCTTTGTGTTTCCTCACCTACAGGGCCTTTGTGGGTGCCTGCTAAGTGGACTAAACCTGTTTTTGATGCAGCCTCTGGTGGATCGCCTCACGGAGGAGGACAGGGAGCGACTGGGGAAGAAACTGCTTCTAGTCCTACAACCACTACTGTTACAATTGAAGGGGTACTCGGAAGCGGTGGACAGAGCACTGACACGTCACTATCGCACAGCCCAGGAGCTGATTGGTTTTATTGACTCATTATCAACTTTTTGCTTAACAAATCCAGCGAAACTACATTGTCTTGACTGTCACAATCCACATTGTGCTGCCTGGATAGCTCTACGCTGTGGGGGTTGTGAAAGAACTTTTTGGATAGAACAATCATTATTGTGGGATTTGTGGTGTCACACTTGTGAACATGAGCACACGTGGGATAAAAGCTGGCAAGATGAATTAAGGAGACAAACAGGGCAAAACGCATATATAGCTTTAAATCTTTATGAGTCTCCTGAACAGAAAAATCTTGCTTATTATCGATGGGAGGTACAATGTATTGTGAATAGAATTAAGGTTCAAAGTAAATCACGTATAGTTTCTATAAGGTGTAGGAAATTAGTGCCTTTAACACAGCATTCAATTGTAGGACCCTTCAAAGGGGATCCTGATAGAGCATTAGATTGCTGCATTGACAAGTTGCAAAAATTGAGTTTGCAAGTGGCAGGACCAGTGAAATCAGGAGCAGCAAGATTGAAGACAGATAAGAAAAAGAAGGCAAAAAGGGAATGGTCTCATTTGAATAAGGGTATCAGTGATTGCTAATTAATTTTCTATGATTAGAACAGTTTTACAGTTGTGGGACCCTCAGGAAGATATAGTTGTTGAGGAGGATAACGAACAAGAACTACGACTATGAAATACGATACGCCTTGTGTTAAAGAAAGCCCTTGAGCTGTTAGCCTCATATAGTAAAAAAGCTGAAGAGGCTTTGCGATCACCACCATTGAATTGGTTACTTTGGGTTGAAGAACCAGACTTTTATACTGGTCCTTACTTACATTCACTTCCTTGTTATGTTTGCAAAAAGGATAAAGATAAATGCTATGCATGGGTAGCTTTGCATTGTGCAGATTGTAATCAGGTTTATTGGTATTCACAGAGATCATTGGGATATTTATGGTGTGCACCTTGTTTTGGAAGGTGGATTCGAAATTTTTTCTGGGTTAGAGCTCTTGAACAAAGTACTGGCCTGCCAGGACGGACAGGATTACAGCTTTTTGAGAGTGCAGAACAAGTGGTTATAGCATATCTTAGGTGGAAGTTGCAGGAAAACCTTAGAATATTTGAAATTAATAAAGCCTCACGCATCATAGCAGCTCGCTGTAAAGCTGATTTGCCTTCAAACTTATCTCATGCTATACTTGTGAGCAAGGATGATGATTTAGAATTAGATCAGTATATTCAAAAATTGACTCAGCCTTACAATAGACAATCTAGCAAACCAGGGGAAAGACAGCGAAGAAAGGAAAAACAAAGCAAGCAGAAGGAAGGAAAAGAGAAGCAAAGCAAGCAGAAAGAAAAATGAGGTTTGTTCTTGTTATACTGCTCAATGCTGAAGCAAGTGAAGCAGTAGGAATAGCACACTTTAGTCAACCAAAAGAAAATTTATGGGTGACACTTGCTAATCAAACTAACCAATCATCACTTTGTCTTAGTCCTGGAGGAGTCACTAACCCATTTTGAACATGCCTGGTGGGACTTCCGGTATGGTCTCCTGGAGAATTTTGCAGTTTGATTAACAATCAAACCTTATGTATGTCTAACATGTCAAACATCACATTGCCAGTGCAACAAGGGTATACTGCAGGTCACAGTGATGGCTATCATCAGTGCTTACTAATCCAATCACTTAACACCTCTTTGCATTCTCCTCCTGAGGAATTAGATCTTTTTGGAAGTTCAAACGCCAGTATATCTAACACTACAGTTGGCGGATGGTTTAGCTTCAAATTTTTGGGTGCTCAGAATTTGAACCAACCTAAAGAAACATGGGCCACCCTAGATTCATCCCTGAATGTGAGTGAATTCTCTCCACAGCATTACAGTCAATGTAACAGCACAAATATCACAGCACCAATGAAATTACCCACAGGAATATTTTTGATTTGTGGAGACAGGGCGTGGAATGGTATACCAGCTAAACCACAGGGTGGACCCTGTTTTTTGGGAAAATTGTCACTGTTTCACCCTAATGTGTCCTTGCTAATGCAGCTGAGTCAAAATTTAAACAGGAAAAAACATAGCATACATGACTTAGACTGCAGCCCGATAGGAGATCCATGGTTTTGGGGCACATTCAAACAAGTGGTGGTTTCAACTATCTTGCCAGGAAGATCTGCCAATAAAGCCATGAATTTAGCAAAACAATTAGGATGCTGGGCAAGGGATGAGCTGAACAAGACATCACAAATTCTAGACATGCTAACTGCAGATGTGCAAAGTGTTTACCATGCTGTTTTGCAGAATAGAGCTGCTGTAGATTTTTTGCTCTTAGCACAAGGGCATGGATGTGAAGAATTCGAGGGAATGTGTTGCATGAATCTGTCTGATCATTCGGTGTCCATTCACACTAAGATAAAAGAATTGCAACAGGGACTTCACAAACTTAAGGAAGAAGACGGTTTAGGAATTGACGAATGGCTTAAAGACTTAGGACTTGGACCGTGGCTGAGGAACCTTGTGATCTATGCTATAGGCCTGCTGGGTGTAATTTTACTGTTTTTTGCTTATTTTGCCTTGTATCTTTAACTGTATTCAAAACATGGTTAGTCATACAATAGCAAAAACATGGCAAACTAATCTCCTTGCTCAAGAAGAAAACGGGGGAAATGTGGAGAGATTTATTAATAATTGGTTAGCTGAGAAAGGCCACACTGACATAATGCCGCTGGTTAAGCTGAAGGAAGAAAGTCAGCAGTCAGCAAGCTGAAAGGAAAGGTCAGCAGTGACCTTGCTGCAACATGAGGAGAGGGAGTAGAGATTATTCCTGAATATATCCTGAGAATATGTGAAAAGTATCAAAAGTAGAACCATAGGAATGCAGAAGTAGGCGTAGGTGCTGATATGTAACTGACCAATCCTGAGCTCAACTTTTGCAATATGTATGAAGCTCATTATGAACTATATTTAACCCGCCGTACTGA
Organism: Ammospiza caudacuta; assembly: GCF_027887145.1. NCBI lineage: Eukaryota > Metazoa > Chordata > Aves > Passeriformes > Passerellidae > Ammospiza > Ammospiza caudacuta. The sequence goes on from NC_080622.1 coordinate 1,043,586, forward strand.
TCAATAAAATTGGGCCTGTGATGATCAAATTGATGTCTGGGTCTCCTTCCGTCGACAGTCACCATGGACTCTTAGTTCCTTGGGGACCCTTAATTTCACAGTGGTCTCCTTGACTCCATGAGGCACCATGGTGTCACAATGGCCCCTTGGTTCCATGAGGTTCCATAGTGTCACCGTGGTGTCCTTGGACCTGCATTGTCACAACTGACCCATGGCTCCATGAGGTTCCATAGTGTCACCGTGGTCGCTGTCAGAGGCTGGATGAGATCAATGTCCTGAGAAACCTTGGGATGCTCGGAATGCCCGTGCGCAGGCAGGGTCAGGTCAGGCCTTGGTTTGTGGTGGGACAGTCCTGCCCCCAGCCCTGGCTTGGCAGAGCTGTCAATCACACAGCAGGGTGGGGTGTTAACTCACCTCTGATTGGTTCAACTGTCAATCACACACTAGCAGCTGGTGCTACCCTGGCTCTGATTGGACAAGCAACTGGCAGTCCCACCCCAGGGGCGGGCCCATGAAGGGCCAGGGGACTAAAAGCCAGAGCACGAGGCCAGCCCAGGGTCTGGATCCTGCCTTCTCCTGGGGTTCCTCTGTTTGTGATGTTGGAACCTGTGCAGTTGGTACCTATGTGCGTGTTTTTCTACAGATCTTCGGTCTTTCCAGTTTTCTCTATTTCTTCTCCTTCTAATCCTAGTTACGTGGGACATTTTTGGGTAACTAAACATCTTAAGGGTTAAAGGTTTTTAAGTTAAATGAGCAAAGTTAATGAAGTTAATGTTATGGTAAGAGGTTTATGTTGAAGTGGATGTTGTATTAAAGCCTTTGGCAGAGTTCCTTGATTGTATTTTGCCAGTAAAACTTGGTGTCATTTTGACCTCTTAGCTCATGTGGTTAGGGTATGGTGCTGGTGTCACCAAGGCTGTAGGTTCAATCTTTTTGTGCGCCATTCACTTAAGAGTGGGACTTGATGATCCTTGTCTGTTCCTTTCTAAAAAGAATAATATTCTTTGCATCAGGCCATGCTGAGAATATCTGGTTGGTGTTTCTCCTGTACACCAAACTCAAGTCAAGGAAGCTTTAGTTACCCCCAGCATTTCACTGTTCTGGGGTATTCCAGCCCTCGCAATGGCCTCTTGTTTCCATAAGGCCCCACAGTGTCCCACTGGCCCCTTGGTTCCCTGAGGATCTGCAGTGTCACACAGGTTTACGGCATTTGTCCTTGCTGCCCCTCACATCCCACTGCCCCACAAACAGCCCCAAGCCACCCATGAGGGACAGGCACTGCTGTCCCAGGCTGGGCTCAGGGCTTGGCCTTTCTGCTTCCCCCAGCCAGCCCAGGCCTTGCTCAGCATTGCAGTTCCCTGCTCAGAGCCTTTGGCTGCCTGCAATCCTGGCCTCAAGGATCTGCTCTCAGCAGTCCCTGGGGAACCTTTGCCAGTCCCTGCCCTCAGTGGGGCCCAGTGATGCTCCAGGGGGCTTGGAGTTTTGCTCCTGACTCCTTGAGCAGCTTCTTCAGCCTTCTCTCAGTGCCTGAGGGTCCTCGACTCAGCACCAAATCCACTGTGTGGAACATTAAAATAGAGAAAGCTCTCAGGGGGCCTTTCTCTTCCTTCAGTGGTCTTCAAGTCCCCAGGGCTTGTGCAGCTGACTGGAGTCAGTGTGGAGTTCTATTAAGGAGAGAGATTTCAAATTGCACCTTATGATGTTTTTTCTTTAATCAAGTGAGTATTTTTTTTTTTTTTTCCAGTTCAGAGGAGAGCTGATAGAAGCATTCCCCTGGGGATCTTGATGTTGAATGTCTCCTTAGGAGGTCTGGGCACAGAGAAGAATGAGCCCCTTGAGGGCTGGCCCTGTTTGGACAAGCTGCTCCTTACCCCCAGCCTCACCATGTCTGACATGGCCCACCTGGCACTGACATCCCTGTGCCCTGCAGCAGGACCTTGTCTCCTGAGATCTGCGGCTCCGTGTCCCAGCCCATTGCACCGTGTCCCACCTGCTCTCCTCAGGGCTCTGCCTGCACACAGGCCCAGGGAAAGTTTTCCTGCTAGGAAGAAAAGAATGGAAAAGCCTCAGCAGGTTTCCTAAGCAACAAACACCACTCAAGAACAACCTGCTCAATCCAGGCTGCCTGGAATGGTGTCACCTTTCTAGGAGGGACAGTGTGAGCAGAAATGACCTCTGGAAGCAGAAGTCTCTGAGCCTTGCAGCTGAATTCTCTGTCTGTGTCCTTTCCCTGGATCTCTGTTGCAGATGGAAGCTGCTGGTGCCATCCTCACCATTAACATCTCTCTTGAATGCAAACAGATGTTCCCAGCTGTGTTAAGCAGGATCTTCTCAATGTTTCTACAAATCTTTTGTGTTCCCCATGGAACAAAAGGGCCATTTTAACACTGAGGGGATGACGTAGAAGCAAGGAGTCAAGTGTGACCCTGGGGTCCCATGTAACCAAGGGGCCATGGTGACACAGCAGGGCCACGTGGATCCAGTAGTCCATTGTGACACTGTGGATCCAAGGAGACCATGGAGACACTCCCGGAACCTCAGGGAACCAAGGAGTCCATGGTGACCCAGTGGGGCTGCCCATCCAAGGAGGCCATTGTGACACTGCGGAAGCTCATGGAGTGAGGGAGGCCATTGTGACACTGAAGAACTTCATGGCACCAAATATCCATGGTGACACAGCAGGGCATCGTGGGAACCAAGGAATCACTGTTGACAGTAGGGAAACTCATGGAACCTGGGACCCTTGTGGCACTGCAGAATGAACAGAGCTGCTGGACCTTGTCCCTTGGCCCTGCACAGCTCCTTGGGAGGCACAGCAGGAGCAGCACCCTGGGAGCCTGGGGAATGCCCCTCTGGCATCCACGACACACGCTCCCAGGGGCTGGAATTCCAGTTCCCAGACAGGAAAAGATGTTCCTGCCCTTGAAGCAAAGCTCTCAAGAAGGAGCCAAAAGCCAAGTGGAGCAAGTTCTTACAATGACATTTCACTTCCAGCCTTCATAACTTCACCCGTGGTTGTTGTAGCTCATGGATTGGGAATTAAATCAGGACAGGGTCTTTGGTGAGATCTGCCCTGGGTCAAGGGAGACACTGAGAGAGAAAGAGAGCAGGCAAAGAAAGGTAGGAGACAAATGAGGACACAAACACAATCATCTGAGAAGGTGGCACTCTGAAAAACAGAACTGGAACTGATGGAAAATGAATGGGACAGAAACCAATAGTTCTGAAAGTTTTATTTACTATCAAAATACATCCCACACACCCAGACCCCACAATCCTGATCCCACACCCTCAAATTTGGATGTCACTTCTCCCAGCCTGTATCCAATCCCATCTCACCCTGGAGGCTGTGGAACTGAGTCATTTTAGCATGATACTAAGTTTTTTTGAGGTGGGAACAAGGCAATTTGCAATGGAGTTGAGCCCCTTGAGGGTAAGATTGAGGTGTTTTCAGTGGGACTGAGTAATTTTGAGGTGACAGATCAATCCATCTTGACTTTTGGAGTGCAAAGATATGGACAACACTTTCTGAAACCACCCAAGAACCCACAAATCTTCCAGAATATGTCCCAAAAGCCTAAATTCCTGCTCAAGTAACTGTTAAGTGATGAAACTTTAGACATCTTTGATCAATTTCTTTCAATTTAGTCCTATTACATGTGTTTTTAACTGATAACGACAAATCAAGAGGAAATTGGGGCCAAACTGAAAGGATACCCAGCCAGGTGTCCTTCCAGAGCAGATCACTGGGAATGTGGGTCACCAGGGCTCTGCCCAACATGCATCCTTCCATGGGGGATGAAGCTGGAGCGGTGCACAAAGCTATTCCTGCAACTGGGGCATTTGCAGGGCTTCCCTTACTGGTGCCTTCGTTGGTCAAGTGAGAGCTCATGGAGAAGCTCTTCCCACGCTGGGGATACTCATTGGGCCTCTCCCCAGTGTGGATGCACCAGTGGGTGATGAGGAGAGACTTGTGCTTGAAGCCCTTCCCGCAGTCGGGGAAACAGAAGGGCCTCTGCTCTGTGTGATTCTGCTGGCGGAGCAGATGGGACCTGGTCTGAAGCCTCTTCTGACACTTGGGACACTTATAGGGCACCTCCTCACTGTGGATAATTTGGTGGATGTTAAGTTGGGACCTCCAACTGAAGGTCATCCCACATTCCCCACATCTGTAGGGCCTTTCCCCAGTGTGGATCCTCTGGTGGCGGATCAAGTGGGACTTCTGCTTGAAGCTCTTCCCACATTCCCCACACTCGTAGGGCTCTTCCCACATTCCCTACACTCGTAGGGCTTCTCCCCAGTGTGGATGTGCCGGTGGGTGATGAGGTGGGATTTCTGCTTGAAGCCCTTCCCACAGTCAGGGCAGCGGAAGGGCCTCTCCTCTGAGTGAATCCACTGGTGGTGCAGGAGGAGATTGGAGCTGGTGTGAAACCTCTTCTGACACTTGTGGCATTCATAGGGCATTGCCCCAATGTGGATGCATTGCTGGGTGACTGTGGGAACTCAGCACATCACTCCAGATGTCAAGGTTATCAAGACAACCCTTGGGGGGCTCAGAGATCCTGGAATGTTGCCAAAAGTACCTGGTGGCTTGACTTTGACCCTTCGAGGGATGTGCCACTTGTTTGAGGACATGAGAGTCACTTGGGAATGAATGGTGTAAGAATGATGTATTTACAGAGTGAAATATAGATTTTAGGGTTTTGGTACAGGGGGGTTTTGGAGACAAGATGGAGGGATCAGGGCATGTCTTGTCCTTATTCTTTCTTTCTTCTTGTCATCCATTTTCTGTGGTGATGTTGGCACTTTGGGATTGGTCCATTGTGAAGGTGCACTTGCTAATACGGGTGAAAGGTATTGGAAAACGAAGGTAAATATGGTGTTCGTAGTTTTTGGTATAAAAGGAGATGACCGCCCAGTGGGAGGTCAGAGTGCCCTTGGCTGCCTTGCTAGTCAGACCTCTGTCAGGCAGAAAGAAAATTCTGCCCCAAAAAAAAAAAGAAATAATGAACAATTCAAAGACTGAAAATCTGAAGAGTCCAGACTCATCCTTTGAAGCATGGGCTGTCCCAGAGCCATCCTACGCATGTCCGGACAAACAGCTGGACTGGACACGTGACAAGGGCGGAGCTGCAGCTAAAGCCCTTTCCACATTGCCCACACTCATAGGGCCATTCCCCAGTGTGGATCATCTGCTGGCACTTCAGGTATGAGTTCTTCCTGAAGCTCTTCCCACACTCCAAGCTCTTGTAGGGCTTCTCTTCCATGAGGTTTTGCTGTGGGCATTTGTCCTCCCTGGTTTCCATCCTCAACTCCTCTTCTAGGGGAGGAAGGGCAAGGACAGGATGGGATTTGCCTCTGTGCTGGAGGGAAGGGGAAGGAGACACCCCCACTGCATCCTCAGCAGGACAGCATTGGCAGCAGGGTTGTCCTGCAGCCATGGGCTGTGCTGGGCTGGGAGATGGAGCAGGAAAGAGCGGGAAAGGGGCACTGACTTCCTCCTCACCTGTCTGGGTGTCCTGGGGCATTGTGTCAGTTTGAAAAGACATGTGTCTGCTAAGGAAAGGAGGAGCCTCCCTTGAAATGGAAAATGTTAATCCCCTCCCTCATAATTATAATTTTTAGAATAAGGGGCTTTCAGGCAAAATCTATGGGAATAGGAATAATGGTTCTTCAGTAGGAAAATTAAAAATACAAATGCAATAGTACTAAAAAACTACTTACATAGTCAGAATATAGCCTGATACCCTGTGGGTCAGAGTGTTGGTAGTACTCCTGTTAAATTGTGGCTGCAATGCTCCTGGAGTGACAGATGTGGTTTTGTTGGAGCAGTGATCCTGTAGAAGGGTGGAGTTTTCCTCTGTAGGTCCAGTGGTGGTGTCGATTGGTCTGGTCTTCCTCTGGGATCCAGTGGAGCTGAATGCTGCTCTTCTGGAAATCCTGTGGGAGAAGGCTGACTGTTTTCCACATTCTCAGGTTATATCCCTGTAGGAATGCTTGGCTCCTCCCTCTGGGCAGAGCTTCTCACAATGGGATGATGTAATTTTTATCAGTGATACTGAATTGCCCATTAACAGAAGATCTCTCCCTGGAGGGAGGATTCCTTGTGGAAGAGATAAAGTAAACTGCTCAATTAACAGACGATAACTGCCCCACCTTTAACAGATGGTAATTGAATACACAGCCAGCTAAACCTGAGACACTGTTTCAGCCTTGGAAAGCAGGATTTGGTACCAGGATTTATTAGGGAATGCAACCCTGATTGAAGGCAGAGATAGAATCTCCAGAGCCTGCAGCCAGAAATGGAGAGTTGTGTGATACTCATTTCAACATCGTCTCTTTTGGAATTATTTACTAATGATTATTTGCTTTGCCTACCTAATAGTTTTGTAATTTTTTGCAAATTTGCATTATCTAAAATACACTGTTCCTTAAGTTGGTGTCTGGATCTTTGGTGCTGGCCCTGCCCATCTGTGAAACAGGGCCCCATCTTGCCTAAGTGTTACCTGGGGAGACAAAAACCCTCACTCCAAATGTCCCTCCTTCCTCCTTGTTCCCCCCACTTCATACACTGATCATGATGTCCTATGGTCTGGGGTAGCCCTGGGGTCAGCTGTGGTCATCTGTCCTGGCTGTGTCCCCTCCCAACCTCCCCCACACCCTCCACTCCTCCCCAGCATGGCTGAACAAGGGGCAGGACAGGCCTTGACTCAGTACAAGCTCAGCAAGAGCAAAACCATCACTGTGTGCTCAGCCCTGTGCTCAGCACCCAGCCCCAGCATTTCCTCCACCCCTTTCCCACCCCTCTGACCTGTGGCCACCGCAGCATCAGCTGACAATAGAAGCAATTCTGTGTCAATTCCAAGTTTCAGTGGTTCCTGCACAGCCCCAGCTCAGCTGCTGGCACATTCTGATAAAACGAAAGTGCAAACTTGGCCCAATACAAATATTATTAAAAGGAAGGGGAAGCTCTGTGTAGCTGTCACAAAGGTGAGAGGGATGAAGAGAATAATGATTTTCACATTTGGCAAAGAACCCAAGCCTGGGATTTTTGGAGTTATTTGGGAATTTAGCTACTTGAGCTGGGCTTCTTGTAGGACTTTCAGCAGCCTTTTGTTCCTCACCGTGGGGTGAATGAACCTTGTCAGTCTCGCTGGTAATGTTTGCTCCATTTCCTCCAGTGATTTTAAAAAACTTTTCAAGGAAGGACAACAAAATATTTTCTTTACACTGGCCACCCACAACAGCCATTTTCCTCATCAGTTCCCTCCTAAGTCGCTCAGAGGAAGCTGCGTCCAAATTTCCAAGAGTTCCTCCAGAGAGAACCCCAACCTCCTCAGTGTAGGGAACCATGCTGTTGTCAAAGGCACTTGGAGTCAGACAACAGTGCCCTGAACTCACTGTGCCAAAATAATGTCACAATCTGGATAAGAAAATTGTAAAAGAGATGCTTCTGCCCTAATTAAGGTGCTAACAAGACCAAATCCAAAGTGGATTTTATTGAGCAGTAAATGTGAGGTAGAGAGAGAGATGGAAAGAAAGGGAAAAGTGGGGAGAGAAAGGGAGTGTCAGGGAGAGAGACCTCCCCTGGAGCCAAGTGTGACATTGTCCCTTGTGTGTCTGGCCTTCCTGGGGTGGCGGTTTTACACCTGAGCCAGTTTCAGTAAGGGGGGTGGTGTTCACCCCCTGAGCAGGGATTACCCCCCTGTTTCAGGTTGCAATGCAAGATGTAACCAAATGCATGTTTTCAATCACCATCTTCATCAACTGCTATAAACAGGCAGGGCAGTGTTCTTTATCTCTTCCATGACTCACCCCTTATAACCCCCTCCAGGGGAGATATCTTCTGTGAATGGGCCAGTGAGTGTCACTGCAGGACTGATAAAATTCCATCATCCCATTGTGGGATGCTCCGCCCAGGGGGAGGATCCAAGCATTCCTACCTGGATATAAGCCAAACCTTGCAACAACAGTTTGCCTTCTGGATTCCTAGAGGACAAGAGCTCCATAACCACCACTAGACTTTCAGAGGAAGACCAGATACTTCTACAGGATCACTGCTTTGACAGAACCACATTTATCACTCCAACAGAACTACAGCCACCATTTTATGGGACTGCAGCCACCACCCTGACCAACAGGGTGTCAGGTTATATACTGACTCTGTCACTTTAAAGGCACTGTTTCTGTGTCATTGCAATTCTGGTTTAGACTCTCCCTCAGGTTTGCCTTCAAACCAGTACAAAATTCAATGTGCTTATCCCTTGTTTTCCTCCCAAAACAGAATTTCCCATCCCCAAACCATCACCAGATGGAAGACAAGGCTGCAAGGAAAATGATGATCCCCCAGGACACCCAGGCAGGTGAGGAGGAAGTCAGTGCCCCTTTCCCCTTCTCTCCTGCTCCATCTCCCAGACCAGCACGGCCCTTGGCTTCAGGACAACCCTGGTGTCAACCCCGTCCTGCCAGGGATGAACTGGGGGGATCTCCTTCCCCTTCCCTCTGGCACGGAGGCAAATTCCATCCTCTCCTTGTCCTTCCTTCCCCAGACAAGGAGCTGAGGAGGGAGGACAAATCCCTATGGCAGAACATGGTGGAAAAGGCCATTTTGAGCGGCTCCACGGTCTGGAATCCAACAGGGAGGAAATGTCTCTGAGGTAGAACAGGAGAAGGGGCTGCAAACCCAGCCCAAGGTGCTCTGAGGATGAAAGACCCATCTTGTGCCAGGAAGGGTGACAGAGCTTAAGCCAAAGCTGAGAGACCATGGAGGAAAAATCTCCATGGCAGAACCTCATCAAAGAGGTCATTTTGAGTGACTCCACAGTGCAGAATTCCAATGGGGAGGAAAATCCCCAGAGATCCTGCAGGAGTATGAGCTCAAAAGCCAGCACAGGGTGCTCTGAGGAGGAAAGACCCACCCTGCACCAGAAAGGTGGACAGAGCTTCAGACAGAGTTTGGAGCTGGTGGTCCATGAGCAGCTTCATGATGGGGAGAAGCCCTAGAAGTGCTTGGAGTGTGGGAAGAGCTTCAGCGGGAGCAACACCCTGATCAGCCACCAGATGATCCACACTGGGGAATGGCCCTATGAGTGAGGGAAGTGTGGGAAGGGCTTCAGCTACACATCCACCCTCGTCACCCACCAATGCATCCACACTGGGGAGATGCCCTATGAGTGTCCCCAGTGTCAGAAGAGTTTTCACACCAGGTCCCATCTCCTCAGCCACCAGCGCATTCACACAGAGCAGAGGCCCTTCTGCTGCCCTGACTGCGGGAAGGGTATCAAGCAAAACCTACACCTCATCAGGCACCAGCGCATCCACACTGGGGAGACGCCTTGTGAATGTGGGGAATGTGAGATGAGCTTCAGCTGGAGCTTCAGCCTTAGCTGCCACCAGAGGATCCACACCAGGGAATGCCCTACAAGTATGGGGAATGTGAGAAGAGCTTCAGTCGTGGGCCCCAGCTGATCATCCACCAAATTATGCACACTGGGGAGAGGCCCTATGAGTGTCCCCAGTGCCAGAAGAGGTTTCAGACCAGCTCCAGTCTCCTCTGCCACCAGTGGATTCACACTGAGGAGAGGCCCTTCCACTGCTCTGTCTGTGGGAAGGGCTTCAAGCACAACTCCATCCTCATCACCCACCGGCGCATCCACGGGGAGAGGCCCTACGAGTGTCCCCAGTGTGGGAAGAGTTTCTTCAGCAGCTCTCTCTTGACTAGACACCAACCGAGGCACCGGTAAGGGAAGCCCTGCAAGTGCTCCAACTGCCGAAGAGCTTTGTGCACCGCTCTAGCTTCCATCCCCCATGGGAGGATCCACAATCGTCAGAGCCCTGTTGACCCACATTTCCTGTGATCCATGTTGGGAGGACACCTGGCTGGTTATCCTTTTGGTTTGGCCCTAATTTTCTTCTGATATGTCTTTATCACTTAAAAACACCTGAAATATGACAAAAAAGAAAGTAATTGATCAAGGATACCTAAAACCCCACCATTTAACAGGTGTTTGAGGTGGAATTTATGGTTTGGGAACATATTCTGAAAGATTTGTGTGTTCTTACCGGATTTCAGGAAGTATTCTCCATATCCTTGCACTCCAGAATTCAAGATAAATTGGTCTGTCACCTCAAAATTATTCAATCCCACTGAAAACACCCCAATTTTACCACAAAATGGCTCCATCCATGTCAAATTGCCTTGTTCCCACCTCAAAAAACCTCAGTCCCATGCCATATCTACTTGATTCCACAATCTCCAGGGTGAATTGGGGTTGGAAGGAGATTGGGAGAAGTGAGATCAGAATTTGAGGCTGTGGGATCAAGATTGTGTAGGTCTGGGTGTGTGTGATCTATTTTGATAGTAAATAAAACTTTTCTGAACTATCGATTTCTGTCCCATTCATTTTCAGTCAGTTCCAGTTCTGTTTTCAGAGTGCCATCTTCTCAGTTGATTGTATTGGTGTCCTCCTTTTTGTCCTGCTTCTCTTTCCGTTCTCTGTTTCTCTCAGTGTCTCCTTTGACCCAGGGCAGATCCCACCAAAGATCCTGCCCTGATTTAATTCCCAATCCATGAGCTACAACCACCATAGTGAAGTGATGAAGGCTGGGAGTAAAATGTCACTGTAGGATCTTGCTCTTCTTGGCTTTCTGCCCCTTCCTAAGAGCTTTGCCTTTGAGGGCAGGAACATCTTTTCCTGGCTGGGAGCTGGAATTCCAGCCCCTGGGAGTGTATGCCATGGATCCCAGAGGGGCATTCCCGAGGCTCCCAGCGTGCTCCTCCTGCCGTGCCTCCCAAGGAGCTGTGCAGGGCCTGGGGACAAGGTCCAGCAGCTCTGTTCATTCTGCAGTGCCACCAGGGCCCCTGGTTCCTTGAGTGTCCATACTGCCATCAGCGGTCCCTTGGTTCCCATGATGCCCTGCTGTGTCACTATGGATCTTTGGTGTCATGAAGTTCTTCAGTGTCACAATGTCCTCCCTCGCTCCATGAGCTTCCAAAGTGTCACAATGGCCTCCTTGGATGGGCAGTGTCACCATGGACCATTGTCTCCATGCAGCCCCTCTGAGTCACCATGGACTCCTTGGTTCCCTGAGGTTCCGGGAGTGTCTCCATGGTCTCCTTTGATCCACAGTGTCACAGTGGACCACTGGATCCACGTGGCCCTGCTGTGTCACCATAGGCCCTCGGTTCCATGGGACCCCAGGGCCACAATTGACTCTTTGCTTCCACATCACCCCCTCAGTGTCAAAATGGCACCTTCATTCCATGAGGAACAAAAAAGTTTTGTAGAAACATTGAGCAAATCCTGCTTAATAAAACTGGGAACATCTGTTTGCATTCAAGAGAGATGTTAATGGTGAGGATGGCACCAGCAGCTTCCATCTGCAACAGAGATCCAGGGAAAGGACAGAGAATTCAGCTGCAAGACTCAGAGAATTCCGCTCCCAGAGATCATTTCTGCTCATCACGTCTCTCGGAGAAAGGTGACACCATTTAAGGTAGCCTGGGCTGAGCAAGTGGTTCCTGAGTGGGGTTTGTTGTTTAGGAAACCTATTCAGGCTTTCCAATTTTTTCTGGTTTGAAAGCAAAACCAGAGAGCGACTCCAAGTCAGAAATATAATTTATTAGGAAAAGAAAAAAATAAAAAAAGAAAATGCATGCAATAATACAAAAGAAAAATCACTGACCAAGTCAGAATGTATCCTGATACCCTGTTGGTCAGGGTGTTGGTAGCAGTCCAGTTGGAATTGTGGCTGCAGTCCTCCTGGAGTGGCAGATGTGGTTCTGTTGGAGCAGTCATCCTGTAGAAGGCTGTAGTCTTTCTCTGAAAATCCAGTGGAAAGGGCAGCTGTTACTCTGGGAAATCTAGTGGAAAGGCAGCTTGTTCTGTCCCAAACCCCAGATAAATCCCAGGTGGGGAATCTTAGCTCCTCCCCCCTGGGCGGAGCATCTCACACTGGACTGATATAATTCCGTGAGTCATGAGGTGGGTCCGTTAAACAGAAATGGCTCCTGGAAGGAGTTATCTCTGAGTCATGTAGAAAGGCATTGATCAGCCTATTAACAGGACATAGGCAAAAAACAATGACCCTCCTTGTTTCAACAGCTCTTGAGGTTGGGAATAGAATACATTTTTATACTGTTACTTCTATCACCAATGGAAGGGTGGGATGGAACAACCTCACATTTTGTGTCATCACATGCTCTGCTGGAAGTTTCCTAAGGGCTGGTAGTGCTGTTGGCTTCAGGAACAGTTTGGGCAATGGCTGTGGGACTGAGGGCTTGGTGGATAATGAGAACGGTGATAATTCTTTTATTTACAGTCTTTTGCTACATGTCCAGATTTCCTGCAGCTGTAACAGTTTCACTGCCTTTATTACATTCTGTATTGTGAGGAAGCACATTTGCTGGAACCAGTGCTTCCATTGCGCCCTGGCCTGCAGCCTTGGCTAGGCTGGAGTCACGGTCTGAGACTGCTTGGCAAATGCAAGCATCAACCATCTGAGCTATGGTCGACTCAGGGTCAAGGGGGAGGGTGTGCAGAACCTTTCTGCAGTCAATACTGGCATTATAGAAAGCTAATTTGCTAATAAGATAATCCCGGACCTTTTGATCATCTACCTGTTTTTCCAGCACTTTCATAGGGTGATTGACAAACTTGATGTACCTCTCATCCAGGCCCTGGTGAATGTCAGTGAAGTCAATGTGGGATGTAGAAGCAGGAGGTGTTTGGAGGAGGGTGGACCATGCAGCACATTTGAGATCTTCCAGTATTGACTGAGGGAGGACTTCAGCCTGATATTGCAGTCTAGTATAGTCTCTTTCCCTGGTAATGCGGTCCATTTCGAGGTGTTGCCACCCTTCTTCCTTAACATAACTTTTTGGTAATTCATTAAGTTTACTTATACAAACTCCTTTCCACAAAATAAACTCAGCAGGTGACAAAATAATTTTGATACATTGTTTTAAATTGTATGGTACCATCATGTGGGCAGTAAATGTCCTGTCCAGCAAATGGTTAAAATAGGGAGAACCCCTCCCATAATCCTTTGCGTCCTTTACTAAATCCTTCATTTCCCTGTGAGGAATAGATTCTCATTTAGGTTTTGGGCCCTGCTTATACTGCACAGGTGCCACCTGAATCTTGGATACCACCACCCAGTCCTTTGCAGCTTTTCTCCACATCCTCTGCCAAGAATCCTCAGGCTCGTCCTCACTCTCAGATAAGCTATCACTCTCTTCCTCTGTAAAGCAAGCAGGTCTGCTGGGAGGGGTGCAGGGCTTTTGGCTGACCGGCAACACTCTGTGTTGAAGGCCTTTGGCAGCAAAAATTGCTTACTTCTGGTTGGCCCAATGTCCAGTTCCACGGGTGGAACTCAACGTCAAGGTGGGGCCCATAACAGGGGAGGTACCTGGAGCAAAGGCAGGAAATGGGGATGAAGGCGGAAGGGAATCTAAAATGGTGGTCTCTCTCATAGAAGTATTGCCATCTTGTGGTTTGTAGGAAGGGGGATTAGGATCAGGGGATGAAGGAATGTGGGCAAGGGAATATCTCAAGGCAGCATGGCCACTACCACCCTGAGGAGAGAGCAGAAAAGGAGGGGAGATGGCAGATGGCAGATGGCTTGTCTGTGCCAGTGGTGGGCTCCATCTCCCATCCTGTTCTCAGGGAACATGGGTTTGGGAACGTGGGGGGAGGACTGAATAAACCAGGACAATGGGTTGGAACCATGAACTCGTAAAATGATCCTATAAATTAAATGAAACAACAGATAAAATTTCCCAAATTTTAAAACCCCTTGTGTTTGTAAAATATAAAGCTTTTTCCTAACAGCATCCCAAAACAGTAACTGATAGATAGAATCAACAGAGATATCAGGAAGCTCCTCAAATAACCATGAACAATACCTTTTAAACTCCTCTCAGAAAATGAACTCCCCTCTACATTTAAAACTCTCCAAAACTTAACAAAAACATCCTTTGCAGCTTGGGACTGATTATTTCCCATAGCTGCCCCCAATGGAAGAGGAAATGCCCACCCACAGGAACAGAAAATCAAAAGCCCAAACCCCTCTGAGCTCTCTGCCCCTCAGTCACTCAGCCTCACAGGCACAATCTGCAGCCAAAGTGGGGCTTGTGGGGCTGTCAGTGAAGTTGGTCCCACAGATGTTGAAAGGATTGCCGAATTCTTCTCCAGTGAGATTCGATAAAACTCGAGTCTCATTTCAGTGTTGTGGCTGACCCAAAGGGGTACAGCTTCCAGTGATGTTTGGCTGGCAGGATCACTGCTGGAGACGCTCACAGGGACCTCAATGAACCTGGTCCCTATTCAGGTGCCATGAGTAGCATGATGACTCCACTGAGGCCCTTGTAGCATCCAGCACTCATGAGCCCAAAGCTCGCTGCTACCTTAGAAAGCTGAAAGAATAGGCAGGATGGGTCTTCATATGATCTCCAGCAAACTGGGTTTATTGGTACAGGAGCAGGCTACGCAGCTGAACAGGGTCCAGGGACGAAGACAGGGTATAGGCTGAGGGAAGAGGGTCTTATATGGGGTAGTGAGGGTGGAGTTGAGGGTCAGGGTCCAATGAATATGGGGGAAACTGGTGCAGAGGAGGGGTCAGACGTGAGGTCAGCCAATAGGGAAATAAGGGTGGAGGAATACAGCAAACTAGGGCCAATGGAGGGACAGAGAGAGAAAAACATTCTAGGGCTAAACAAACGTGAGCAATAGGAGTTGAAATAGGGTAATTAGGCTAATGGGGCAACAAAACATGACATAAATCAGCATGTGCCTGCAAAGATCTATGGAAGAAGAAAAGCACTGCACCTGAAAGCCTATTCCTCTTATCTGGAACCAGTCCTCCATCTCTGGGGGATTGAGACTCTGATGATAGGCCTCTGGGCCTCCACACACCCTCACAGCTGGCCCAAGGCAGGTCTGGAGTAGTCTTGGTGGCAGCTTGGGCTTGGCACACACTTGAGGAGGGTATTTTCAACAGGGAGCTTAGGAGTTTTAGAGTGCTAAAAGAAAAGAAAAAAAACCCCTCTTTGCCTGAGAGCAGCCAGTTCTCCAAGCTAAGCTGACCCCAGATAAGTGAGGAGAGACAGGATGGGGTTTGGAAATGTGGAGCAAGGCTCTCCACACTGGGTCAGATCACAAGACACAGTTTCTCAGAGCAGGCCAGACCTCCTTAGGAAACTCCCTGGGTCAATATCAGTCAATTAAAACTGCAATTACCTCCGCTCTAAAGAGAACCATACACCCTTAAAACAGGAATGTGGATTTCTTAGAAGCTCTTTGAAATATTTTTCCATAACAATAGAAAAAGAACTTCCTAGTGAACTGCACTAGAGTAGAGTGAAATCAAGGAAAAACCATGGTTTGTCAGGACTTGGTTGATGCTTATGAGCCGCGTTGTGCATTTGGAGCTGAGCCCTGGAATATCAGGGCCTGAGAGGAGATTGCACAAAAGTTTCCAGGAGTCAAAGCCAGTAGAAAAACTTAAGGTGTCTCAAAGCATTAATAGGTCCCACTGAGGTCCATCCCATCACAGGCTCCTCATGGACTCCTTGGAGGAGAGAATTGGAGGCCAGGATGGCAAAAAACTTCTCAGAGATTCAGTGTGGAAAGGAGAATCCAAAGTACCTTAAAAACCTTGAGTATCTCAGAGTATTAATGAGCCCCACTGAGTGTCAGTACAAAGCTCTCAAGGGACTCGTTAAAGTAGATAACTGGGGCCATGATTGCACAAACCTCTCGTAGAGTCTGTACCAAAAGGAAAAAACCAAATACCTTAAAATAACTGAAGTACCTTGAAGCATTAATGACCCCACTGAGTGTCATTACGGAAAAAGGCTCTCAATTAGAGCAGATACTTGGAGGCTGTGACTGCACAATCTTTCTCACAGAGTCTATATCAAAAGAGAAACACCAAGTAGCTTAAAAAACTGAAGCACCCTGAAGTGTTAATTAGTCCCAATGAATGCTGCAACAGACACAGAATCTCAAGGGACTCATTAAAGCAGATAATTGGAAGCCATGATTGCACAAACCCCTCACAGACTCCAAGGCAAAAGCCAAACACAAAGTCCTGTGAAAAACCTGCAGTCCCTGCAGGGAGCATAAAGGAGCCCCCAGGGCCATTCCTGAGCAAGGCTCCCCAGGGACTCCTTCCAGCAGATCCTTGAGGCCACTGGGATGTGGGCTAGCGGGGGATGCTGAGGGCAGGACAAGGGGCTGACAGTGCCCAGCCTGGCTGGGGCTGTGCCAGGAGGCCCCAGTGCCTCAGGACAAGGTGTCTCCTCACAGCCCTTGGTGGCTCGGACTCTGCTGCTGTGCCCCAGGACATCAAGACTTGGCTTCTCTTTGTCCCCACCTGTCATCGCTGCCTCCAGTTCTCTGCTCTGCCTGGGGCCTGGGGACACGTTCTCAGTCGTGTCCCTCAGTGGGACCCATTAAAAGTACAAGAAACTTTGGAGTGTGATTCTGACTTGGAGTTCTGGAGAGGTTTCTTCAGCTCCCTCTCAGGGACTGATGTTCAGGGCCTGAGCACAAAGCCCCAAAGGCTCATTAAAGTCCTTGTGCTGTGTGTGTGCTACTGAGCTGAGCAGGGCTCCTGGCACAGAGACAGCTCCTGGTAACCAAGCAGAGCTTCAAAAGCACATTTCTCTTGATGAGTAGCTCTTCTGCCAGCCCAGCAGGGCTGGGACACTGCCTGCAGCTACCCCAGGCACAGCACAGAGGCACAGAGAACTTCAATCAGTCAGGGCTGGGAAGGTGCTGAGAAGTGCCTGGGGCAAAATCACTGCCAACCCTTGGCACAGGAACCTCTGGCTGCAGGACAATGCAGCTGCAGCTCCTGGAGTGATCTCCTACAGCTGGAACATCCCAATGCCTACAGACCCTGTGAGTACATTCTCTGATTGTCTCTTGTGCAGAGCAGCCAGGGGTGCCCAGGGCTGTCCTGCAGAGCAGGGTCCTGCAGCCCAGGGTGCTGTGCTGGGGCAGGGACTCTGCTGCCTGCCAGGGACAGCTCTCAACCAGCCCTGGCAGCTGCTCCCAGCACTGGGGGACAAGATCTGGGTGGGAGGAGACAGCTGGTAAGGCTTGGAAGTTTTCTCGTTGTGTGGGGAGGATGCAGCATTATTCAGGACTGCTCCAACCAGGGCATTTGACTGCAGAACATTTCCAAGTAGATTACACAGGGAGCAGAGCAAAGCAGGGACTACATTAAAGAGAAAATCCTGGTTTTTTAATCTACTGCTCTCTGTTGCTTGGATGGGAAATTGCACATACACAATCATCTCTCAATTCAGCCTGAGGAAAATAAAGAAATGGTGTCTCAGATGTTAGTAAACCAGGCATTGACATAAATCAGCACAGGGCCCTTTACAGGAACATCAGTGTCGCTTTTCAAGCCTCCTCGGGGTTGCTCTGACCTTGCCATCAGAGCTTGAAGAGCCAGAACTGCCCCTGGGCAATGCCAGGGCTGGGAGGGGTCTGCAGGGCAGAGCTGAGCCCCAGGGCTGGGCTGGGCCCTGGCAGCACTGGCAGGGCCCAGCCCTGGGCACTGGGAAGCAGCTGCTGCCAGGGACAGCTCCAGGCAGCAGAGCCCTGGACAGGTAGTGGGGGGAAAGTGCCCTCAAGCTGTGCTGGGATATTAAAGTCCTCTCCAAACCCAATGATTCCATGATTTCCTTTTTTACAGATCCCCATGCCAAAAATGTGCAAATGTCCAACAGCAGCTCCATCAGCCACTTCCTCCTGCTGGCACTGGCAGACACACGGCAGCTGCAGCTCCTGCACTTCTGCCTCTTGCTGGGCATCTCCCTGGCTGCCCTCCTGGGAAACGGCCTCATCATCAGCGCCATGGCCTGCAGCCACCACCTGCACACACCCATGTTCTTCTTCCTGCTCTACCTGGCCCTCAGCGACCTGGGCTCCATCTGCACCACTGTCCCCAAAGCCATGCACAATTCCCTCTGGGACACCAGCAACATCTCCTACAAAGGATGTGCTGCTCAGCTCTTTTTCTTTCTCTTCTTTATTGCAGCAGAGTTTTCCCTCCTGACCATCATGTGCTACGACCCCTACGTGTCCATCTGCAAACTCCTGCACTACGGGACCCTCCTGGGCAGCAGAGCTTGTGCCCACATGGCAGCAGCTGCCTGGGCCAGTGGCTTTCTCAATGCTTTAATGTACACAGCCAATACATTTTCCCTTCCCCTGTGCCATGGCAATGCCCTGGGTCAGTTCTTCTGTGAAATCCCCCAGATCCTCAAGCTCTCCTGCTCACACTCAGGCTTCCTCATAGAGATTGGGCTCATTGTTGTCAGTGCCTGTTCAGGTTTTGGTTGTTTTGTGTTCATTGTTTTCTCCTATGTGCAGATCTTCAGAGATGTGCTGAAGTTTCCCTCTGAGCAGGGACGGCACAAAGCCTTTTCCACCTACCTCCCTCACTTGGCTGTGGTCTCTCTGTTTGTCAGTACTGGCATATTTAACTACCTGAAACCCCCTTCCGTCTCCTCCCCATCCCTGGATCTGGCACTGTCAATTCTGTACTCAGTGGTGCCTCCAGCCCTGAGCCCCCTCATCTACAGCCTGAGGAACCAGGAGCTCAAGGCTGCAGTGTGGTGACTGATGAATGGATGGTTTCAGAAACATTAAACTGCTGGCCACTTTCTGCAAATGATTTTTAATAAAATTCATCCTTGATACTTCTGTTGGTTTGGTTGTGGAGTATTTTATCCCTTGATTTTTTTTTTTCATATTATCTACAAAGAAATGTCATTGTTTTTGCAATTTCTAATTTTGTTTCTCTCCACCTTCCCTGTGGCCACAGACTGTGTCAACGAGGGGCTGTGCTCTCAGTGACTTTAAGGAACTGAAGGATGTCCCAGCAGAGTTTTCTGTAGAGATGCCCTTTTCTTGACTTTTCTGGAGTTGAAGCAGCAATATCTGTGTGCAGAGCTGGTGGCAGATAAATGCAGGCCCAGCAGCTGTGCCCAGCAGCAGCAGCACTTGGTGTTGCCAGTGCTGCTGCCGTGGCCCTGCCCCACTGCCCTGGTGGCCCTGGTGTTGCTGTAGTGCCTGAGTGCTCTCAGGGCCGGGCACAGCCCTGGGGGTGGCAGTGCCGGGGCTGCAGCAGGGACAGGCCATGGGCACTGCTGGGGCAGCGCTGACGCCTCAGGCCAGGGCCTGGGGGCTCCAGGCTCCTTGCCCAGGCTCTCTCAAGAACACAGCCAGGCCAATGCTCAGCACAGAAAAGCCCTGTGAGCAGCCCCAGGCTGGCTGTGGGCAGGCTGGGGGAAAACAGCATGGCTGGGGCTCTGCAAGGGCCCTGGGGCAGATGGGAAGGAGCAGCAGAGCAGGGGCTGATCCATCCCCAGTGCGCTGGACAGCCCAGGGCAGCGTCCCAGAGCATCCTCATGGAGCTGCCAACAACATCCCCCCCTCTGCAGCCCTGGCCTGTCCCCCAGCTCACACAAGTGCCCCATCCTTGCAGGCACAGACACGGCAGCACTGGCTCAGCAGCCCCTGTTTGCATTGCACAGAGCAGGGGGAGCACCCCCATGCTGTTGGTGTGGGGACATGAAGCTGATGGAGCACAAATGCCATCAGCCCCTGGGGCCAGCAAGGGCTGGAGGACACCAGGGAAACCACTAAGCTTTGTGGTGGCCTCTGCAGTCAGCCAGAAAGTTTGTTCCCATCAGCTGGGAGTTTCCTGTGCCCCTGCAGACGCTGTTGCTCAGAGCCAGGGCTGCCTGGCAGCCACCCCCAAACTGCCCTGAGCATTTCGTTGGCTTCACCTTTGCTTTCTTTACACCTCCTTCTACAAATTTCTTCTTATTTCCCTTCCCAGGGGGCCTAGAACCTGACACAGCCCATGAGCTGCTACCCAACCAGTGCCCCCAAGTACAGTGGAAGAATCACTGCCCTAGTCCTGCTGGCCACATTATTCCTGATCCAGGTCAGGATCCTTTGGCCTTCTTGCCCACCTGGGCACACTGCTGGCTCATTTCCAGCCTGCTGTCCATCAGTCCCTGCAGGTCCCTTTCTGCCTGGCTGCTCTCCAGTCACTCTGTCCCCAGCGCTGCAGGAGCTGTTGTGGCCAAAGTGCAGGGCCCAGCACTTGGACTTGTTAAACCTCACCTTGTTGGATTTGGGCCCTGGATCCAGCCTGCCCAGGGCCCTGTGTGAGCTCTTCTACCCTCCAACAGATCCACACTTACACCCAGCTTGGTGTCATCTGCAAATTTACTGATGGTGGACTCAGTCCCCACATGGAGATCATCAGTGCAGATATTGAAATCCATGCTGGCTGGCTCTGATCCCACAGCTATCCTGTGGGTTCCCTGTGATGGCACTCAGGGTGATCTGTTCCATAACCTTGCCAAGCACCCAGGTCAGGCTGACAGGCCTGGAGTTCCCCAGATCTTTCTTCCAGCCCTTCTTGGGAATGGGCTCACACTGGCACCTCCAGTCCCCTGGGACCTCCCTGCTGAGCCAGGACTAATGGTAAATGATGGAGAGCAGCTTGTGGAGCTCATCCATCAGCTCCCTCATCCCCCTGGAATGGATCCCATCTAGTGTGAGAAACACTTGTGAGCATCTGAGTGGCTCAGCTGGTCACCAACTGCTTCCTCCTGAATTACAGGAGGCTGTTCTGCTCCGTGTACCCATCTACCAGCTCAGGAGAACACTTGTCCTGAGGACAACCAGTCCTAATATTGAAAGTTGAGACAAACAAGGTATTAAGTAGCTCAGCATTTTCCTTGTCTTTAGTTTCTATATTCTCCACTGCATCCACTAAAGAGTAGACGTTCTCCTCCCTCCTTTTGCTATACACTTTTTTTAAAAAACTATTTTTTTTTTTTTACAGAATGGGCCAGGTTAAGTTCTGATTAAGCTTTCACCTCTCTAATTTTCTTTCGCATAACCTAAGGACATCCTTAAACACTTCCTGAGTTGCCTGTCCTTTTCCCCCTGAGTTCCCACAAAATCTCCATGGGCAGCCAGGCCAGTCATTTTCCTCTCTAGCTCATCTTGATACTGAAGCCCTGGAAAAAGTTAAAGATAGAATCTAAAATGTTAAGCTTTGTGTTTTCCCAGATCAACTGCACCTGCGTAAGCAGTATGATAAATTATATAATTGTTAGATGTGATGATTGTTGAGTAATTAAATATAATTATTATATAACCATAAGTAGAATAATGAGAAACTATCTTGGAAATTCAGAGGGGGTCTAAACCTATGTATACAATAGAACAATATACGTTTACTAATTAACATGAAAGTTATATAACGATAGAGTACAAAAACATGATCATTTTGGATTTATGGTCAGAGTCAGATTTGGGTTGAATATACCCCTGGCACCCAGAGCTCTTAAATAAAAAGCACCACATATAATCCCTCCGTGATTATGTGTTTTTGAACCCTAACAATCTCTTGCCACACTGGGACAGGGTGCTCCTTCCCCCTTAAGATTACTTTCTTAAAGCGTGTCCATCCTGCCTGGACCCCTTTGTTTTTAAAAACATCAGTTTTAAAACATCAGTACCTGATGTTTCCTTAAAAACATCAGTACCTGATTTGATACTCCCCAAATCAGCATCCTGAACAGGCCAAAGTCTGCCCTTCCTAATTCCTGGGCAGAAGTTTTGTTGCTGCCCCTCCTTCTTTCACAGAACATTGAAAACTTGGTTATTTCATGGTCACTGTGCCCCAGGCAGCCTCCAAGCCCCACATCTGCCACCAGCCCTTCTCTGTTTGTGAACAGCAGCAGACAGAGCTTTCCTTGGCAGTGGGAGCGCTACCAAAAATTTGGTCAAATAGAAAACTCCTTAACCCCAATGTAGCATTAAGAAGCTGCATTCTTTATTCAGCTGGATGCACGAGGGAGAGCTCCTCCCAAAGCTATGCATGCTGAGTACAGCAAAGTTTCTGTTTATTTTCTGTATTTTGCTCACATATTCATTGATTGTCCTGGACTAAAAATACATGTGATAATCATTTCCCCAAAATCATTAACACATTTCCTCTCCCTATTACCCATGTGTTGTTCTGTCCTGGCGGTCTCTCTGGTGGTCCCTGGTGCTCATGGACCCCAATGTTCCCATGGGCCTGGCTGAGCTGGCAGGACACTGAGGCTGCTGAACTTCCAGTTCCCCTTCTCACAATTTGGGCATTGTGTGGTTTCCATAGGCCTGGGGTTTTGGAGAACAAGCTCCAGGTGTGAGCTCAGCTGGTGGAGACAATTCATCATCTGGTAGCATGAGGTCACAGAGTGGGCTATGACATCACAGAGTGGGTTAGGTGAGGTCATTTAAAAGGGATGACATCACAGACAGCCTATGTGAACATCACAGAGCCAGCTGTGACATCAAAGGGCAGAGCTCTGACATCACAGAGCAGATTGTAACATCACAGAGCAGACTATGACATCAGAGACCAGCTGTGTGACATTAGAGAATGGGCTGTGACCTCACAGAGCAGGCAGTGACATCCCAGAGGGGCTGTGTGACATCCCAGCAGGGCTGTGTGAGATCACTGGGTTGGTCACTCTGCCCCAGCTCCCCCTCACAATTTCTCCCAACAAGTCCAATGCTGTTCATGCCCAGCAGGGTCCATGTCCCCCAGGATCCCCCCAGCCCACCTGGAGCCACAGCCTCCACCAAAGGATGTTCCACAGGATCCACCCCAGAGCCTGACATGGGGACAAGGGGCCAGGGCTGTGTGACCAGGACATCAAGGACGGGGATTGTCCAGGTCACTGTGGCCTGGGTTGGGTTGCCCAGGGCAGGAAAGATGTCTGGCAGCTGGAGCAGGGTCTGGGAAGGGCCTCCAAGGTCGGGCTGGAGCCCTTGGGCTGTGAGCAGAAGCTGAGGGAGCTGGGCTTGTCCAGCCCGGAGCAGGGAAGGCTGAGGGGCTCCTCATCCCAGCCTGGCAGTGCCAGCCAGGAGGGGATGGAGAACACAGAGCCAGGCTCTTCACCGGGGGGCCTGGTGGGAGAAAAGAGCTAATGGGTGGGAGGGGAAAGAGGGGAGATCAGCCAGGACAGGAGGAGATGAAATGAGTCAGGCTGATTTCAGCATTTCCTCACCACCAAAAGCAGCCTGACCTCCCTTCTCCATCCACTACTGACAGCATTGCAAATCAGGAATTGTTTGAGCTGTTTTGCCCCCTGTGAAAAGCATCCTGATACAAGAATTTAGTTGTATTTATATCTATCATAGGACCATGTTTGTCTGAAATTAATTTTAGTATGGAAATCACTTACGGATGGTGAATTCATCAGATGCTGCTGGGACGTTGCATACAGCTCAGAGAAGTGTGATTGTTATTAAATTGTGTCCTGTTCAACTATGGTCTGTTGGCCATGAAGAGAAACTTTCTGTGCCTCTGAGTCTCACCATTTCCTGAAACTCAAAGGACACAAACCTGATGAGTTGTGGTTCCTACTCCAGTGGTGGCACGTGGACCTCCCTCCATGCCCAGAGCAGAGCTCCCTTGTCCCAGAAAGTCCCTGGCAATGCAGGGATGAAGGAAACAGGACAGACTGTGGGGATCAGGTGCGGGGTAGAGCCAGGGAGAAAAATTACTTTTGCATTTGACGGAACTGTGCCTTTCCTTGGCTTTGTTGGCTGGCAATAAATGAACATCCCTCTGTGTCTCAGGCAGCTCCTTCTCCAAGGGAAGCAGGTGGGAGTTGGGGCCAAGGAGCTGAAAGCTGCAGGTGCAGGCTGGGCTATAGGAAGCTCAGATTTGCACAAGGCTGCCCTGAGTGCCAGGGCTTGGATGGGGGACATCGTGTGGTGGGGGTAGGGACAGAGTCTGATTGATTGTTACCATGAAGGGTCTTGATTTTCATATCCATTTAAACTGCATGAGGAGGTACTTAGATTCAGTGTCAATTGGAGACTGCACCTATCAATTTATTATGGGTAAAAAAAAACAACTAAACAGGACCTAAAAAAATTTTTCTCACTTTCTTTTTAAACATAATACGTTCTGTTGGAATAGGCTTCTGAAATCTGCCTAATTAACTACAAAATATTTGGAAACTAAAATCAAATTATTCCCAGAGGCTTGTTAAGCTGTTCTGAATATTAATGAGCCCTGGGACACTGAATTCCTGCACTGAAGAGCTGAAGGCTGAACAAGCCTCTGGAGCAGTCAAATTCAGCAGCAGCCTCCAAGGTGCTGAGGATGTCAGCAGCCCCCACTGAGGCCATCCCTGCCCAGAGACCGTGGGGGAATGGGCAGACAAGGAGAGCGTCCCTGGGGCTGGGGCAGCACAACTCAGAGGCACCAGCGGCTCCAGCTGGGCAATGGAGTGTGGAATGTGGCTGGGAAAGCCCTGCCTGGGCTGTGCCAAGCAGGACACACAAGCTCTGACTCCCATCCACAAACAATTCTCTCAAGGACACATTTAAAAGGAAATTACAATTTTTTGTACTTAGATGCACTAAGAAATATCAATAAATGATTCTCAGGAGCTCAAAACAACAAAACAGCCTTTACTGGGAAATTTAGAAATTCAAAGAAATTTTTGCAAAAGATTTGTTAGGCCATTCAATCAACAAAAAAACACTTCTCAAAGCATTATTTTGGCCCATCCAACTTCACAAACTCAAAGCCTGTTCAATTTTGAGTTAATCAAAATTTGGAAGAGGAAAAAATAGAATAAATATTTTTCTTTCTCTCTCTCAGAATGAGAGGAAGAAAAATAGGATTAAGAGAGGCATTGACAGCTACCAGCTCCTGGATTCCAGCATGTTTCACATGGAAATTCCAAGAGGAGGTAGGGTCAAGATGTGTGCTTGCCTTGTGGTCAGCCTTCAATACCACTTGGCCTACTGGGCCCTTCCCTCAGGTGGGACTTGGGATCATTTGGTCCCTCAGGAGCTGAGCTGGGGGCTGCAGAGGTGGCTGTGGAGCATTGTCTGTGCTGTGCCAGGGACTGGCAGCCACTGCTGGGCTGGGATAGAGGCTCTGGGGGGATTGGGGTTCCAGGGCAGGGCAGTGGTGGGGTTCTGGGGCAGGGCAAGGCTGGACCTGCCCCTTCCTCCCCCACACACTAAATGTTTCCACCAACAATCTCCTCCAGTCTGTCACAATAAGGAATGTTGGAGGTGAAATCCCAATAATTCTGGCCATGGGTACCTGGCCAAGAAGAACAGTTCTTTTCCATAGGAAGGAAAGCATGGAGCCCCAGTGTTTCTGCCACAGATGAGAAGTCACCCTCAACATGCAAGGTCAGCTGGACCAGTCAGGTGGTCCCTGGGAGGCCAAGCCAGCCAGACCTGTTCCGTGTTCTTTTGGTTTTATGGTGCCTCATATTGTCACAATGGCACCTTGGATCCATGGGGCCCCGCAGTGCCATAATGGTGCCTTCATTCCATGGGGTCAGCAGTGTCACAATAGACCCTACTTTTGATTGAGTTCCACAGTGTAACAATGGCCCCAAGGTTCCAGATGGCCCCACAGTGTCACAATGGTCTCAACGATTCCATGAGGCCTTGCAGTGTCACAATGGTCTTTCTGGTTCCTCACGCCCCACAATGTCATGTGACTCGTCTATTCCATGAGCCTTGCAATATCACAATGGACCTTTGGACACTGGGGATTTGCAGTATCACAAAGGTCTTCTTTGGTTCCCCAGTGTCACAATGGACCACTGATGACATGAGGCCCTGCAATATCACAATGGACCTTTGGCTCCATGGGGTCTTAGGGTCTCACAATGGTCTCTTGGTTCCATGACACCCCAAAGTGTCACAATGATCTCCACTGCTCCATGAAGCCCGGTGGGGTCACAATGGACCCTTCGTTTGATGGGGCCTTTCAGTGTCACAATGATCCCTACATTCCATGGACTCACACAGCTGGAATTCCACACATGGAATAGAGGTGTGTGGTTCCATGGAATGTAGGGATCATTGTGACACTGGTGGGGGGACCCTGGGGCACAGGGAAACCCACTGTGCACAAGCAGTGTTGGATTTCTCTGGGGTAAACTCTAAGGAGGGATTGGGGAGGATTGACCTCCTCAGTGACCTGACACAGCTCCTTTGATGTCACATAGCCCCCTTGTGATGTCACACAGCCTTCTCTTTGATGTCACACTGCCCCTGTGATGTCATACACAGCCTGTGATATCACACAGCTCCTGTGATATCACGCAGCTAACTCTATTATATTACCCTATAATGTCATACAGCAGCGCTGTGATGTCATAAAAGACAGTGATGTCACAAAGTGACCCTGTGATGTCACAGTCTGTTCTGTGATGTCACAGCCTGCTCTATGATGTTACACAACCAGCTGCTGATGTCACAACCCTCTCTCTGATGCCACAGAGCCACACTCTATGATGGCAGAGACTGCTCTATGGCCTCACATCCTACATGATGTCACAGCCAGCTCTGTGATGTCACAACTCCCTCAGTGATGTCACAAATCCCTCAAGAACTGAATTACATTGAAACATTGAAGTCTCCTGTACTTTGAAGAGATCCCTGTCAGGGGCACAATTGAGAAAGTGTCCCCTGTTTCCAGTTAGAGCAGAACACTGGAGGAAGTGATGACAGCTGGGGACAAACAAGGCAAAAATGTCTCTGGTGCTGAGCAAACCTGGATGTGTTTCAGGAATGCAATGGGCCAAGGCCTGAGCCCCAGACCCTGGCCAGGCAGATCCTGTCCCTCCCTCCTTGCTCAAGGCTCTTCCCAGGATGGGCACTGGCATGTGGGGATGTGCAATGCCAAGGGCAGGAGCATGGGGCCGCACCTGCCAGGCTGCTGAGCAGGGACAAGGAGGCAATGAGGCTCCAGGCCTGCAAGGGTCACTTGTCCCCTCCTTGTGGCCTCAGGCCCAGGGCCAGCCACCATGGCCAAAGTGCTGCCCAAGTTGGCTCTGTCAGAGCTGTCTTGCAGCTGCTGCCCATCCTTGTGCCCTGTGCAGCCCAGGCTGTCCCACGGTGTCCCTGCCCTGCGCCTCTGTCCCTGCAGGCTGTCGGCATCCCCCGGCTGCCCCACTTGGCTGAGCCCTTCCTTTCCTGACAGCTCTGCCTCCTGCCTGCCTCTGCCTGCCCACACAAAGCCTTGGGCTTGATATCTAAAGGGTTAATTGAAATTTTACTGTGCCTGTGAACTTTTAGCAGAGAAACCAGGCATGCAGGGGCTGCTTTCCCAGCAGGAATGGTTGGAAGAGAAGATGAAGACATCTGGTTTGAGAATGCAGGGATAGAAAAAGCAAGGGCTGAATCTGGGAACTTGAGGTGGGTTTTATGGAAATGGTCAAATTTTAATATACACATAGTAACTGTATATAAGTGATACACTGGTAGAATCACATGTCCACATAAGGAATTATCACCCACTGCACCTCAGGCCTGAATAAATGCTGCTCTCTAAAACACCAAATTAGTATTAAGGAGTCTTATTCTGATATTTTGGACATTTGGTGACAACAGAGGCTCATGGACCCAAGGAGCCAGCTGTGACACTGGGTCCATTGTGATGCTGTGGAACCCCATGAAACCAAAAGTCCATTGTATCAGAGCAAGGCCTCATGGTACCAAGGAGACCATTTCTGACAGTGTGGAAGCTCATAGAGCCATGGGGTCATTGTGACAGTGTGGGGCTGCATGGAACCAATGGTCCATTGTGACACTGCAGAACCTTCTGGAATCAAGGGGGGTCATGTTATGCTATGGAATCTCTTGTGGCTCTGTGGGGCTTCTCATAACCAAGGAGAACATTTGGACACTGTGGGGCCTCATGGAACCACCTGCCACTGTGACACAGCAGGGCCACATGGAGCAAAGGGGCCCACTGAGACACTGAGGAACCTCATGGAACCAAAGGTCCATTGTTCCACTGTGGGGCTCTGTGGAACCAATGGGACCATGGTGACACCGTGGTGCTCCATGGAACCAAGGGGCCATTCTGATTCTGCTTTGCCTCATGTAGCCACGGGGCCACCATGACACTGCAGGGCCTCGTGAAACTACAGCAGCCTTGTGACACTGGGAGTCCATTGGGAGATTGCAGGGCCTCATGGAAGCAAGGGGGGACAGCTGTGATGGGACGGGGCCCAATGGAAGCAAGGGGCCAGTGTTGCAGAGCTGTGCCTCATGCAGGCAAGGAGCCACTGGGATCCTGAGGAGCCCGAAAGAACCACAGGGCCAGGGTGACACTCTGCAACCTCATGGAAGCAAGGGGGCCATTTTGTCATTGTGCAGCTCCATGGAATCAAGGAGGCCACTGTGCCACATCAAAGTCTCATGGGAAGCAAGGGACCATTGTGACACTATGGAGCCCCTTGGAAATAAGGGGCCAGCATGACACCAGCATTGTGACACTGTGGGGCCCCATGGATCCAAGGGAGCATGTATCAGTCTGGTTGGCTTGACCTGACCAGCTCAACTGACCTTGGTTGAAGTTAGAAGTCTGTTCTGATGTGCCCCTGAGACCCTGGGGCTCTGTGCTTTTCCTTCCTGTGGAAAAGAACCATCCCTCCTGCCCAGGCACACCTTGTGGGACAACAGGACTCCTGCATGACTAACCAATATGATTAAGCGGAAGCCATTTATTGCTTACATTATGCACTTATTTATACATTCTAACCCTACTGCACACGCTGATCATGCTCTTCTTCATTAGTGCCTCTGTGTTGTCCTTGTGTTCTGCACTCACTTCGCAGGGTATGTGATTGGTTACAGTCCAGGTTGTTCTCAGCCCTCTGTTATCTAGTTCTTGCAGTCTTGGTATTCTGTTTCTCAGCCTTTTCTTTCTTCATTTAGCACAGTTTATGTCTTAGTAACCTTGATGAATTCCAGAGGGCTATTACCGCGCCTGAGTGGGCGCAGCTGGTGAGAGAGAGACGGTGAATCTTGTTTCTTGAATCAGAAGGCTGAATTTATTAATATAAGATATAATACATTATAGTTATACTAGAAAGAATAAGGAGAGAGGTTTTGCAGAGCAGCTAGGCTAGCTAGGAAGAGATAGAAAAAGAATCCACAACAAAGCTGTGGCCAAGGACTCAGTCCCCTGGCTTGCACTGGTGATTGGCCCTTAATTATAAACATAAAATATGAACCAATCACCAATCAAAATAGGTGCCCCTGTTGCATTCCCCAGCAGCTTATAATAATTGTTTACCTTGTCTTCGGAGGCCTCTGGCCTCCCGAAGACACAGAAATCCAAAAGAAAGGATTTCTGTGGACAAATGTCTGCGACAGAGGGCTGATAAGAATAACTACAAGTGGTATGGCTGGTGCACAGTGTGGCCTAAGTTGTTCAGATACATTGCTAAAATTCACCCTTCTTCTTCTTGCACCAGCCAAACCCTTTTCACTGTATTTTCTACCAAGCGGGTCACCAATTTCCTTAGGCATGGAATAATGCAAAGCAATATAATAATGACTACTAATAATAACAAAGCTCCCTTTATGTTGTCTTTCAACCATCCAGGTATTCCCCATCCCTCAAACCATTCATCCAAGCCCAAATCATTCAGGGTCAATTTCCTCACGTTGTCTTGTAGTTGAGTTTCCTGTGAAAGGATGCAGACTGGTCAGAGAGATTCATACAACACATTCCTTCAAAATCCTCACACCTGTGGCCATGTGCTAACAGTAAAAAAAATCTATAGCAGCTCTGTTTTGAAGTGTGCCATGTCTAATACTATCTACATCAGTAAGCATTTGATTTAAAATAGCTGAAGTTGTGTTCAGTTGTTTGACTGTCCAGCATCCCAAGATGTAATGTGTAGCCAAAGCTGGAGCAGCAGCAATGTCGACGGAAGGAGACCAGGACATCATTTAGATCATCACAGGCCCAATTTTATTGATCAGTACAGCAGGTTAAATACAGTTCATAATGAGCTTCATACATATTGCAAAAGTTGAGATCAGGATTGGTTAGTTACATATCAGCAACTACGCCTACTTCTGCATTCTTATGGTTCTACTTTTGATACTTTCTACATATTCTCAGGGAGAATCTTTCTTCCCTATCCTCATGTTGCGGCAAGGGCATTCTGTCCTTGCCTGTCATTGGTTACTGACTGCTGACTTCTCCTTTCAGCTTACTCACTGCTGACTTCCTTCTCTCAGCTTGACCAGCGGCATTATGTCAGTATGGCCATTCTCAGCTAACCAGTTATTAATAAATCTCTCCACATTTCCCCCATTTTCTTCTTGAGCAAGGAGATTAGTTTGCCATGTTTTTGCTATTGTACGACTAACCATGTTTTGAATACAGTTAAAGATACAAGGCAAAATAAGCAAAAAACAGTAAAATTACACCCAGCAGGCCTATAGCATAAATCACAAGGTTCCTCAGCCATGGCCGAAGTCGTAAGCCTTTAAGCAATTCGTCAATTCCTTAACCTTCTTCTTCCTTAAGTTTGTGAAGTCCCTGTTGCAATTCTTTTATCTTAGTGTGAATGGACACCGAATGATCAGACACATCCCTCGAGGGAATGCAACACATTCCCTCGAACTCTTCACATCCATGCCCTTGCGCTAAGAGTAAAAAATCTACAGCAGCTCTATTTTGCAAAACAGCATGGTTAACACTTTGCACATCTGCGGTTAACATGTCTAAAATTTGTGATGTCTTGTACAGCTCATCCTTTGCCCAGCATCCTAATTGTTTTGCTAAATTCATGGCTTTATTGGCAGATCCTCCTGGCAAGATAGTTGAAACCACCACTTGTTTGAATGTACCCCAAAACTGTGGATCTCCTATCTTGCTGAGGTCTAAATCATGTATGCTGCGTCTTTTCCTGTTTGAATTTTGACTCAGCTGCATTAGCAAGGACACATTAGGGTGAAACAATGACAATTTTCCCAAATAACAGGGTCCACCCTGTGGTTTAGCTGGTATACCATTCCATGCCCTGTCTCCACAAATCAAAAATATTCCTGTGGGTAATTTCATTGGTGCTGTGATATTTGTGCCGTTACATTGACTATAATGCTGCGGAGAGAATTCACTCACATTCAGGGATGAATCTAGGGTGGCCCATGTTTCTTTAGGTTGGTTTAAATTCTGAGCATCCGAAAATTTGAAGCTAAACCATCCGCCAGCTGTAGTGTTAGACATACTGGCGTTTGTACTTCCAAAAAGATCTAATTCCTCAGGAGGAGAATGCAAAGAGGTGTTAAGTGATTGGATTAGTAAACACTAACGATAGGCATCACTCTGACTTGCAGTATACCCTTGTTGCACTGGCAATGTGATGTTTGACATGTTAGACATACATAAGGTTTGATTGTTTATCAAACTGCAAAATTCTCCAGGAGACCATACCGGAAGTCCCACCAGGCATGTTCGAAATGGGTTAGTGACTCCTCCAAGACTAAGACAAAGCGATGATTGGTTAGTTTGATTAGCAAGTGTCACCCATAAATTTTCTTTTGGTTGACTAAAGTGTGCTATTCCTACTGCTTCACTTGCTTCAGCATTGAGCAGTATAACAAGAACAAACCTCATTTTTCTTTCTGCTTGCTTTGTTTTTCCTTTCTTCGTTGTCTTTTCCCTGGTTTGCTAGATTGTCTATTGTAAGGCTGAGTCAATTTTTGAATACACTGATCTAATTCCAAATCAGCATCCTTGCTTACAGGTATAGCATGAGATAAGTTTGAAGGCAAATCAGCTTTACAGTGAGCTGCTATGATGCGTGAGGCTTTATTAATTTCAAATATTTTAAGTATTTCCTGCAACTTCCACCTAAGATATGCTATAACCACTTGTTCTGCACTCTCAAAAAGCTGTAATCCTGTCTGACCTGGCAGGCCAGTACTTTGTTCAAGAGCTCTAACCCAGATAAAATTTCGAATCCACCTTCCAGAAAAAGGTGCACACCATAAATAGTCTATTGACCTCTGTGAATACCAATAAACCTGATTACAATCTGCACAATGCAAAGCTGTCCATGCATAACACTTATCATTGTCCCTTTTACAAACATAACAAGTGAATGTAAGTAAGGACCAGTATAAAAGTCTGGTTCTTCAACCCAATACAACCAATTCAATGGTGGTGATTGCAAAGCCTCTTCAGCTTTTTTACTATATGAGGCTAATAGTTCAAGCTCTTTCTTTAATACAAGGCGTATCTTATTTCGTAATCGTAGTTCTTGTTCCGTTATCTTCCTCAACAACTATATCCTCCTGAGGGTCCCACAACTGTAAAACTGTTCTAATCATAGAAAATTAATTAGCAATCACTGATATCCTTACTCAAATGAGATCATTCCCTTTTTGCCTTCTTTTTCTTACCTGTCTTCAATCTTGCTGCTCCTGATTTTACTGGTCCTGCCACTTGCAAACTCAATTTTTGCAACTTGTCAATGCAGCAATCTAATGCTCTATCAGGATCCCCTTTGAAGGGTCCTACAATTGAATGCTGTGTTAAAGGCACTAATTTCCTACATCTTATAGAAACTATACGTGATTTACTTTGAACCTTAATTCTATTCACAATACATTGTACCTCCCATCGATAATAAGCAAGAATTTTCTGTTCAGGAGACTCATAAAGATTTAAAGCTATATATGCGTTTTGCCCTGTTTGTCTCCTTAATTCATCTTGCCAGCTTTTACCCCATGTGTGCTCGTGTTCACAAGTGTGACACCACAAATCCCATAATAATGATTGTTCTATCCAAAAAGTTCTTTCACATCCCCCACAGCGTAGAGCTATCCAGGCAGCACAATGTGGATTGTGACAGTCAAGGCAATGTTCTTTCGCTGGATTTGTTAAGCGAAAAGTTGATAATGAGTCAATAAAACCAATCAACTCCTGGGCTGTCCGATAGTGACGTGTCAGTGCTCTGTCCACCGCTTCCAAGTACCCCTTCAATTGTAACAGTAGTGGTTGTAGGACTAGAAGCAGTTTCTTCCCCAGTCGCTCCCTGTCCTCCTCCGTGAGGCGATCCACCAGAGGCTGCATCAAAAACAGGTTTAGTCCACTTAGCAGGCACCCACAAAGGCCCTGTAGGTGAGGAAACACAAAGATACCCCCGACTCCAATATAATACTTTTGCAGGTTTTTCCCATAATCCTGTGCTCGGGTTCTTATACTTAACCCAGACTTCTGTTTCCTTAGTATTTTCCTGACCTGACTTCGGATGATGTTTCATTGCAGGAGGGGAATCGTCTTCCCCAAAAATACATAAATGATTAATCACATACAAAACCTTAGCCAAACATGCTTGTGTTTGATGATGGAAATAGAGGCCAATGTTGTGGCCACGCTTCTGGAGAAATGATGCTAGTATCTGCTCCTGTATCCAATAATCCATAAAGGGTTATGCTTTGATGCCCATAAGTAATTTCAACTTTTTGCTTTGGTCTATTTTGTAAATCCACAGTCAAAAGTGTAACACCAGTAGAGCCAAAACCTTTTTCATCCCGTGTTTGCCCAGTAAATGATTGTATTCCCGATGTCATTTGTGATAGTGGTACTAATTGTGCGATGCGTTGTCTTTTGTTATTTTAATCGGAGGATAAAGGGTGTAAGCCATGATTTGTATTTCCCCAGTAAAGTCTGCATCGATAACACCAGTCAAAACAAATAATCCCAACATAGTTGTAGAAGAACGTCCCACCAATAATGCTCCACATGTTTGTCCATTTAATATAAGAGGACCCTTTACTCCAGTGGGTATCCTCTCAGGCCGATTCGTCATTAGTGTGATGTCTACTGCTGTTGATAAGTCCAAGCCGAGGCTCCCTGCTGTTGCGGGTTGCAGACAGGAGGTAGCAGCGATGTCACGGCAACAGCTGGTGTCTCCGATGACACGGCAGCAACTTGTGTCTGTCCCTCATTGCCGCATAGGTAGCACTTGATGAATGGTTTTGAACCTCCTTGTGTGAATGCCAGTGAGCCGCTTTGGAGAGGAGCAAGAGCAGCTAACACCTGACTCTGAGTAGACTCTGCTTGCTTTTGCAACCCTAATCCTAATTCCTTTAAGGCTTCTGCTATAAATGCCTGTGAAGCCGTTGGCATTAATGCCATTCGCTCTAATCCTTCCTCAATAGTCCAATTTGCCCCTAAAGTAGCTCACACTCTTTGGGTTGCTGGATTGCTATTTTGCAAGGCACACTACTTCAATAGCACCCTGTAACACCAGCCCGATCTATAACAGTAGCTGTTCTATCGATAAAATTTCCAAATGATTCTTCTCTACCTTGTTTAATACCCA
The DNA here is from genome assembly GCF_027887145.1 of Ammospiza caudacuta. Lineage (NCBI taxonomy): Eukaryota > Metazoa > Chordata > Aves > Passeriformes > Passerellidae > Ammospiza > Ammospiza caudacuta. The sequence continues at coordinate 1,077,814 of NC_080622.1, forward strand.
TATAAGCCGGTAACCCTCCTAGCTTTTTAACCATATCTATGGCAGCACGCACTAACCACATAGACTCTCTAAGTTTATCTGCTCCCGATATCATCTGTGCCTCTGTACGGAAATATGCCCCTAAGCCCATCGGCTCCTCTACTGTCACTCCATGCAATGGGTCTCCCTGGGCTCATTGTACAGCAACCGACTCATTTACCAAAGCCTGCCAATGTGCATTAAACAATAACTGCTGATGCTGAGTGAATATCAACCAAACTATTCCTCTTAAATCATTAGGACATAAAACCTGAGTATTAAAAAGATAATCTAGCATTTGCCTAACAGGTTCACTTTTTACTCCAAACTGACTAACCGTAGAATGTAGCTGAGTTAACAGCTTCCAATCTAAGGGAGTATATTCTGCTATATTATGCGTAAGGTTCCCCTGTGCATCATACTGTGGTGTGTATGTGACCGGACATGCAAGACTAGAAGCTATTTCCACCGCCTCACCATCCCCCATTTGCATTACTTCTTTTGCCAAAGCAGCCCAAGCTTCCCTCCTTTGTTTAGCCATCTCCCCCCATGGATCACGGTGTGCCCCTGGGATGGGATCTGACTCTTTAAGGGTGCTATGCTGCTGGCGCTTCGGTACAGACACCGAGTTTTCGCACGGGGAAGGCAGTGAAGCAGAGGCTGGCTCGCGCGGGGGAAGCGGCCCCCCTACTGGAGCTGACAGTGAAACTGGAGCCGGCTCGAGCGGAGCCGGCTCACTCGGGGGAAGCGGCGGAGGCAAAGCTGGCGGCAGAGGCAAAGCTGGCTTGCTCCCACCCCCACCATCCAACCCGCCTGAAGTTGGTGGCGGAGGCAAAGCTGGTTTGCTCTTACCCCCACCATCCGACTCGCCCTCCCCCTCTGACAGGAAAGGTGCAGACGGTTCCACTGCGCCTATAGGAAAATCCTCCACACCACTTTGCTGGGGACCCTTAGGCATAAGTATCTTAGTTACAGAAGGTGCCAGGGGATCATCCTCACGACCATACCCTACATTCCTCTTATGAGCTTCTGTCGCCCTTTCTGCTGCCTTTTTCTCAGATACCTGCTGAAGTAACATGTTATACACCACCTGCCATAACTTCCCTAATTTCTTTGCTGACTTATCATCATCTAACACTGTATCCCACAGTATTTCCCCAAACTTCTTCCACTCTGCTAGCTCATGAACTGTATGCGGGTTAGAAAAGATACCTTTAGCATGGCCATAAGCTAATAACCCTGGTAATTCCTTTTTTAAATCTATCCCTTTTATTCCTCGCCGTTCTAAATACGCGGCGAATAAATCATATGCCGCTTGCCTATCCATACCTATTAGTCAGCGTGCGCTGTTGCAGCTCTCCAGGCTCCTGCGACACGTATTGGCTTGATTCACCGTTGTGAACACCAAGGGTGCTTCAAATTCCGGCACCGTCCTGGCTGTAATGACCCAAACCCAACTTCCTCAACCGTGGCGTAATCCCTTTTTCTTTTAATCCGAGAAAAAAGGGCAGAGATTCGGCGTTGCCCGCATTCTCCACCATTTGTCGACGGAAGGAGACCAGGACATCATTTAGATCATCACAGGCCCAATTTTATTGATCAGTACAGCAGGTTAAATACAGTTCATAATGAGCTTCATACATATTGCAAAAGTTGAGATCAGGATTGGTTAGTTACATATCAGCAACTATGCCTACTTCTGCATTCTTATGGTTCTACTTTTGATACTTTCTACATATTCTCAGGGAGAATCTTTCTTCCCTATCCTCATGTTGCGGCAAGGGCATTCTGTCCTTGCCTGTCATTGGTTACTGACTGCTGACTTCTCCTTTCAGCTTACTGACTGCTGACTTCCTTCTCTCAGCTTGACCAGCGGCATTATGTCAGTATGGCCTTTCTCAGCTAACCAGTTATTAATAAATCTCTCCACACAGCAACACCTGGAGTAAGGAATGATGCTGTTATTTGTGCTGGAGCACCGCATAACTCTACATGATTGTCGCAATCAGGTCCTATGCTTGTGATTGCTCTTTTAGACGTCTGTCTATGTCCTGCTTTCCAAACAGTCTAATTCAGGATTTTGCACATGCTAGAGGCAAACATGGCTGGCTTTCCTAAATAACAAGGACCACCAAACTGATTGCTCAGAATTGCAGGCCATGCCCTATCCTCACAGATTAAAAAGATACCTGGTGGAAGCTTTTGTACAGTCACATTTGCACCAGCACTTTCAAGATAAGTCCAATTGTGGCAATATTTGGTCACATTCTTATACCATGGAGAACTGGGATTAAGGATGACACTTTTATTTTTGGGACATGGGACTAGGACATTGCTCATATCAGTTCATTTCAGGTTTAAAAATTAGTTTAAAAGCAAGCAATAATTCCCAAGTACCAGTCCTAGCAAGTCTAGTTCTTGGGGCAGTAGTCTGCTTTCATTCAGTGATTGTGTTATCATACCTGCTCGGAAGACCTCACTGTTTGGCCTAATTCCCAACCTTTTGCATATGTCCAATTCTGTACAACCTCTGATTGTGTTACACCAGCGATCCTCCACACTTGATCTATTTCCTCCCACGTATCCCTTTCCTCTGGCTCCTACCCATCTTGTAAAACCAGTAAAATTACTTTTTAGAATACCAATTAAACATGTACAGAAGGGATCTCATGGCATGACTAAGGACAAACGAAAGGAGTCCACCCCAGAAGCATTGGCCCCAGTAAGCCACATATTCTGTTGATGCCATCCCGGTGGCTTAATTTCTTCTGCACTACGGATGTTGCCACATATCACAAGTAACAGAGGGAGACTCCCAAAAACCTGCAAATCTAATTTAAGACTATTCTTCATCTTTATCATTGGCAAAAACCACTTCCTCTATGAGATGGATAAAATTCAAACTGACTGCGCCTCTTGTTCTTTGCACTCTGCTCCTATTCTGTCTCCTTTGGTTCTTGTCTTCCCACCTTCACTTTGTTTGTTCCCACTGTTCAGATCTATGTCCTAAACTCCCAGGGATAAGTATTCCTTTTTCACATTCAATGGCCTTGATCGTATTCTCTCTCTTTTTGCTTGAGCTTCCAGAGTTCATTATGATACCACTGAATAGCCTGCCCCAACTGCTTCTGAGACTCAAACAAATTCAGCACTTCTTGACAGATTTCAGGTGATTTAACTGTTGTTCCTGTCTCTTGGGATAAAACCCCCCAGGTATTGAATTCTTGGGTGTGCTGATGTCTGCACTCTATACACCTTGGGAAGCTCCATCCTCTAAACTCATACCATCCATCTGATCCACGCCCCACAGTTCCAATCTCATCCAAGGATAGCAAAAGTGTTCACAGTTGTTTTCAGGTAATGCTGGTTGTTTCATTGGTGATATCAGGGATCAGAGTGTCCTTCTCAAGCCAGGGATGAACTCATTTCACTGGTATCCATCAGGGTCCTTTGTCTGTAATGATACAAGCATAATCCCTTCCTGCTGCACACCTGAGTAATGTGTTAATGCTGGTGGGTCACTACCAGTTCCTACTAGCCATAGAGGATTCATAACATAAACTGCTTTCAGCACTCTGTCCTGTGGGCTCAGCCCATCCTCTCCAAGTTTTTTTTTTTTTATCAAGTAGTCCTTTAAGTACCCGATGTGTTCTTACAACAGTAGCTTGTCCTGTGGAGTTACCTGGAATATCTGTGCTATGCTTCACTCTCCAAGGAGCCAAGAAATCTTGGGTCCGTCAGGCTGTATAGCCTGACCCATTGTCTGTCCTGAGGCGAGCCCATGATGGCAAAGCAGCCTTGCAAGTGTCGAATGACAAAACGAGATCCTTCGCTTGTCACAGGAGTGGCCCAAACCGTGGCATAAAAGGTGTCTATAATTACATGCATGCATTTAAAGCCGCCAAAAGAGGTGCAGATGGTCACATCAGTAACTGCAAAGGCCCCAGGCTGTGAGGGCTGACTCCAGGACCCAATCCACCAATCATACCTTGGCATTGCAGATGGGTTGTGACAATTCCTTGAGCATCCTGCAGTGATATTTAAAATTGTTTGGGTAAAACTTTTGCACTTCGGTGAAAAAACTCGTGAACCCTTCGGGCCTGGCCCAGCTTATAAATAATAGGAGAAACAGGGGCCCAAAGTGGTGCCACCAGTTGGTCAGCCCTCTCATTTCCTAAGGGCAGGCCTCCTGTCAATCCAGAGTGACTCCAGATACGTAATGAAAATTTAGCTGGGGGTATGTATTCTATCTGTTAGAGGTGGGGCAGTTATCTTCTGTTAATTGGACAGTTTTCCTTATCTCTTCCACAAACCAATCCTCCCTCTGGGAAATATCCTCGGTTAATGGGCCATTAAGTGTCACTGCATGGCTGATAAAATGACAGCATCCCATTGTGAAATGCTCCACCCAGAGGGAGGAGCCAAGCATTCCTACCTGGATATAATTTTAGATTTTAGGACACCAGAGCAGCCTTTTCCCACTGAATTTGCAGAGCAGCAGCTTTCTTCTCCACTGGATTCCCAGAGGAAGACCAGACCTATCTACACCACCACCGGACTTTCAGAGGAAAACTCCACCCTTCTACAGGATCACTGCTCTAACAGAACCACACCTGTCACTGCAGGAGGGCTGCAGCCATTTAATGGGAGTGCTGCCAACACTCTGACCCACAGGGTGTCAGGTCATATTCTGACTCTCTCAGTTGTTTGTTTTCTGGGGATTTTTGGACTACTATATTTGTATTTTTTTTTTTAATTTTCCTAGTAAAGAACTGTTATTCCTATTCCCATACTTTGCCTGAGAGCCTTTTAATTTAGAAATTATAATAATTTGGAGGCAGGGGGTTTACACTTTCCATTTCAAAGAAGGCTCCTGCCTTCATTAAGCAGAGAGCTGTCTTTCTAAACCAAGACAGATTTTCACACCCAATGTTAGGCCCAGGGGCATTGATAGAAAAAGGGTGGAAAAGGAATAATAGTTCTTGAGTAATCTAATTTTTGTGTGCTGATATTGAAACCTCGTTAAGTGTCACCATGTGGTCTAACTTACCCTGGTTTGAGTGGCACGTGGTTGTGGCTATATTTCTAACCATTTGAAGGCCTGTATCTAATCATGGGTCCTAGAACTAAGGCTGCTGTGGCTGTTTTCCAGTTTGATTTATGGCTTAATAAGGTGAGGAATTCATGGATTTTTAACTTCCACTGGAAGGCAGGCACATGGAGTCAGAGCTATCACACACTGTGTGGTTTTGCGATTACTTTAATAATGGTACTTAGTATGAGGAAATGACACCGGGGAACTTTTCTCCCAACCCTTCACCCAGCTCTTTGGGTCTGCCCCACCAGTTTTCAAAGGGTTCAGATCCACTCTAAATGCTAATGATATCATACAATGGTTGGTGCTGCTGATAGGCCTGTTCTATTTAGCATTCAGAGATAAGGGAAGATTGACCTGGATAACCACGCTGACACAAACCCCAGAAACCAGGAATGCTGCTACCCCAGAGCCTGACCCTGCCCTACACCCCACCTCAGAAATGAACCACTCAGACTGGGTGGGGGTTCTGGTGAAGGAGATGGGCCAGATGCTGAAGGAGTACATTTCCTCAGCTGAAGGAGTACATTTCCTCAGCTGGTGAGAAACCCTCCCCCTGCCTCAAAGAGGGAGAGTCTGATGGTGCAGCAGTGGAACCCACAGATGTTACCACTGTTAAGGTTCTAGCTGAACTGCAAAGGCAGTCACAGACTGCTCCTGTGGAAACAAGGAGGTCTAAGATGAAATCAGAGCACCCAGATAAAGATAAGAATGGAGGGCCCTCACAACCCACAGGGGAGCCAATGGTTGAGACTGTCACCAAGTCCCTGATGTACAAAAGTCTCTGTAATCTGCACAAAGACGTTGTATGACTGAGGAAGCGAAGGGAGTCGACCACATCCTTATTGATCAGCATCGAACTCCGATTTATTGATCCAGCTTACACACTTTTATAGTAGTGTTAATTAAGTTCATACATATTGCAAAACCCAAGCTCATTATTGGCTACAGATTACACACCAACCCCTCCTTTTTTTGTCAATACCTGTGGTTTCTTGTTGAGACTAACATTTGTTTTTCTCATCCTGTTGTTGACTTGTTATTAACTGTTCTCAAGGCCTCCATGTTTTCCACCATGCTTTCTCATCACTACTCAAGGACACGGTGTTTGCTGTTGTTAAGGAAAAAGCCTGAGAACTTGCTGCTTACAGCTGCCTTTTACTTTTCAACCAGCTGTATATGTTCATAGCCTTTTTTCCTTCAAGCCATGTCTGAACAAAATCCTCCAACATACGACGGGGACGTGACGCTTATACAACCTGGTTACTCCAGGTCTGGGATCTTATGGGTACAGGCGTGCAACTGAATGGTGGTGAGGCAAGGAATTAGGGACCCTTGACCCAGGACTCAGGTGTGAATCAGATTTTTGTAAGGGAATCGGTACCTTTCCCTCTGGGATCAGCTTTTTATGAGTGTCAGAGAGAGGTTTGTCCAGAGGCAGAGAATGCAAAACATCACCATAGAATGTGCTGGAAGACCTTCAAGGAAGGGATCCAAGAGCTGAGAGAAGTGGCAGTATTGGAGGTACTTTTTGGGAGGGATGGACAGCATGATAATGACCCCAACAAGGTCAGGTGCACAGGGAAAATGTTGTGTAGCCTGGAAAATCTAGGGCCATCTCAATACACCCCCTTCATTGCAACAATTAATGCTGATAACAACCAAGAGACAGTGGGTTCTGTCACCAACAAGCTTAGAAATTGTGAGAGTGTGATCAATGGCCCAATGCAGGCTCATGTCTATGGTATGATCAAGGACATGATCAGAGAGGAGAGGAGGGAGATGAAGGAGGAGGTAAAGAGAAACAGTTCCCATTTGGCACCAGTGTGAGTCCCAGGCCCCAAAGTCAGAGCCCAACGTCCCCCAGCTAGAGAGAGAGGGTACGTACACCCCACAGGCTGACCTGTGGTTCTTCCTGTGTGACCATGGGGAAGACATATGAGGGTGGGATGGGAAGCCCACTTCTGTCCTGGCAGCACAAGTGCATCAACTCAAAGAGGGAAACCAAAGAGTTCCACCAAAATGAAGGTAGCCTCAGCCTCCCATGACTGAGGTGCCAGGTAAGATCTGTCAGATTCCCTTGAAAGTACCTCTAGTATGTATGCCCAGGAAAGAAATAATAACCAAGGTTAGAGGGGCCCTGCCTCTAGCCAGGAAGGAAGAGGCATGGGGAAAACTGGATCTTCTGGACGGTGTGGATCTGATGGCCTGGCACATCAGATCCACAAAAATACAATGCCTTTGTTGATACAGGTGTGCAGTGTATCCTGATACCATTGGGACATGTGGGGGCAGAACCTGTTTCCATTGCTGGGGTGACAGGGGGATCACAGCAATTGACCCTGTTGGGAGCTGAGGTGAGCCTGACTGGGAAGGAGTGGCAGAAACATCCTATTGTGACTGGCCCAGAGGCTCCGTGGATTCTGGGCATAGACTTCCTCTGGAACAGCTTTACAAAGACCCAAAGGGACTCAGCTGGGCCTTCGGAATAGCTGCTGTAGAGGTAGAGGACATTAATCAATTAAACACCTTGCCTGGACTATCAGAAAACCCATCTACAGTAGGACTCCTGAGGATGGAAGAGCAGCAAGTGCCAATTGTCACCTCGACTGTGCACCACTGGCAATATTGAACAAATTGAGATGCCGTGATCCCCATCCACAGAATGATCCATGAGCTGGAGAGCCAAGGGATGGTCAGCAAAACCCACTCACCCTTCAACAGTCCCATCTGGCCTGTGCACAAGTCTGACAGAGAATGGAGATTGACTGTGGGCTATCGTGCCTTGAATGAAGTGACTCCACTGTTGAGCACTGCTGTGCCAGACATGCTGGAACTCCAGTACGAGCTGGAGTCCAAGGCAGCAAAGTGCTTTGCCACTATAGACATTGCCAACTTGTTTTTCTCCATTCCTCTGGCAGCAGAATGCAGGCCTCAGTTTGCTTTCACCTGGAGGGGCATGCAGTACACCTGGAACCGACTGCCCCAGGGGTTGAAGCACATCCCCACCCCCTGCCATGGGATGATCCAGGCTGCACTGGAAAAGGGTGAGGCTCCAGAACATCTTCAGTACATCAATTACATCATTTTTTGGGGAACACAGCAATGGAAGTGTTTGAGAAAGGAGAGAGGATCGTCCAGATTCTGCTGGAAACCAGCTTCACCATCAAGATGAGAAAAATGAAAGGACCTGCCCGAGAGATCCAGTTCCTGGGAGTAAAGTGGCAAGATGGATGGTTTCAGATTCCCACTGAGGTCATTATTAAGATCACCACGATGTCTCCATCAACCAGCAAAAAGGAAACACAAGCTTTTCAAGGTGCCATAGGCTTTTGGCGAATGCACATTCCCGAGTACAGCCAGATTGTGAACCCTCTCTACCTGGTCACCCGCAAGAAGAATGATTTCCACTGGGGCCCTAAACAGCAACAAGCCTTTGCCCAGATCAAGTAGGAGATCACTCATGCAGTAGCCCTTGGTCCAGTCAGGACAGGACTAGAGGTGAAGGATGTGCTCTACTCTGCAGCTGGGAACCACGGCTTGTCATGGAGCCTTTGGCAGAAGGTGCCTAAGGAGACTCGAGGCTGACCACTGGGATTCTGGAGCCGAAGATACAGAGGGTCCGAAGCCAACTACACTCCCACAGAGAAGGAAATCTTGGCCATCTATGAAGTAGTTCAAGGGACCTCAGAGTGACTGGCATGGAAGCACAACTCCTCCTGGCACCCTGAATACCAGTGCTGGAGTGGATTTTTAAAGGAAAGGTTCCCTCTATGCACCATGCCACCGATGCCACATGGAGTAAATGAATTGCCATCATCACACAGCCCGTATTGGAAACCTGAATCACCCTGGGATTTTGGAGACAATTACATACTGGCTGGAAGGTGAGAACTTTTGTCTCACTGATGAAGAGAAACAAGTGACAAGGCTAAAGAAGCTCCACCATACAATTAGCTACCCGCAGAGGAAGCACACCATGCTCTTTTCACTGACGGTTCCTGTCACATTGTAGGGATGAGCCAGAAGTGAGAAGCAGCAGCTGTATGGAGCCCCACACAACATTTGCACAAGCTACTGAAGGAGAAGGTGGATCAAGTCAACCTGAGGAACTCAAGGCCATTCAGTTGCCCCTGGACATTGCTGAAAGAGAGAAGTGGCCAAAGCTCGAACTGTACACTGATTCATGGATGGTAGCCAATGCTCTGTGGGGATGGCTGGAAAGGTGGAAAAAGGCCAACTAGCAGCGTAGAGAAAAATCAGTCTGGGCTGCTGATGGAGGGAAAGACATTGCCTCTTGGGTAGAAAATCTGTCTGTGAATGTCTGCCATGTAGATGCCCATGTCCCCAAGAGTCAGGCCAGTGAGGAACACCAAAACAATGAGCAGGTAGGTCAGGCTGCAAAGATAGAGCTGTCAAAGATAGACTTAGATTGGCAACACAAGGGGGAGTTGTTCCCAGCTCGATGGGCCTATGATGCCTCAGGTCATCAGGGTAGAGATGCCACCTATAAGTGGGCATGAGACCGAGGGGTGGGTCCAACCATGGACAGTATTTCTCAGGTTATCCATGACTGTGAGACGTGTGCTGCCATCAAGCAGGCCAAGCGAGTGAAGCCCCTCTGATACGGTGGGCAGTGGTCCAAGTACAAGTATGGGGAGGCCTGGCAGATTGACTACATCACACTGCCCCAGACACACCAGGGCGAGCGCTACATGCTGACAATGGTGGAAGCCACCACTGGATGGCTGCAGACCCACCCTGTGCCTCATACCACTGCCCAGAACACCATCCTGGGCCTGGAAAAGCAAATCCTGTGGAGACATGGTGTGGGAGGATCGTCGTCCATTTGTCCCAGGTGCCCACAGGGTTGGGTTTCTTACCTGTGTACAGGTAGTAATTTGGTGACAGGGGGACTCCCACCAGGCATGTTGAGACCAGATCGTCCACGCTTTCCATGGCCATGCAAAGATTGTCTGGCTTTAATGACTTCACCAAAGTGACACAGATGTTTTCTTTTGGCTGAGGAACAATCCAGCTGTTGGTCACTTGGATACAGATGAGGGCGCTGATAAAGACGATGGCAACAGTGGCACTGCTGCGGGGTGCCCTGGAAGGTATCGCAGAAAGAATCATACTTCTTCTTTCCCACTGGGTAGTTTTCACTTGTGGATGGTAAAAGCACACATTAGTTGACTTATTTTAACACATTCTTAAATATTCTTAAGTTCTCCCTATAGTTCTCACAAACTCTTCCCAATCACTCCCTTCTCTTTTTAAGGGAAGTTTGAGGGAGGGAAAAAGGAGTAGTTTCAAGAAGGGAAAGAGGAAGGGGGTAGGGATAAAGGGTCACTGGTAGAGGGATGGAAAAGGGAGGGGTGTGTCTGCATTTGAGATTGACATGGATGTTATCAGTGGGATATAGCTATAGATATATCTATATCTACGTGCAATGAGTGTCCTTGCCACAGTGCTGGATATGTGAATTTCTTTTTTCTTCATCTCCAAGAGAAAGCTGCTTCTGTGGCATGGTGGGAGAGGGAGCCGACTCTGTGTTCATTCGAGGGGTTGTCTTCAGATTTGTGGTCTACGTAGGGACTGATAAATCTTCTGGGAATCCATTGGAGTCCTGTATCTGTAGAAACACAAGCATATCCTCTCCCCCACATAATGAGAGGCTATGGCCCTTCAATAATTTTAGATTCATGATTCTGGTCAAGTACTGGAGGTCTTTCTTTGAGGTGTGCATACATGTTGCTATGAAAGTGCCCTAAGACAGAGGGGTTTGGTTCTTTTTGAGATCAATTCGTGAAATATATATGACATTCGAATTCATGAAATTCGAATAATGTAAAGTACTTTGCACAGACTCTCTTGTATAGCGAGAGCCGGGGGCTATGTACAAACCACAAATGGGATGGGACTGCTGTGGAACATGCCTTGAGCTGTTTTATTTTTCAGCATCACTCTCATTACATGGTTGTGACAATGGGGAGATGCCAGCAGCTCACATCCCAAGCAGCAGACCGAGAACTTAATGTTACAACTTACTTTATAAGATTTTGACCAATCACACAAAGCAAAAGCATATTGACAATTCTATCCAACCACTATAAGCACACATACCTTTGGATAAAAACATACTTGCTTATTTCAAATACAATACCTGCTTGTAAGCCTTAAAACACAATGCACAGAGCTCCATTATTAAGCTTCAAACTTCCTAATATCTTGCTAGAAAAACTTTTCTGTAGCTTAGGGAGTTATTCTAGACAAGTGTTAATACACAGACCATTGTTATGTTTGCCCTTTCTACTTTTTAAATAATTTTTCTGCTGACCTATCTCATGGCTGCTGCTTAGCTCTAATCACAGTTCTGCTGTCTCTGAGGCCTGCCTTTTGCAGCTTCCCCAAAACCCTCTGATTTTGTGGATTCCCTCACTGAACACAAGTTCAGCTATTTTAAATCAAATGCTTACTGATGTAGATAGTATTAGACATGGCACACTGCAAAATAGAGCTGCTATAGATTTTTTGCTGTTAGCACATGGGCACAGGTGTGAGAATTGTGAAGGAATGTGTTTTATCAACCTCTCTTTCATTCACAGGAAACTGAAACAACTACAAGACAACATGCAGAAATTGACTGTGAATGATTTGGGCTTTGATGAATGGTTTGAGGGATGGGGAAAAATTGGATGATTGAAAGATATATTAAAGGGAGCTTTGTTATTAGTAGGTGTTCTTATTATATTCCATTGTGCTATATCATGCATAGTGAAATTGGTGACGCGCTTGGTAGAAAATACAGTGAAAAGGGTTTGGCTGGTGCAAGAAGAAGAAGGGTGAATTTTAGCAATGTATCTGAACAACTTAGGCCACACTGTGCACCAGCCATACCACTTGTAGTTATTATCAGAGCCCTCTGGAATTCATCAATATTACTAAGACATAAACTGTGCTAAATGAAGAAAGGAAAGGCTGAGAAACACCTGGACTGTAACCAATCACATACTCTGAGAAATGAGTGTAAAACACAAGGACAACCAGAGGCACCGATGAAGAAGAGCATGATCAATGTATGCAGTAGGGTTAGAATGTATAAATAAGTCCATAATGAAAAGAATAAATGGCTTCTGCTTAATCATACTGGTTAATTGTGTGGGAGTCCTGTTTTCCCACAATGGGTGCCTGGGAAGGAGGGATGGTTCCTTTCAATAAAAAGGAAAGCATTGAGCCAGGAGCAGGAGACAAGTGAACCTTCCAGAGCCTGGGGCCTCATTGCCTCCTTGTCCCTGCTCAGCAGCCTGGCAGGGGCCGCCCCATGCTCCTGCCCTTGCCATTTCACATCCCCACATGCCAGTGCCCATCCCGGGAAGAGCCCTGAGCAAGGAGGGAGGGACAGCATCTGCCTGGCCAGGGGCTGGGGCTCAGGCCTTGGCCCTTTACATTCCTCAAACACATCCAGGTGTGCTCAGCACCAGAGACACCTTTGTCTTGTTTGTCCCCAGCTGTCATCACTGCCTCCAGTGTTCTGCTCTAACTGTAACCTGGGGACACTTTCTGAGTTGTGTCCCTCAGTGGGAACCATTAAAAAAACTTTGGAGTGTAAATTTAAGTGTGAGTTCTTGAGAAATTTTTTCAAGACACTCTCAGGGACTGGGTCTGATACAAACAACACCAAATCCCCAAGAGGCTCATTAAAGTCCTTGTGCTGTGTCTGTGCTGCTGAGTTTTAAAGGAACAGCTCTTCCCAGGGCCAGCTCCTCTCCCAGCCCAGCAGGGCTGAGGGCTCTGCCTGCAGGCACTGAGGGGACAGGAGCCAGGCAGAGACAGGCTGAAGGCAATCAGCATTGGGAAGAGATTGAGCTGAGACTTCACTTGGGGAAAGATCCTCACAGCCCTGTGCATGGTGAGTGTGTGGGTGCAGGGCAATGTCCCCTGTGCTCCTGGAGGGATATCCTGAAGCCAGCACAACCCACAGCTTGAGGGATATGTCAGGAGGACTCTCCCAGTTTCTCTGGGGCACAGGAGGAGGAGGAGGAGGATGATGTGCTGCAGAGCAGGGCTGCCCTGGGCACCGTCAGAGGGACAGGGCAGGACGGCTCCTGCTGCCAGGGACGGCTGCAGGGGCTGAGCTGGGGCTGCAGGCAGGGCTGCCCAGGGCTGTCCTGCAGAGCAGCTCCTGCAGCCCTCAGGGCTCTTGTCCAGCCCAGGGCATGTGCCACCTGCCAGGGGCAGCTCTCAGCCTGCCTGGCAGCTCCCCATGGACGCTGCAGGGGAGAAGTTGGAGGTGGAAGAAGCCATCCCCATCAGGGCAGATTCCTCCTGCTCTGGAGATGGTGCTGCATGGTCAGGGCTGCATGGTCAGCTTTCTCCTCAAGGGAAGGGAAAGGGGCTGTCAGCTTTGTCTGTGTCACTGAGACTCCTGCACTGTCAGCCTGGGCATCAGCAGATGTGCCTCAGATCTCCCTCAGAAAGTGCCTCCTCAGCCTCCTCTCCCTACAGACAGCAGCAGCAGCACCTTGGCTTGCAGCATCTCTGTTTGTCTGGCCTGCCCTTAAGGCCCTGCTGCCAGGGAGATGCCCCTGGGCAGTGCCCTGTGCTGGGAGGGGTCTGCAGGGCAGAGCTGAGCCCCCGGGGCTGGGCTGGGCTCTGCCAACACAGGCAGGGATGGGGCTTGGATAGAGAGAAACAGCTCCCAGTAGGCACAACTCCAGGCAGCAGAGAGCCAGGCCAACCCTTGGATATCCCATCCTGTCCAGCTGCAAAGGAGAAGGTGAAAAAATTTAGAGATGCTGAATTTCAAACTAGAGCCTACAAAAAGTGCGCTATATTTTTCAAGCATGTTTAAAGCGCGAGCACCCTGAACTAGAGGGAGATGAAATGAGGCACCTGTGTGGTTCCAGCAGATCTGACTGCTCTGGGGCACAGGCAGTCCTGTTTTCCCTCTGGCACCTCTTTTTTCAGGCTGAGAGCATTGCTGAAGCAGCAACTCAAAAGAAACAGAAACCAGGAATCAAAAATAAAGAAATTTAGCAAATTTCCTTAAAAAACAACATCAGTAGCTTTGAGGGGATTCCTAGTAAAATAGCACAGGATTGACTCAAGGAAAGCTGTCCCAGCTTGTCAATGTCTTCTTTCAGCAGTGCACCATGCCCAGAGTGAAGGAATGTCCAACAGCAGCTCCATCAGGCACTTCCTCCTGCTGGCACTGGCAGACACGCGGCAGCTGCAGTTCCTGCACTTCTGCCTCTTGCTGGGCATCTCCCTGGCTGCCCTCCTGGGCAACGGCCTCATCATCAGCGCCGTAGCCTGCGGCCATCACCTGCACACACCCATGTTCTTCTTCCTGCTCAACCTGGCCCTCAGCGACCTGGGCTCCATCTACACCACTGTCCCCAAAGCCATGCACAATTCCCTCTGGGACACCAGGACCATCTCCTACTCAGGATGTGCTGCTCAGGTGTTTTTCTTTCTGTTCTTCCTCTCAGCAGAGTATTTTCTCCTGACCATCATGTGCTATGACCGCTATGTATCCATCTGCAAACCCCTGCACTATGGGACCCTCCTGGGTAGCAGAGCTTGTGCCCACATGGCAGCAGCTGCCTGGGCCAGTGCCTTTTTCAATGCTCTCCTGCACACGGCCAATACATTTTCCCTGCCCCTGTGCCATGGCAATGCCCTGGGCCAGTTCTTCTGTGAAATCCCACAGATCCTCAAGCTCTCCTGCTCCAAATCCTACCTCATGGAACTTGGGCTTCTTGCTGTTAGTGTCTGTTTAGCATTTGGCTGCTTTGTGTTCATTGTTTTCTCCTATGTGCAGATCTTCAGGGCTGTGCTGAGGATCCCCTCTGAGCAGGGACGGCACAAAGCCTTTTCCACCTGCCTTCCTCACCTGGCTGTGGTCTCCCTGTTTATCAGCACTGCAGCATTTGCCCACCTGAAGCCCCCCTCCATCTCTTCCCCATCCCTGGATCTGTCAGTGTCAGTTCTGTACTCAGTGGTGTCTCCAGCCCTGAACCCCCTCATCTACAGCCTGAGGAACCAGGAGCTCAAGGCTGCAGTGTCAAGACTGGTGACTGGATGGTTTCAGTCATTAAACTGCTGGCCAATTTCCTAAATAAAAAGACTTCTAATAAAAATCAGCTTTGATATTTGTTGTTGGTTTTGTTGTGGGGTTTTTTTCCGTTTTTTTTTTATTTTTTTTAACTATTGTCCACAAAGGACTGTCATTCCTTGTGCCATTTCTCCTTTTGTTTCTCTCCACCTTCACCATGGCCCCAGATGGTCTCAATGAGGAGCTGGTCTCTTGGTGGCTTTGAAGGAACTAAAGGATCTCCCAGCATTGTTTTCACCAGAGATGCCCCTTTGCTTGCCTTCTCTGGAGCTGCAGCAGCAATGTCTGTGTGCAGAGCTGGGGGCAGATCATTGCTGGCCCAGCAGCTGTGCCCAGCAGCAGCACTTGGTGTTCCCAGTGCTGCTGCCATGGCCCTGCCCTGCTGCCCTGGTGGCCCTGGTGTTGCTGTAGGGCCTGAGTGCTCTCGGGGCCAGGCACAGCCCTGGGATGGCAGGGCCGGGGCTGAAGCAGGGACAGGCCATGGGCACTGCTGGGGCAGTGCTGACACCTCAGCCCAGGCCCTGGGGGCTCCAGGCTCCTTGCCCAGGCTCTCTCAAGAACACGCCCAGGCCAATGCTCAGCACAGAAAAGCCCTGTGAGCAGCTTCAGGCTGGCTGTGGGCAGGCTGGGGGAAAACAGCATGGCTGGGGCTCTGCAAGGGCCCTGGGGCAGATGGGAAGGAGCAGCAGAGCAGGGGCTGATCCATCCCCAGTGCGCTGGATACCCAGGGCAGTGTCCCATAGTGTCCTCATGGAGCTGCCAACAACATCCCCCCTCTGCAGCCCTGGCCTCTCCCCCAGCTCACACAGGTGCCCCATCCTTGCAGGAACAGACACAGCAACACTGGCTCAGCAGCCCCTGTTTGCATTGCACAGAGCAGGGCGAGCACCTCCATGCTGTTGGTGTGAGGACATGAACCTGATGGAGCACAAATGCCATCAGCCCCTGGGGCCAGCAAGGGCTGGGGGACACCAGGGAAACCACTCAGGTGGCCTCTTCAGTCAGCCAGAAAGTTTGTTCCCATCATCTGGGAGTTTCCTGTCCCACTGCAGACGCTGTTGCTCAGAGCCAGGGCTGCCTGGCAGCCACCCCCAAACTGCCCCAAGCATTTCCTTGGCCTCACCTTTGCTTTCTTTCCTCTTTCCTGATCCAGATTTCCTCCTATTGCCCATCCCTGTCCCCTCCCCTGCAAACAGCCCATCCCTGTTTGCCCTTTTCTCTCTGGCCCCACTCCCCATTGCAGTTCCTGACTTGGCCTCATGGGAACGTCCCTTGGGAAGCAGAATCATCCTACAAGTGCTGCAGGAATTGTCTGCAGTGCCTGGTGCTGCTCCCTTGCCAGAGGCACCCCAGGCCAGGGGGCACATCTGGGCTGCTGTGTCTGGCTCTGGGACTCCCTGTTTTGGGCATTGAGGAGGTGTTACAAGGCTTGCAAGGGTTTTTCAGGGGTGAAGAGATAGACGAGAATCTTGACTTCATGATCAGAAGGCTGGATTTATTATTTTATGATATATAATACATTAAGACTATACTAAAAGGAATAGAAAGAAAAGTTCAGAAGCTGCTAAGCTACGAATAGAAAAAGAATTTAATCAAAAAAGTTCTGTGTCCAGGCAGAAAGCAAGAACAACTCTCCTGTGAGTGGTCAGTAAATCCAAACACTCACAGAAGACCAATCACAGGTGCACCTGTTGCATTCCACAGCAGCAGACAACCATTGTTTACATTCTTTCTCTGGGGCCTCAGCTTCCCAGAAGAGGGAAAAATCCTAAGAAAGGATTTTCCACAAAAGATGTCTGTGACAAGGAAGGGCTGCAGAGGCTCTGCAGGACTGACAGGATGGCCTTTGGGGCTTGCAGGAGAAGCTGAGGGACCTGGGTTGCTGGAGCTTCTGAAGAGGAGGCCCAGGGCTCATCCTGCAACTGCTCCAAGGGTGGTTCCAGAGAATCACAGAATCAGAATCAACAAGGTTGGAAAAGAGATCCACACTCACACCCAGCTTGGTGTCATCTGCAAATTTGCTGATGCTGGACTCAGTTGCTTCATGCAGATCATCAATGCAGATATTGAAATCCACGCTGGCTGGCTCTGATCCCTTGGCCTTCCTGTGGGTGCCCTGTGATGGCACTCAAGGTGATCTGTTCCATAACCTTGCCGGGCACCCAGCTCAGGCTGACAGGCCTGGAGTTCCCCAGCTCCTCCTTCCAGCCCTTCTTGGGGATGGGCTCACACTGGCACCTCCAGTGCTCTGGGACCTCCCTGCTGAGCCAGCACTGATGGTAAATGATGGAGAGCAGCTTGGGGAGCTCATCCACCAGCTCTCTCATCCCCCTGGGATGGATCCCATCTGCTCCCAGAGACACCTGTGAGTATCTGAGTGGCTCAGCTGGACCCCAGCTGCTCCCGCCTGGATTACAGGGGGCTGTTCTGCTCCCTTTGCCCTTCCACCAGCTCAGGAGAACACTTGTCCTGAGGACAATGTGTCTCATACTTGAAAAATTAGGCAAAGAAGGGGTTAGGTACCTCCATGTCCTTCCTAAATTGGAGGCCCAGAACTGCAAACTGCACTCAAGGTGTGGCCTCACCACTGCTAAGCACAGGGGAAGAATCACTGCCCTACTCCTGCTGGCCACACCTTTTCTGATCCAGGCCAGGAGCCATTGGCCTTCTTGCCCACCTGGGCACACTGCTCGCTCATGTCCAGCCTGCTGTCCATCAGTGCCCCCAGGTCCCTTTCTGCCTGGCCACTGTCCAGCCCCTCTGTCCCCAGCCTGTAGCACTGCAGGGGTTGTTGTGGCCAAAGTGCAGGACCTGGCACTTGGACTTGTTAAACCTCAACTTGTTGGATTTGGGCCCTGGATCCAGCCTGTCCAGGTCCCTCTGCATAGCCCTCCTACCCTCCACTGAGGGAACAGAAACAGCTCCCAGGGCTGCTCCTACAGAAACCAGGAGCTGGTTGGGCAGCAGCAGTGCCTGGAGCAGACAGTGTTTGTGATGAGCTGCAGAGGAGCTGAGCCCAGGGGCTGTTGGCCATGGCCGAGGCCCAAGGAGCATTTCTCAGCTGGCAGGGGCGGCCTGAGAAGGGGAGGGGGGAATGCAGCAGCACAGGGCCCATGGAACCAAGGGACCATTGTGACACTGTAGGGCCCTGTGACACCAAGGGACCATTGTGACACTGTGGGGTCCTGTGACACCAAAGGACAGGTGTGACACTGTGGGGCCTCATGGAATCATGGAGAGCACTGTGACATTGCTGGGCCTAATGGAACCAAGGGGATCGTGCTGACTCTGTGTGGCTCCATGGAATGTAGGGATCATTCTGATACAGCAAGTCCCCATGGAGCCAAAGGTCCATTGTGACATTGCAAGTCCTTATGTAATCATGGAGAGGCCATCGTGACACTTCACAGCCTCATGGAACGCAGGGGCCATTGTGACACTGTGGGGCACCAAGGAGCCAAGAAGATCATTGTTACACTGAGGGGACTCATGGAATCATGGAGATCATTGTGACACTATGAGGATCCATGGAATAAGCAAAGCATTGTGACACTGTGAGGCCTCATGGAACCAGTGAGACCATTGTGACCCTGGGGGTCACCACAGAATCAAGAGGACTATTTTGATACTAAGGGGCCTGGTGAAACCAAGAGGCCTTTGTGACACTGCAGGGCTGCATGGAGCCAAAGGTCTATTGTGACATTGCAGGGCCTCCTGTCATCAATGGACCATTGTGAGATTGTGGAGCCAAAATGAGACCATTGTGACACTGCAAACCTCCAGGGTCTAAAGGTCCATTGTGACATTGCAGGGCTGATGGAACAGAGGAGTCCTGTGACATTGTGGGGCCTGGGGAACAATGGGGACCATTGTGACACTGCAAGGCCTCTTCGAATCAGTGGGACCATTGTGAAACCTGGGAGCCACTGTGACACTGTGGGATCCCATCGAACAAGGGGTCCATTGTGACATTTCAGGTTTTCTTGTAATCAAGGAGCCATTGTGGCAGTGTAATCAAGGAGCCCCACAGAACCAAGGCACCATTGTGACACTTCAGGGCCCCATAAAAACAAAGGAATACAGTACAGGTCTGGCTGGTTTGATCTCCCAAGAGATGAGGCTGACCTTGGCATGTTGAGGGTCTCATCCACTATTGAAAAAGTGGTGCTCCGTGCTTTCCTTCCTATGGAAAAGATCTGACATTCTGCTCCAGGTATGGCCAGAATTGGAGTTTCACCTCCAAATTTCCTTATATCCAGGGATTGTTACCATAGGAATATTGCCAGGACAAGTCTGGCTGACAGTGGTTTCATGAGGGTCACCTCTCATCTGTTCCCAAAACACTTGGCAAGATTCTGTGCTTTCCTTCCTATGGAAAAGAGCTGTCCTTCTCGGCCAGGTGCCCATGGCCAGAAATTGGATTTCACCTCCACCATTCCCTGTTGTGACAGAATGGAGGAGATTGTTGGCTCAAAACATTTCATGTGCGGGGGAGGAAGGGGCAGGTCCAGCCTTGCCCTGCCCCGGAACCCCACCACTGCCCTGCCCTGGAACCCCAATCCCTCCAGAGCCTCTATCCCAGCCCAGCAGTGTCTGCCAGTCCCTGGCACAGCACAGGCAATGCTCCACAGCCCCCTCTGCAGCCCTGTCGTGGGTTGACAGCCTTTATCCCAATATCGTGTGTTGTGTCTGGCAGCTGTGCCTTTTCTCTCTTCCCCCCCCCGGCCGTCTTGCTGCGGCGGGGCGGGGAAGAGAGGGGGGAGTGTTTGACCAGGCCTTTTTGCTTTTGGCTTTTGCTGCTTGGCTTGGCTAGCCGCTTTGCTTGCTTGCTTTCTGCTTTTTGTGCTGTTTTTTTTTCCTTTTCTCTTGCTCCCTCTTTCTTACCCTCCCCTGAAGATACTGGACTGGCTCCGGACCTGACGTGTAGACGTCCAGGACACCCGAAGCTTGCAGAGAAGCGCCGCGCCCTCTCAACACACAGTCTGTTTTTTCTGTTTTCTTTTCTTTTCTTGTGTTGGGGAGTGTTCTTTTGTTACTTGTAAATAAATAGGTTTTGTTTTCCACTTTGCTCCTCCGAGAAATTCCTTCCTGAACCCGGTGTTGGGGGAGGGGTGGTTGGAGGTTTGTTTTGTTTTGGGGGGCTCCCTTTTGGAGATTTCCCCTAATTTGTCCTAAACCAGGACAATATACTTTTTGGTGTGTTGGCCGGGAAAAAGGGAGGCCAAAAAACAGTGGAAAAAAAACCTATAACAATAATATTTTGGTTTTGGCTATTTTGTGGGCATATCGGTGATTCATAATGTCATTTGGAGTGGAAGCTTGCCGGTCGTTCTGGTCCCTAGGGGTTTTTGAAGTTTTAATACTTTTGTGGTCCCTGGGGTTATTTCCTTACCCAAAAATAGCTCTGATGTTGGCCCTAATAAGTAGCTTTTGTAAGCGGGGGGCACTAACCAGAATAGTCATTGTGCTGGTCTTATGTATGATGATGTGTCGGATAAAAATGCTGGACTTTATTTCAGGAATGTATGGACTGTTATTATGGTTGTTTACTCAGTTTGTTTGGGGAGAAGAAGGGGAAGGGGCTTTTCAGCCTTTGTCTTCCTTCTTGTCCTCCAAATTGTTGACATCTCTATTAGAAAATACTGAATTTCCCCTGAGTTTGAAAGAAACCATCTTTCTGGCATTTAATTTATTAAGCCTTTTCTATACTGTCTGGAGTGTGTATAAAATGAAGACTGAGATTTCTAGAGGGGTTAGAGACACTCCTGACTTAGGAGTAAAACAAAGCAGGAAAAATCTTGACTGGAGTGGGAAATGGGAGGACATGGGCCAGACTTTAAAGGAATTTTCTGATCCTATGGACTGGGACTTTCCATCTGATCAAATTCAGAATCCAGTCGAGGTGGCAAAGTATTTGAGGGAGAAGTGCCATGGTAACACTAAGGAAGAAAGGATTACTGCAGTGAGCTGGGCCTTGGCATTTGTTTACCGTACTCTGCTAGATACTGTGGAGCAGCAGATAGCAGAAAGGGAACAGGGAGATAAGTTAGTTACTACCCCAGTGACCCAGGCTGCAGCTAACATCCCAGGCTCCAGGCTAGCAGCTGCATCAGACAGTAGGCCCCAAACCATGGCTGTTGCAGCTAATACAAGAGGTGGAAAGTGTAAAGGCAAGACCGATCGAAAGGTGGAGGATGATGAGGATGATGATGCAGGAGAAGGACCCTCACCAAAATCAGAGGCCACATCAAGGGGCACAGAATCTGGAGCTAATATTGACTCCTTTTCCCTGAAGGACCTCAGAGGCCTAAGAAAGGATTACAGACGACAACCTGACGAATCTATAATTAGTTGGTTAGTCCGCCTTTGGGATGCTGCAGGGGAGGTTACGATTTTGGATGGTACTGAAGCGAGGCATTTGGGATCCCTGTCACATGATCCTGTCATCAATCAAGGTATGATGAGGGGGGCTAACCCTCACAGCCTCTGGGAACGGGTCCTAAGAAGCGTAGCAGAACGATACCTGTGTACGGATGATCTCTATATGCAGCAGACACGGTGGAAGACCATAGAACAGGGGATCCAACGCCTGAGAGAGATGGTGGTGGCAGAGCTCATTTTCTCAGATGACACAACAACTAGAAATCCGGACCTGGTACCATGCACACCTGTAATGTGGAGGAAACTCGTGCGACTTGGGCCACCTGAATACGCTTCTGCCCTAGCAATAATGAAGCGGGATGATACATATGAGACTGTGCTCGATATGGCAAAGAAGCTTCGAGTGTATGCAGATGCTGTGCATGGCCCAACTCATGCCAGAATTGCAGCAGTGGAAACCCGACTGCAGAAACTAGAGGATAAAATTGAGGAGAATCATAAGAAACTCCGGGAAGAGATTAAGGAGGACCTTATTCAAATCTCAGCTGTACAAATTAGAGGTCCTGGTGTCCAACGCTGGCGCTCGTTTGATGGGGAGAGAAGGTACACCCCACGGACTGAGTTATGGGCTTTTCCGCGTGAGTCTGGAGAAGACATGAGGAGATGGGATGGAAAACCCACCGCTGCTTTGGCACAACGGGTGTGTGATTTGAAGAAAAGAGAAAGTATCACCAAAAGGATAGCAGCTCCGGTCGCTCGTAGCCGAGATGTTAAGTATAATGATGACGATGACATGTCCGATCCCCTTGAAGGAACTTCTAAGGCATATGCCCAAGGAAAGAAGGACAATCTGGCTTAGAGGGGCCCTGCCTCCAGCCAGGAAGAGGCACGGGAGAACCGGGTTTTTTGGAAGGTGTGGATCAGATGACCTGGCACATCAGAGCCACAAGACTATGAAGCGTTGGTTGACACTGGATCACAGTGTACCTTAATGCCATCAGAACATGTGGGGACAGAACCTGTTTCCATTGCTGGAGTGACGGGAGGATCACAACAGTTGACTTTGTTGGAAGCTGAGGTGAGCTTGACTGGGAAGGAATGGCAGGAACACCCGATTGTGACTGGTCCAGAGGCTCCGTGTATTTTGGGCATAGACTTCCTCCGGAATGGCTATTACAAAGATCCTAAGGGATTCAGGTGGGCTTTTGGAATAGCTGCAGTGGAGATAGAGGGTATTAAACAATTGAACACCTTGTCTGGACTATCAGAGAACCCATCTGCAGTAGGACTCTTGAAGGTAGAGGAGCAGCGAGTGCCAATTGCCACCTCAACAGTGCACCGCAGGCAGTACCGGACGAATCGAGATGCCGTGATCCCCATCCACAAAATGATCCGAGAGCTGGAGAGCCAAGGGGTGGTCAGTAAAACCCACTCACCCTTTAACAGCCCTATCTGGCCTGTGCGAAAATCTGACGGAGAATGGAGACTGACTGTGGACTATCGTGCCTTGAATGAAGTGACTCCACCACTGAGTGCGGCTGTACTGGACATACTGGAACTGCAGTACGAGCTGGAGTCTAAGGCAGCCAAGTGGTATGCGACCATCGATATTGCTAACGCGTTTTTCTCCATCCCTCTGGCAGCAGAATGCAGGCCTCAGTTTGCTTTTACATGGAGGGGAGTGCAGTATACCTGGAACCGACTGCCCCAGGGGTGGAAACACAGTCCTACCATCTGTCATGGACTGATCCAGGCTGCACTAGAAGAGGGTGAGGCTCCAGAACATCTGCAATATATTGATGATATCATTGTTTGGGGGAGCACGGCAATAGAAGTGTTCGAGAAAGGAGAGAAGATAATTCATATTCTCTTGGAAGCTGGATTTGCCATTAAGAAGAGCAAAGTCAAGGGACCTGCCCGAGAAATTCAGTTCTTGGGGGTGAAGTGGCAAGACGGACGGCGTCAGATTCCTGTGGATGTTATTAATAAAATCACTGCCATGTCCCCACCAACTGATAAAAAGGAAACACAAGCTTTCTTAGGCGCTATAGGTTTCTGGAGGATGCACATCCCTGAGTATAGTCAGATTGTGAGACCCCTTTATCTGGTTACCCGCAAGAAGAACGACTTCCATTGGGGCCCTGAGCAGCAGCAAGCTTTTGTCCAAATCAAGCAGGAGATCGCTCATGCTGTAGCCCTTGGTCCAGTCAGGACGGGACCAGATGTGAAGAACGTGCTCTACTCTGCAGCCGGGAGCCATGGTCTGTCCTGGAGCCTTTGGCAGAAGGTACCTGGCGAGACCCGAGGCCGACCATTGGGATTTTGGAGTCGGAGCTACAGGGGGTCTGAAGATAACTATACTCCAACAGAAAAGGAAATCTTGGCCGCCTATGAAGGAGTCCAAGCCGCCTCAGAGGTGATTGGTACAGAGGCACAACTCTTTTTGGCACCCCGACTACCGGTGTTGGGATGGATGTTCAAAGGAAAGGTTCCCTCTACCCACCATGCCACCAATGCTACTTGGAGTAAGTGGATTGCCCTCATTACGCAGCGCGCTCGAATTGGGAAGTTAAATCGCCCTGGGATCCTGGAGATAATTACAAATTGGCCTGAAGGTGAAAGCTTTAGTGTCGCAGATGAGGAACAAGAGCCAGTGACCCGGATTGAGGAAGCTCCGCCATACAATCAGTTACCAGTAGAAGAAACACGTTATGCTCTATTCACCGATGGTTCTTGTCGTGTCATAGGGATGAAACGGAGGTGGAAAGCAGCTGTGTGGAGTCCCACTCGACGGGTTGCAGAGGCTACTGAAGGAGAGGGTGAATCCAGTCAATTTGCTGAAATCAAAGCTATTCAACTGGCCCTAGGTATTGCAGAGAGAGAGAGGTGGCCAAGGCTCTATTTGTATACCAATTCCTGGATGGCAGCCAATGCTCTATGGGGATGGCTGAAGAGATGGAAAGAGGCGAACTGGCAGCGAAGAGGAAAACCAATTTGGGCTGCGGAAGAGTGGAAAGATATCGCTACTCGGGTAGAGAAGTTACCTGTGAAGATTCGCCATGTAGATGCCCATGTCCCCAGAAGCAGAGCTAATGAAGAGCAGCAAAACAACCAGCAAGTACATCAGGCTGCAAAGATAGGGGAGTTGAAGATAGATCTCGACTGGGAGCATAAGGGAGAGTTATTCTTAGCACGATGGGCCCATGATGCCTCAGGCCACCAGGGTAGAGATGCCACCTATAAGTGGGCACGAGACCGAGGGGTGGATCTAACCATGGACAGTATCTCTCAGGTTATTCGTGACTGTGAGACATGCGCTGCCATCAAGCAGGCCAAGCGGGTGAAGCCCCTCTGGTATGGGGGGCGGTGGTCTAAGTACAAATACGGGGAGGCCTGGCAGATTGATTACATCACACTGCCTCAAACCCGCCAGGGCAAGCGCTATGTACTAACCGTGGTAGAAGCCACCACGGGATGGTTGGAAACCTACACTGTGTCTCATGCCACAGCCCGTAACACTATCTTGGGCCTTGAAAAGCAGGTCCTTTGGAGGCACGGTACTCCCGAGAGAATTGAGTCAGATAATGGAACTCATTTTAAAAACAATCTTATTAATACTTGGGCTAGGGAACATGGCATCGAGTGGATATACCATATCCCCTATCATGCACCAGCTGCAGGGAAAGTGGAAAGGTATAATGGATTGTTAAAAACCACCTTAAAAGCATTGGGTGGGGGGTCTTTTAAAAACTGGGAGCAGCATTTGGCAAATGCTACCTGGTTAGTTAACACTCGAGGTTCCACCAACCGAGCGGGTCCTGCTCAGTGTGAGCTCCTTAATATAGTAGATGGGGATAAAGCCCCAGTGGCCCACGTCAGAGGTTTGTTGGGAAAGACAGTATGGATCAACCCTGCCTCGAGTACAGACAAACCCATCCGTGGGATTGTCTTTGCTCAAGGACCAGGTTATACATGGTGGATAATGCAGAAAGATGGAACAACACGGTGTGTACCTCAGGGAGACCTGATTGTGGGATGAGACTCATATATGAATGTCATTGTTTGTTGAATGTGAGACAGAAGGAAACTGTAAGTGTCAAAGGTCTGAGCAAGTAAGATGAGAGGAATGCGTAAGTGTCAAAGGTGTGAGTAAGTGAAATGAAAGTTTTTATTGTATATTCACGATATGGGATAAGGGGTGGAGTGTCGTGGGTTGACAGCCTTTATCCCAATATCGTGTGTTGTGTCTGGCAGCTGTGCCTTTTCTCTCTTCCCCCCCCCCGGCCGTCTTGCTGCGGCGGGGCGGGGAAGAGAGGGGGGAGTGTTTGACCAGGCCTTTTTGCTTTTGGCTTTTGCTGCTTGGCTTGGCTAGCTGCTTTGCTTGCTTGCTTTCTGCTTTTTGTGCTGTTTTTTTTTCCTTTTCTCTTGCTCCCTCTTTCTTACCCTCCCCTGAAGATACTGGACCGGCTCCGGACCTGACGTGTAGACGTCCAGGACACCCGAAGCTTGCAGAGAAGCGCCGCGCCCTCTCAACACACAGTCTGTTTTTTCTGTTTTCTTTTCTTTTCTTGTGTTGGGGAGTGTTCTTTTGTTACTTGTAAATAAATAGGTTTTGTTTTCCACTTTGCTCCTCCGAGAAATTCCTTCCCGAACCCGGTGTTGGGGGAGGGGTGGTTGGAGGTTTGTTTTGTTTTGGGGGGCTCCCTTTTGGAGATTTCCCCTAATTTGTCCTAAACCAGGACAAGCCCCCAGCCCAGCTCCTGAGGGACCAAATGAGCCCAAGGTCCACCTGCGGGAAGGGTCCAGCAAGACCAAGGGGTATTTAAGGCTGACCACAAGGCAAACACACATCTTGACCCTACCTCCTCTTGGAATTTCCATCTGAACACTGCTGGAATCCAGGAGGTGGTAGCTGTTTGTGCTTCTCTGTATCTTTTTGGTCTTTCTCTTTCTATGTCATCTTCTTCTACTTCTGTGCTCCTGCAAATTTTGATTAAGTTAACCAGGCTTAGACTGTGAAGTTGAATGGGCCAAGTCAATGTTTCTGAGAAGTGTTTTTTGTTGATCAAATATCTGCCATAGTTTGACATAGAAGAGTTTTAAAAAGTAATAAAAGTAAATCCATAAATAATTAACTGAAACTAAAACCCACCACACTCATCAATACATTAATAAAGAAATCTCAAGATTAAAAAATCTTAAATTAACAAACGAAAAACCACTAAGTGTCATAATAAATCTTTTGGCAAAGCTTGTCTGATTTTCTAAAGTTGCCAGTAAAGGCTGATTTGTTGTTTTGAGCTCCTGAGAATCTCTTGTTGGTATTTCTCTAGAGAGTACATCTCAGAGTACACAAGCAATTGTAATTTCTTTTAAATATCTCATTGAGAGAGTTGTTTTTTAGTGGATGGGAGCAGGGCTTGTGTGTCCTGCTTGGCACAGCCCAGGCAGGGCTTTCCCAGCCACATTCCACACTCCATTTCCCAGCTGGAGCCGCTGGTGCATCTGAGTTGTGCTGCCCCAGCCCCAGGGATGCTCTCCTTGTCTGCCCATTCCCCCATGGTCTCTGGGCAGGGATGGCCTCAGTGGGGGCTGCTGACATCCTCAGCAACTTGGAGGCTGCTGCTGAATTTTCCTGCTCCAGAGGCTTGTTCAGCCTTCAGCTCTTCAGTGCAGGAATTCAGTGTCCCAGGGCTCATTAATATTCAGAACACCTTAAGAAGCCAAGCCTCTGGAGTTTGATTTAAGTGTTGATTTGATTTAAGTGTTCAAATATTTGTGGTTAATTTGATAGATTTCAGTAGTGTGTTCTAGGTGAATGCCTTAAATTTAAAAAGACAGTGAGAAAACATTTTTTAGGTCTTGTTTGGGACTTTTTCCTGTTCATAAATCAGTCTGTGCAGTCTCCTATTCACACTGAATCCAAGTAGCTCCTCATTCAGTTTGAATAGATATGAAAATCAAGACCCTTCATGGCTGACAATCAATCAGATCTGTCCCTACCCCCACCCCACCATTTCCCCCATCCAAGCCCTGGCATTCAGAGCAGCCTTGTGCAAATCTGAGCTCCCTCCAGCCCAGGCTGCACCTGCAGCTTTCAGCTCCTTGGCTCCAACTCCCACCTACTTTCTTTGGAGAAGGAGCTGCCTGAGACACAGAGGGATGTTCATTTCTTGTCAGCCAGCAAAGCCAAGGCAAGTCACAGCTCCATCAAATGCAAAAGTCATTCCTTTGCTGGGTATTAAATCCACATTCTACAGCAGACAGCCTGAGAGCAATGGAAAACACCTTCTGTGCCCAGCACAGATCCCAGTGACCCCCCAAACCTTCCCTGCCCCGATTCTGCCCAGATTTGCTCGTTGCACACATGAGTCACAGGCTGAAGTCAGGAGCTCCCTCCATGCCCAGAGGGAGGAAAAGAGAGAAAGGGGATGAAGAGCTCTCCTGTGCGGAGCCAAGGTCCACGTGCAGCCCCTGCAGTGGGAACCACAACTCATCAGGTTTGTGTCCTTAGGGCTCAGGGAGTGGTGACACTCAGAGGCACAGAAAGGTTTCTTGCCAACAAACACAAGTTGAATATTTGAACAGTTTAACAACCATCACAGCTCTTTCATCAGCTCTCTGTGATGTCCCAGCAGCATCTGACATGTCCACCATCCCCAAGGGATTTCTGTACAGGAATAGTTTTAGACAAAGACATAAGGTAATTCTGTGATAGATAAAAACACAATTAATATTATATTTATTATATATTTATTTGAACTTCAGAAATATTGGGCAATTTCTTCCAGCTCAAAGCATGAAGCCAGTCAGTTGAGAGGCACTTGAATGACCAGAGAGCATCTAGAGGAGGAAATGAGAGAGCAGTAGAAGTACATAGATCCACCCGCTGTAAAGGAAGAGATGTCCTTAGACATGGCCATTTCAACAGAAGAGCTGAAAACACCTGAAGGAAAATGGAGAGGAAGTAATAAAGAAAATATTGGTCAAACCAGTAGAAGGCAAGATCAGTATTTTTCCTCCTGCCATCTGTACACCTCCAGGAAATTCCTGTTCCTGATGGGAAAACTGTGCCATTTCTTAACAGTACTCAAATGACCCAGATAATAAAGATTTGCTTGTATATTATGAAACTAACAGGTAATAAAAGCTGTGCCCCTATCCAGGGGCACATCAGTTATGTGCCCATGAACAGCCAGTTCATGGCTTGTGCCGTGTGCCACTTGTGCCCTGAGGTGCCCAGCTGGGATTGGATCTCTCTGAGAGCACCTGAGGGAGAGCAGAGCACCTTGTAAGCTGCAGGTCCCTGACAGCCCTGCAGGGCCCCTGTCCCATCAACATCTGCTCTGCTCCAGTCTGAAACAGGGCCCAGCATGGTGCTGGGATCATCAGAGAGCTGAGGTGTGTGCTGGAATTCAATGCCCTCCCTATCCCACAGCGGCCCTGCATTTCCCTCCTGCAGCCTTGGTCTCCAGCACAGCCATGGAGGCTCTTTGGGCTCTGGACTGTTGCTGCAGCCCCCAGAGGCAGCTGAGCTCTGCCTTTGGCACAGTCAGGCCTGGCCAGTGCAGGCCCTGCTCAGCAATTGCTTGTGTGTGCCTGGCCTTGCTGTCAGCCCCAGCAGTGGCTGCATGGCCCCTTTGTGGCCCTGTGCTGGCTCAGCCATGGTGGCCCAGCCCCTGTGCAGGCCCAGCCCAGGCCAGGAGCATTGCGGCTGGGAACGGCCCCTGTGCCATGGTGCCCACGGCAGCCTTGGGGCTCTGTGCCCCATGGCCTCCCTGATGGGCAGCCTCTGCCAGCTCCTGCAGAGCCCAGGGCACCTGTGGGGCTACACAGACAGCCCTGCCCCAGGCTCTGCCAGCCTCTGGGCCAGCAGAGAGGAAGCCAGGGCTGGCCATGGCCGGGAACAGGCCCTGAGCCCCGCAGGAGGGTGGAGCTGGGCCACAGCCAAACTGAGCCCAGGCCAAAGCTGGGCTCAGCAGCCAGGGCTGCCAATGGATGGGGACAGAGGCTGGTGCTGACAAATGTCCTGGGCCCCCTCCCTGCTCTGTCCATGCCTCCAAGGGCACAGAACAGCCTCCTCTCTGGGCCACTTGCCTGTTTGCAATGGCCTGTTTGCCACTTGCACAGGTGCTGGCCCTGCCCCACAAGGCCTGGCCTGAGTCCTGCTCCTGCACGCTCAGCCAGGCTGAGATGGACACTGATGGTTTCTTGGCCAGCCTCTCTGAGCCCAGCCCAGCTCCCTGCAAGCTCTGCCAGCTGCCCTGAGCTCTGGGCAGCATCAAGGACCTCTCCCCAGCCCAGCCCAGCTGTCTCTGGCCCCACAGCTCTGCTCAGGCCAGGCTGCTCTGGGCACTGCCCCACGGCCTCAGCCCCTGGCAAGGGCACAGCAGCAGCTGCAGCTGCCACAGCAATGGGGGAAGCCCCATTCAGCCCCAGCCATGGGGGAAGGTGCTGGGCCAAGGCCAAAGGAGGCTCCCTGGCTGCCCTGCTGCCCTCGGGCTGAGGTGCTGAGAGCTCTGCAGCCCCTGCTGCCATCCCATCTGCCCAGGGCAGCACAAGAGCCCTGGCCTCGGGGCCCTCAAGAGCTGCTCCTGCTCCAGGCCCAGGGCCCATCCCAGAGCTGGGGCAGCCACAAAGCTGTGCCCGTTTCTGTTCATTGCCACTCTGATGGGGATGGATCCTCATCTACTTGGAGGTTGCTGATGAATTTTACTCCTCCAGAGGCGTCTTCTTTCCTGAGCTATTCTGTTGAAGAATTCAGTGAAAAAGGCTATTAAACATTTGTTTAAAACATTTAAACAAGAAAACCCCGTGGGAAAATTTGAAGTTTTCAATTGTTCTGTGGTTAATTAGTCAGATTTCAGAGGTGTATTTAAAGTGAATATGGTATATTGAAAACTAAGCAGAGACAACTGGTTTTGTCCAGTTTTCTTTTCTTGTTTATAGGTTGGTATCAGCAATGTCCAGTTGATATTGACCCCTAACCCCTTCAAATGCAGTCTGAATAGATATGAAAATCAAGACCCTTCATGGCTGACAATCAATCACACTTTGTTCCTACCCCCATCCCACCATTTCCCTCACCCAACCCCTGGCACTCAGAGCAGCTGAGGAA
Organism: Ammospiza caudacuta; assembly: GCF_027887145.1. Taxonomy (NCBI): domain Eukaryota; kingdom Metazoa; phylum Chordata; class Aves; order Passeriformes; family Passerellidae; genus Ammospiza; species Ammospiza caudacuta. The sequence goes on from NC_080622.1 coordinate 1,108,546, forward strand.
TGGAGTCACATCCAGGGGTGTCCCCAGGACTCAGGATTGGGGCCAGGTCAGTGAAATCTCTTTATTGCTGATCTGGATGAGGCCATCGAGGGCACCCTCAGTCAGTTCCCAGGTGAGCCCAAGCTGGGTGGGAGTGTTGCTGTGCTGGAGGGTAGGAACCTCTGCAGAGGGATCTGGCCAGGCTGGAGCCATCCATGGGCCCAGGACAATTGGATGAGGTTCACCAAGGCCAGTGGACAAGCCCTGCCCTGGGCTCACAGCCAGGCTCCGAATCCCTGGCTGTGCCCTGCCCCAATCCCCACAGCCTGTCCTGTTTCCTTCATCCCTGCATTGCCAGGGACTTTCTGGGACAAGGGAGCTCTGCTCTGGGCATGGAGGGAGGTCCAAGTGCCACCATTGGAGTGGGAACCACAACTCATCAGGTTTGTGTCCTTTGAGGGTCGGGAGCTTGTGAGACTCAGAGGCACAGAAAGTTTCTCTTCATGGCCAACAGACCATAGATGAACAGGACACAATTTAATAACAATCACGCTCTTCTCTGAGCTTTGTGAAATGTCCCAGCAGCGTCTGATGAATCCACCATCCACAGGTGATTTCCATACTAAAATAAATTTTGGACAAACATGGTTCTGTGATAGATATAAACACAATAAAGTTCTTGTATCCAGATGCTTATCCTGGAGTGGGGGCAAAACAGCTCAAACAATTCCTGATTTGCAAAACTGCCAGTGGTGGATGGAGAAGGGAGGTAAGGCTGCTCTTGGTGTTGAGGAAATGCTGAAACCAGCCTGATTCATTTCATCTCCTCATGCCCTGGCTGATCTCCCCTCTTTCCCCTCCCACCCATTGGCTTTTGTCTCCCCCCAGCCCCCGGTGAAGAGCCTGGCTCTGTGTTCTCCATCCCCTCCTGGCTGGCACTGCTGGGCTGGGATGAGGAGCCCCTCAGCCTTCCCGCTCTGGGCTTGACAAGCCCAGCTCCCTCAGCTTCTGCTCACAGCCCAAGGGCTCCAGCCCCACCTTGGAGGCCCTTCCCAGGCCCTGCTCCAGCTGCCAGGTATCTTTCCTGCCCTGGGGAACCCAAACCAGGCCACGGTGACCTGGATAATCCCCGTCCTTGATGTCCTGGTCACACAGCCCTGGCCCCTTGTCCCCTGTCAGGCTCTGGGGTGGATCCTGTGGAACATCCTTTGGTGGAGGCTGTGGCTCCAGGTGGGCTGGGGGGATCCTGGGGGACATGGACCCTGCTGGGCATGAACAGCATTGGACTTGTTGGGAGAAATTGTGAGGGGGAGCTGGGGCAGAGTGACCAACCCAGTGATCTCACACAGCCCTGCTGAGATGCCACACAGCCCCTCTGGGATGTCACTGCCTGCTCTGTGATGTCACAGCCTTTTCTGTGATGTCACAGTCCCCTCTCAGATGTCACAGAGCTGCTCTCTGATGTCATACCAGAGTCTGTGATGTCATTGTCTGCACTGTGATGTCAGACTTCTGCCCGGTGATGTCGCAACCTTCTCTGTGATGTCACGGACCATTCTCTAATGTCACACAGCCCCTCTGGGATGTCACAGTCTGCCCTGTGATGTCACAGCCCACTCTGTGACCTCATGTTACCAGATGATAAATTGTCTCCACCAGCTGAGCTCACACCTGGAGCTTGTTCTCCACAACCCCAGGCCTGTGGAAACCACACAATGCCCATTGTGTGAGAAGGGGAACTGGGAGTTCAGCAGCCTCAGTGTCCTGCCAGCTCAGCCACGCCCACTGGAACATCGGGGTCCATGAACACCAAGCACCACCAGAGAGACCCCCAGGAGAACAGGGGAGGGGAAATACATTAATGATTTGGGGAAAATGATTATCAGATGTATATTTAGTCTGGGACAATTAATGAATATGTATGCAAAATACAGAATATAAACAGAAACTTTCCTTTACTCAGCCTGCAGGGCTTTGGGAGGAGCTGTCCCCTGTGCATTCCCCTGAATAAATAATGCTGCTTTATAATGCTGCATTGGTGTTAAGGAGTTTTCTATTTTACTGAATTTTTGGTAACACTCCCACTGCCAAGGAAAGCTCTGTCTGCTGCTGTTCACAAACAGAGAAGGGCTGGTGGCAGATGTGGGGCTCGGAGGCTGCCTGGGGCACAGTGACCATGAAATAACCAAGTTTTCAATGTTCTGTGAAAGAAGGAGGGGCAGCAACAAAACTTCTACACTGGAATTAGGAAGGGCAGACTTTGGCCTATTTAGGATGCTGATTTAGGGAGTAATGAATCAGGCACTGATTTTTTTTTAAGGAAAACATCCCTTAAAAACAAAGGGGTCCAGGAAGAATGGACACATTTCACGAAAGTAATTGTAAGGAGGAAGGAGCAGCCTGTCCCAGTGTGGCAAGAGATGAGCTTGTGAGGAAAATGACTGACCTGGCTGCCCGTGGAGCTTTTGTGGGAACTCAAGGGTAACAAGAGGTGCATCAACTTTGGACAGAAGGTCAAGCAGCTTAGGAAATGTTTAAGGATCTTGTGAAGTCATGCAGAAAAAAAGTTAAGAGGTGAAAGCTCAATTAGAGTTTAACCTGACCACTTCTGTGAAAAAAAAATAGACAATGTTTCCACTATTAAATTAATAGCAAAACATGGGATAAGGAGAACCTCTACTCTTTATTGGATGCAATGGGGAATATAGTAACTAAAGGAGAAGGCAGAGCTACTTAACATCTTGTTTCTCTCAATTTTCAATATTAGGACAGGCTGTCCTCAGGACAAGTGTTCTCCTGAGCTGGTAAATGGGCACAGGGAGCAGAAGAGCCCCTGTAATCCAGAAGGAAGCAGTTGGTGACCTAATGAGCCACTCAGATGCTCACAGGTGTGTGGGATGAGATGGGATCCATCCCAGGGGGATGAGGGAGCTGTGGATGAGCTCCCTAAGCTGCTCTCCATCATTTACCATCAGTGCTGGCTCAGCAGGGAGGTCCCACAGCACTGGAGGTGCCAATGTGAGCCCATCCCCAAGAAGGGCTGGAAGGAGGAGCTGGGGAACTCCTGGCCTGTCAGCCTGACCTGGGTGCCCGGCAAGGTTATGGAACAGATCACCCTGAGTGCCCTCACAGGGCACCCACAGGATGGCCGAGGGATCAGAGCCAGCCAGCATGGATTTCAATGTCTGCAATGATGATCTGCATGAGGGGATTGAGTCCAGCATCAGCAAATATGCAGATGACACCAAGGTGGGTGTGAGTGTGGGTCTGCTGGAGGGTAGCAGGGCTCTGCACAGGGACCTGGACAGGCTGGATCCAGGGCCCAAACCCAACAAGGTGAGGTTTAACAAGTCCAAGTGCTGGGCCCTGCATGTTGGCCACAACAACCCCTGCAGCTCTACAGGCTGGGGACAGAGTGGCTGGAGAGCAGCCAGGCAGAAAGGGACCTGCAGGGACTGATGGACAGCAGGCTGGACATGAGCCAGCAGTGTGCCCAAGTGGCCAAGAAGGCCAATGGCTCCTGGCCTGGATCAGGAATGGTGTGGCTAGCAGGAGCAGGGCAGGGATTCTTCCCCTGTGCTCAGCACTGCTTGGGCAGCACCTCGAGTGCTGTGTCCAGTTCTGGGGCCCCCAATTTAGGAAGAACATGGAGGGGCTGGAGTGTGTCCAGAGAAGGGCAACAAGGCTGGGGAGGGGTCTGGAACCCAAGTCCTGTGAGGAGTGGCTGAGGGAGCTGGGGTTGTTTATCCTGGAGAAGAGGAGGCTCAGGGCACAGGGTGGACTTGATGATCTCCATGGCCTGTTCCACCCTTGCTGGTTCTGGGATTCTCTGAAAGCGCCCTTGGAGCAGTTGCAGGATGAGCCCTGGGCCTCCTCTTCAGGAGCTCCAGCAGCCCAGGTCCCTCAGCTTCTTCTGCCAGCCCCAAAGCCCATCCTGTCAGTCCTGCAGAGCCTCTGCAGCTCCTCCTCACTGCCCAGAACAGGGAGCCCCAAAGGCAGACACAGCAGCCCAGATGTGCCCCCCTGGCCTGTGGTGCCACTGGCAAGGGAGCAGCACCAGGCACTGCAGGAGCCTGCAAACAATTGATCTGAAGGCCAAAGCTCCTTAGCTCCTTCTGAAAGAGCAGGAACAGTTCCTCATTCCAATGGGGTGGAATGCTGGGCACCACAGCTCCAGGTGAGGACTGGACACAAGTTTGTTCCCACTGAGTGCTGTGATGGGTTCTGCAGGAGCTCTGGGCTCCTGTGCTTGCCAGGCACAATGAGGAGAGAAGGAGCCAAGTGCACTGATGTGGAAATGGATATCTAGAAAGCTTTTAGGGCGTAATAGAAGGCCCACAAAGTATGAATCTGTATATAAATCTTGAGACAAGAAATGCTAACTTAAAAGTGCCATGGAATAGGACAGATATTGTTGAGAGAGAAATGGAAAAAAGTTTCAATAGATGGCCTTGCAAATAAGATTTTGGAAAAACAGAGCTATGAAAGATGCATTGTAGTGGGACCCACAAGGGGTAGTTTTAAATAATTGGCTTTAAGGCATCTACAACATAGCATGCCAAAAAGCTGAAAGACCAAGAAATACTGTAATTAGGAAATAGTTGGCTTCTAATTGTGATGGTGTGAATTATAACTTCTGTGTTGTCTCACCCTTCTCATGAGACTGAAAATGAATACAAGTTTTTAAAACACCTCTCAGTGAATTATAACTTCTGTGTTGTCTCACCCTTCTCATGAGACTGAAAATGAATACAAGTTTTTAAAACACCTCTCAGTGTCCCCATCTCTAGGTCAAGAAAAGAGTATTATCCAACACACTGACACACCTTTGCCTCGAGCATAGTCCAGCCTGGACCAAACACACTGAAAGGTTTCCCCTGTGGCCCATGTCTCAAAAGATCGGGTCTGCTGTTTGACAACTCAGGTTGGTTTGGTATCAAGGAGTTCCCTCAGAAATAATGGGTTTGTCTTCCTCTGTGCCTTCCCCTCAGCAGCCTTGGGGATGATCCTGTGTGAAGCCATCTGTCTCCCACAGTTTGAGACAGCTTCAAACAGGATATTGTGCAATAAGTCGTCTCCTCTAAAGTGTTCCAACAATCCCTTTCCAGCAATAGGAATTTATTCCTAATAGATTAAAGTGGAAAACCCCCAACAGTTTATTAAAAAACAGAATCCCTCCATGACACGCGTCACAAGAAGGCGCCGGGGTCTCTCTCGGAAGAACAGGAGCTGTCACGGAGCAGTTCCAGCAGCTGATGGAAGCTCGGGGACTCATCCGGTGTCGGCTTTCTCCCACGGCAGAGCTCCATGGAGCGGGCAGGGCAGTGAAGCAGCTGGGCTGGAGCCCCTCGCTGCCTTGTCTCCCCGGCGTGGCTCAGCCCACAGACTCTCGGGCTGGGAGCGGGGCCGCTCCGCTCCTGCCGGCACCGTGTCCCTGGGCTTGGACAAACAGTTTCCTGCCAGGAGAGCCCTGCACACTTCTCCACAGATCTTTCATAAAGGCCCAAACCAACTCCAAACACTCTGTCTGCAGCAGCTTTTTACAAAGGGCTGCAGCAATCCAGGACAGCTGCAAGTGAGTGTCGGAAGGCTCGTCTTGTTCCTGACAGCAGAATTCTTGATGATCTTGTGCAATTTTATTCAGATGTAACATGAGAGCTGAGGTTTTCTTTGTTAAAATATTTCATGATGAGTAACAAGCCTTGGGAGCATGAGGTACAGGACTGACATGCCAAAGCATGAGCATATCCTCCAAAGTGGCCAGTTTAATTGCCCATTTTATTACTCTTGTATTTACTCCACACTAATAAGGAAAACCAAGCTTTGCTTGGAGGCAAAACAGGCATGGGACACACTACAGTCCCTCGCAGGCTCAGCAGGGCTGGCAGTGACAGAGCAGGCAGTCTGCTTCATTGTGAACCACTACAGAGCTACATCCCAATCTAGTTTAAGTAGCGTGGTATTATTAAGAGCTCCTTTTCTGCATGAGACACAAAAAGGAGATCCCAAACGATCTTCATGCAAACATGCAGTAAAGAACTGGTCCTGCTATCCTAACAAAGTGTTTGCTTTGGTAATTACACTCTTCCCATTCATCTTTTGATGCAGACACTTCAGGTTTTCCCCTACACCCCTGCAAGGCTGGCAGTCGCTGTTTCCCATTTCCTGTTCTTCTCTAGAGATGGTGCAGTGGCTGCTTTGAAACAAAAAGCCCTGGGATCTGGACAGCTTGAAGGAACATGAAATGCTAATTAGGTGCTCATATTGGTAATACCCAGGTCTGCACTGCCCAGTCCTCTGCAGCAACAGCAGCAGGACCATGCATCATTCCTGTTGGTGGATGTTCATGTTTCTGGTGTGCAAAAGCAATGACTTTGAGAAGGGACAAAAATGCCCCTCTTCAAACAGTGGGTGTGCAAGGAAGTGTGAAGTTTCACAGCCTTTTCTAGGATATTTCAGAAAGATCTAAGAGAATATTGTGGCATGGAGTAGGCCCCTAATTTTGTCTCCAGAGAAATGCCCAAAGGGCACATTCACTCTGCTGCTGATGGCAACCCCATAAGCTCATGGACCAGTTTTCCCTGCAATGTGCCACCCTGCCTGGGCTTTACTAGGCCAGGACTAGACCCAGAGCTAGGCAGGGACAAACACAGGCAGCCAGGTGACATTGTGTAACATCAGAAGCTGGCAACCATGAGGACTTTGCTGTCAAAAGGTTACAGTTTGCACTGGGCCCAGAAATGTTTTTCTCTAAGGCAAAGCAAATTGAAATGTGAAGTTTAAAAGCTTCAAATGACTATGAAAGGAAACTGCAGAATAATTTCTGGAAGGGCAGCATTGTCAATGATCATGCAGCCCACCAAGAGCTGGAGCTGAATCCAGAATTTCTTCTTCCAGCTGTGCAGGAATTCATTCCACTGGCAAGCACTGGTCCATGGGAACAAATGATCCCCTAGCTCGGGGCTGAATGGCACCCAGGCTGCAGTGCAGATTGGGGGAGCCCTTGTCACTTGTTATTGGCTTCACAGTGCACTCATCCTTCTGCAAACAAGGTGCAAACAACACAGCTGGACTGCTGTCCTGGGTAAATATACATACAGGTGATTTTGCCAAAGCAGTGCACCTTTTCCCAGTGAAATACATGACTACTTCTTACCTATGGAATTGTGATTGAAGACACCTGTGAGCCAGATCTGTGGGAGATTGTAAAGGAGCAAAGCTTTGGGATTTGGGCACACTTCTCTTGGTTTCTTTGCTCAGGCTTTTGGTGAGCACAGAACACACCTAGGTAGAAAACCTTTGACTAGACAGGATCTTTTGAATCCAATCTTTTGAATCCCCAAACAGGTCAATGGTGGCCCTGTTACAATGCCAAGTAACAAAGAGCAGCACAAATGGCACAAAGAAAACATGGCCAAACAAGAAGAGGAGAGGCCCAATGAGGAAAGGATGTGGTGAGACACTGGCACATCGAGTGAGCTGCACTCCCATAATCTCTAGGCTAGCAGGTCCTGGTCTCACATTCTCTTTTTGGTTTACTTAAATGTTATTAATTTTTTACTTTTTTTCATCATCAAAATAAAATATATACAATTAAAAATCTGTCATCAAAACTTAAAGACAGAATCAAAAGACATTAATTCAAAACTACATTTAAAGATCAGAACATATGTACATCTCTAACTATCAAGCCTAACGCATCAATCCTATTCTTCAAACACTCTCCATACAAGTGGCAGCTTCTTCCTGAGCTTGGAGGAAAGAGAGCTCTTCTGGACAGGAGACAAGGACTTTGTGGGTGAGAGAACATCGGAAGTGTCCGGAGAAAACTTCTCGGTAAGACTGTAACCAGTCAGATCTGCAAAACTGAGACATAAAGTTTAACAGAGGCCACAATGCAAACCTAAAGCATCTGAAGCTCCATATTTCATGGGACACCTTTCCTGCAAACTTCTAAACAGCTGCACAGGGAAACATGCACCTGCTGGCAGACAATTGAGGCAGGCCAGGGCAAAACCCTGAGCCACTTGCCCAGAGCTGGCACAGGCACAGCCTGGCCTCTGGGCTACCCTGGGACAGCAGGGAGCCCAGAGCCCTGTGCTCTCCAGGAATGGCTCAGCTGCACATGCACCCTCCTGCTCCTCTGCCTGCCCCACAGCTCAGCAGCCCGACAGCTCCAGGGGCACTGGCACAGCACAGCTCATTGCAGGGGCATATGCAGGGCACAGCTGTTCCCTGGCAATGTGCACAGCCTCTCTGGGCTGTCACAAGACCCTTCCTCCCACCAGAGAATAGCTCACATCCAATCTCACCTCTATGCGAGGCTGAGCCGTGCTTAAAGGGAAGAAGTGAGTTAGGTGAACTCCCACCTTTATCATCAACACATCTAATGGGTGTGGCACACAAGGGGAATAATTTTTAATTCTTGAGAAATTTTATTTGGTTTTATTTCTTATGGAATTAGCCTGCATTCAATTCCTCTGAGCAGTATTGCATTAGCAAGTCTGAAGGGAAAGATAGAAGGCTCCAATGACAAGAGGGGAAAAAAGATCCTTTCTTAGGGCTGGGCTGTTAATCCACAGGAAAAACCCACACAGCTGTGAAAACCACAGCTGAAAACCACAAAGACCTCTCAGCAAGCAGGCAGGCCTTATTAGTGCTTCTATAGCACCGTAATCCCACCTTCAGGGTTGGACTCGATCAGCAAACAGAGGAAGAATGGGAAATTTATCTGTAGTGAGGCCCAATGCTCACTAAGATGGCAAAGAAAGCAAGAGGACTTCCATCTCATGACTATGTCCAATCTGTGGTCAGCTGTGACCTGTTCTGGCTGACCGTATGAGTGATTTGGCTACTGTCAAAATGGAGAAAGCTGAGTAAACTAATGACAGAATGTTGTGATGCCATGGGTGTCCTTGCAGGATCATCTGTAGCTGTTAGCCACCTACTGACACAGAGCCAGCACTGACCACCATGCACCAGTTTTCTCTGAAATCTGGGGGGATTTTTTTTCCATTTGACTCCGGCCTTTCAGCTCCTTCCTATCCTCACTTTTCCTTCAGGGGTCTTTCCTTTTCCAGTAAAATCCATGTTTGAACCCGTGCTTCTGCTGGCAGAAGTGTCTGGGTTTGAGTTTGGAAACACTCTCAGAGCAGTCAGTGCCGGGAGCTCAGTCCCAGCCTTTGAACAAGGCCGGGTGACTCCAATCACTGGCGCTCGGCACAGAGAGGCAGAGACAGACGCGTCTGCTGCCGCTGGGGCTGTGTCCAGCACAACCTGCACCACCCCAGCCTGGGGCTGCCCCTTTGTGACACGCTCACCATGGTTCTCTCGTTTCCATGGCTGCAAAACCCCAGCCCAACTCCATCCCCTTCCATTCCCTTCCCAAGGGCAGCCAGCCCTAAGCCCATCTGGGCCAGGCCTGAGCGTTTCACACTGTCTAGGAAGGAGATCCTTTCCAAAGCTACTTTTCAAGGCCTTTATTTCTGTAATTCCCACTGAGTTCTGCGTTGCAGCTTGTTGTGTGGGATTTTGTTTAATTCTCTTCACATCAAACCAAGTACTGGGACACAAACAATGGCACCAGGCGGTGGAAGTAAAATAAGCTTTGCATTACCCGGTACATGACCCCCTAATTCAGCTGGCTGATAGCTATAGGGAACAAATTGACCATCCAAACGTTCCACTTTTGCTCTGCTTCATTGTTCCAAGGGCTTATTCCCTGCTTTCTTTATTGCAGAGACACCCAAACCCAACATAAACATGCTCTGCCTCAAAACATTTCTGATCTTGGCAGTTCCTTGTTGGGATTGGCGGGAGAAATGCGGCACACAATATGAGTGATCAGCAAATATCAAACTTTATTGATAGGTACACATCTTTATGTCGGTGTTAATTAGGCTCATACATATTGCAAAGGCGAGCTCACAATTGGTTAGTTACTTATCAGCCAACTACGCCTACTTCTGCATTCTTGTGGATATTTTATTGAAACTATTCTTCATATTTCTGCCAAAGATATTCTTCCCTATTCTGTTGTTGCACCAAGGACACAATGGCCTTGCCTGTTATTGGACACTGACTCCTGACTCCTATACTTGTCCCCTTCTAGCTTAACCAGCGGCATTATGTCGATGTGACCTTTTTCAGCTAACCAACTGTCCACAAAGCTCTCCACACTTAAGCATAGTCTGATTAAATGCAGCAGATATCATTCTTTGCATCATGTTCTGTAAGCACATGCAAAAACACGGCAAAATTAACACTACTAACAGAGCTATAATGCCCACTATAATGCTAACTTTAACAACAGAACGTAACCATGATCCCTAGCCCAACGATAAGAGCGATCCATCAATACCGAAACCTGATTCTACCTGTGAGTTTCCAGTTAACCTTTGCAATTCAGCGAGCTGGGCATGGATGGACTGCGAATGGTCAGAAAGATTCATGCAACACATGCCCTCAAATTCTTCACAGCCATGGCCTTGTGCAAGTAAAAGAAAGTCAATCGCAGCTCTATTTTGAAGCGTTGCATGACAAATAGAATCAACATAAAGCAAAAGGCTAGAAAGTGCCAGAGAGGTGGCATTGGTTTGCTTTGCAAGCCAGCATCCCAACTTATTTAGGGCACCATGGGCACCTGCAGCTGCCACCCTGGAGTCAGAAAGAATCGTGCAATTATGGCCTCTGGGGACAAAAATTTTACATCGTCCTTGCACTCAGCAGTAAATGCATGGATCATTCTCTTATGTCGACGATGGCGGCGGCTCATGTTTAATATCATGGACATATTGGGTGTAAGCAGAGACAGCCGTCCAATTGTACATGTCCCCCCGCACAGCATTGATGGGACACCAGGCCAAGCATGGTCCCCAGATATTAAGAAGTAACCTGCTGGCAATTGAATAGGGTCATTTGATGAGATTGACACTTTCCCTGTGGTATAATTGCACCAAGCTGTTGCATTAGGATACACAGCCATGCTGGAAGTTACAATAATGGAATGGTTCTTGGCTGAAAGCTGACTTCTATGGTTAAAATTAGTGCATGCGTCTGCCATCACTGAACCTAACAGCTCCAATTCTTGGGGTTCCAGTGGTGCTATGGGGAAGTGAGAAACCCATTGGTCCCAATTATCTACACTTGTCTTAGGATTGTCAGTTTTGCAGGTGGGTACACCTGAGGGACATGGCCAGGGATCTGCTGGTAGCCCAACCAAGCAAGTTGTAAATGGATTACCAGGAGAAGATAATGACAGGCAAATAGCCTCCTGGTTAGTTAAGTTTGCCAGGGTGACCCAAATGTTAGTCTTAGGTTGAGGTGGGGCCCATGCATGATGAGCTTTCACTTTTCCGGCAGCACCTGCCCTGTCTGCTAAGAGGGTGAGGATTAGCATGGTAACAGCATAAATGTGCCACATCACCCTGGTCTCCACAGGCGCTGCTTTGAACCACCCAGACATTTGGGAGATAAACATGTTTCTCACAAGTCGTTAAGAATGTCTCTTCTTTCCTTTCCCCTTCTTTCTCCTTGATCTGCCCAGATTTAACCTCTTTAGGTCTCTCAGACAATTGTCCCACGCTTGGTTGAGATCTTGATCTGCCAAAATTGGAACTATTACACTTGTCTGTGAAAGGTGAATACCCCAACCACACTTAGCCTGTAAAACACTTGGACTGTCCCAAAGCACGTTTAACTAAATGCTGGGTTTCCCACCTAAACCATGCAATAATTTTCTGTTCTGGTGATTCATACAACTGTAACCCTTGGCGGCCAGGTAATCCTGTAAAGGCCTGAAGTTCTGCTTGCCAGGAGCCCAACTGCCAATAAAATCCACAGTTCCTGCACCACAAGTCAGGTAATTGGGTCTGATGTACCCATTTAGTTTGCTGACAACCCCCTGTCCTGGTTTAGGGCAAATTTGTTAAAGAATCTGCAAAGGAGGGCCCCTCCAGAAAGCAAAACCCACATGGCCCCTCCCCTCAACTGGTTCAGGAAAAAAATTCCTTGGAGAGAGGTGGAAAGAACCTGTTTATTTCAGGCACAGCACCCCCCAGCACACAAAGTGAACAATACCAGCTGACACCGCTCTGAGAAAGATGACAAAATCAGAAAGTCTCTTTTGGGGGTGGTTGCTCTGTTCTCAATCCCTCTGGTGCTGGGGCAGCTGCTGCAGGCAAACGGTGCAAACCTTCGGTGTTCCCGGGTCCCAGTCCGGAGCAGGTTCGAGATGGTCACAGAAACAGAAGAGTAGAAACAGTCCAGGAAGGGATGTGGACTGTTTACCTAGAACTAGCTAATAAGCAGAGGCCAAAGCAGAGCAGAAGCGAGAGCAGAAAAGAGAGCAAGCAAAGCAGCAAGCTGAAAGCAAGAAGCCAAAACAGCCCTATGTACTGCCCGTCTCTGTGTCCCTGATAAGAGAAACCCAAACAAAACTTCCACTCTTCAGAGCCAGTCTTAAAGGCACAGAACAGATGAATGGGGATACAAGCATCATAACGTCACCCCAGGACACCCCCGCAAGAAAACAATACCCATGAAGTACGCTGTCTATTTTGACAATCAATACAAGCTAGGTTCCTAGGTCCTCTAAATTGAAATGTAGAAAGCACTGGAAGCAGGCTTAGTATATAATCTAAGGATTTACATCGATCAATCGCTCGGTCGATAGCCAAACTACACTGTCCTTTCAGCTTAAAAAGTATTGGTCGAAGGATGATCAACAGCTTCGTCTCTACTCGCTGATGGTCTTCTTTGCTCAGTTGTTGGAGGTCTGGGGATTCCATCTAACACAGCTGCTCGGGTCCATTTAGCAGGTACCCATAAGGATCCTGTAGGGGTAGAGACATAAAGATATCCTCGGCCCCAATATAGCACCTTAGCAGGACCTTGTCATTGTCCTGTTTTGGGATCTCTGTATTTTACCCTTACATCTTGCTTTACACTTTCTTTCTCCTGTACATAGTGGCAAATTACAGCAGGAATTTTGCTTTCCCCAAAAACACACAAGTTATTTAAAACAAATAAACACCTTAACAGTCTTTCTTGTGACTCTCCAATATCCTTGTATGTACCTAGATATCTTTTCAAGGTACCATTAGCTCTTTCTATGATTGCTTGCCCTGTCAGGAAATTAGGGATGCCTGTCACATGTTCTATCCCCCACATTTGCACGAACTGCTTTATTCTTTTTCTGCAATAGGCAGGCCCATTAGCTCTTAATACACCGTGGCACTCCCATTACACCAAAGCAGCTGCTGAGATGCCTCTCCACTTGCCCGGCTTTCTCACCAGACTGTGCTGTGGCCCATATAAAATGACTACAGGTGTCTATAGTAACAGGTACACACTTCATCCTTCCAAACTCAGCAACATGTGTGACATCCATTGGCCAGGTCTCATTCGTATTCAACTCTCTTGGCTTAACGCCCAGACCTAACCCACAGCCCCCATTATAATGACTACATATGGGACAGGCTTTGACTATTGCCCGTGCCTCTTCCATAGATATCTGAAATTCTCTATGGAGGCCCTTTGCATTTTGGTGAAACATAGAATGTGCCTCTCTGGCCATAGTCTGCCTGGGAATTGGAGTAATTTGTGTGATTGAGACTAGTTTATCTGCTCGCGCATTACCCTCTCCTAGACCAATATCCCATTTGTGACTTCTGATATGGACAACAGGAAAAGGATGTTTTCTTAGCTTAATCATCCTTTGTAACTGAATAAACAGCTCATGTAACCTCCTGTTTTGAACCTCTTTTATAGAGGAATCCTCTATTCACTCACACACTCCTGCAACATACAAAGAATCTGTCACTATGTTGAGGGGCCCCGAAAAATGCATCATGGCTCATACAACAGCCAATAGCTCCATCATTTGTAAAGTATCCGACTTGGAAACCTGGAGAATCAGATGGTGCCATTGTCCCTTTTCCTGCCAGGTCACTGCAGCAGTTCTTGATTTTCTTCCTGCATCCGTGTAGGCTGTTATAGCATCCAACAAGGGCTTTTTGTGATCTTTTTGGGCATTGAATCCAACCCCACTGCCCTTCCCAGTTCAATGGTATATTGGGAATATCATCAGTGGCAATCATGCTTCCAGCTCCCAGCAGGGCCTCTTGTTTATCAGATACCAAGTCAATGTATCTTTCTTCATTGGTATCCGTATCTGATCAGGCTCCTTTCCCATAATCTGTAATGCCCGTTCACGACCCTTCTTAAGCAAGTCAACCAAAATTTCGATTTTTTTGAAGAAGGGTTTTATGCTGTTGAAGTGGAGGACATACCCATTCTAAGGCCCACACCTCCCCCGTTTTTCTGTTTTGCTGAATAAGTGCACCTAGTAAAAATTTAGTTCCACACCAAACTGTCAGCTGTATGGGGAGGTTAAGATCTCGTCTCCGGACACTGCCCTGTGTCACACAGTCCAATATCTGTTGAAGTATCTTAACTTGCTCAGAGGTTATATGGACAGGTTGTGCTGGGTCAGTCCCTTTTAGTAAAGGTCAAAGTTCATCTAACAACTCATTTGGGATGCCCACAATAGGGCGCAGCCATTGCAGATCACCAAGTAACTTTTGAGCATCATGCAATGTATGTATTTTAATATATAATTGCAATTTCTGGGGAGTAACAACCTGATCAGTAAGTGTCTATCCCAAATATTTTCAGGGTGCAGATAACTGAATTTTTTCAGGAGCTACAACCAAGCCTTGTAGTTCCAGGGCCTTAGGTATTTCTTGAATTTGTTGACCTGTAAAAGGTTGCAGCTGCGCAAATAAAATATCATTCATGTAATGATAAATGGTTGTTTTGGCCCAGGCCTGTCGCAAAGGTTGTAAAGCATTGTCGACATACAGCTGACCCCAAGGGGGCGCTGTTGCGCATGCCCTGTGGGAGAGTAAGCCATTCAAATCTCTTGTCTGGTTCTTCTTCCCTATTTAAAGCTGATAAGGTAAATGCAAACCTCCGAGTGTCTCGAGGGTGAAGAGCAATAGTAAAAAAGCAGTCCTTAAGATCCACAATTAACAGTGGCCAGTCCTTTGGCAACATGGCTGGGTTAGGCAAACCTGGTTGCAAGGCTCCCATAGGCTCCATTTGTTCATTTTCAGCCCGTAAATCTTACAGTAAACTATACTTTCCCAACTTCTTTTTAATAACAAAAATAGAGGTATTCCATGGGCTTACTGACAACTGTAAATAACCCTGCTCATATTCTTCTTGTACTAGTACATGTGCTTGTTCCAGACTTTCCCTTTTTAATGGCCATTGCTTAACCCACACTGGTGTGTCCGTGTTCATATGAGTGGGATTGGGAAAGTCCACGCAATGGCCATTAGCCCAAAGGGTACTCATTTGTCAGCACTACCCCCATTTGAGCCAAAATGTCCCGACCAATGAGGCACTGCACAGTAGGGGGCAAAGGCACGATCGAGAAAACACTCCGTAAAATTTTTCCGTTGATAGTTACTGATAACAAGGGTGATTTTCTTCCAAGCGTTAAGCCTCCAACCCCAGTAACTGCTACTGTGGTTGGCTGTAACAGCCAGTTGTGGGGCCAGCAATCCGGGCTGATAATGCTGGAGTCTGCACCAGTATCTAATAAACCTTCCAAGGTTTGCCTGTCACCCTGATACTCTATCAATACAGCACGTTTTGGCGATTGTTTAAATTCATTGTTAACAGAGTAAGTCCTCCAGTGGAGCCAAAGCCCTGTTCCCCCATGGACTGTGATTGATGAGGGGGAAATATTTTAGTCATTTGTTCCAATGGAACTAATTGAGCTATCCTCTGTCCTTTTTTGGTTCGTATCAGTGGAAAAGGAGTATGTACCACAACACAAATTTCCCCAGTAAAATCAGCGTCTATTACCCCAGTTAAAACAAATAATCCCATCATGGTAGCTGATGATTATCTCAGTAGCAAAGCTCCCATAGGCTGTCCATCAATGATGATTGGTCCCTTTATTCCAGTGGGGACCTTTTCCGGTTGGGTGATCATCAATGTTACCGCTACTGAGGCTGCCACGTCCAGCCCGAGGCTCCCGACAGTGGCTGGTTGAAGGGGGGCTGGGCTGAGGTGTTGACAGCTGCTACTTGTGTCTGGGCGCGGTGGCCGTTGGGCGCGCTGGGCTTCATGTTTCCCGAGCGGCGGCGGCAGGCTCCGGTGTTGTGGGTATCCGGGTGACAGCTGTGACACCAGATCCCAGCTGCTTGGCAGGCTCGCCGGGTATGTCCCATGCCTCCGCACTGGTAACATAGGCCAATAGATGGAGATCGCAGGCTATTTGTTGCTGCTGCTGGTAGGGGCACAAGGGCGGCAAGGACTTGGCTCTGCGATGCTGCTGCCTGCTCCTTCAATCCTGCCCCTAGCTCTCTCATAGCTTCTACTAACATCGCCTGACTCCCTACGGGCACATTTGCCATGCCTTCTAAAGCTTCTTCTATAGTCCAATTAGCTCCTAGGCTATTTAACACATTTTTCATAGCCTGGTTGCTATTTTGAATATCACACTGTTTGAGAAGGGCCCCTTTCATGAAATCTGCCACGCCAGCTCACTCGATAGCAGCAGCCACCTTATCTATAAAAGATCCAAACGATTCACCCCTTCCTTGCTTTATACCCATGTATGATGGAACCCCACCTGGTTCTTTTATCCTGTCTATAGCCAGTCGCACCAGTCACATAGCCTCTCGACATTTATCAGGACTGATTAACGCTTGTGCTTCTGTTCGAGCAAAAGCCCCTATACCCAATAATTCATCTAAGGTTACCCCATGTAAAGGGTCACCTGGTTGCCGTACCACTGCTATGCACTCCTGGCAGAGTGCTTGCCAATGTGCATTAAACAGAAGCTGCTGATGTTGAGTAAAAATAAGCTTTGCAATTCCTCTACAATCGGCTGGCAATAACACCTGGGTCCCCCAAATATAGCCAAGCATTTGCTTTGTGGGCTCAGCGGTCACCCCAAACTGACTAACTGTGGACCGTAACTGCGACAACAGTTTCCAATCTAGGGCAGTAATTGCTGCCTGTAATCCACCCCCGTCCAGAGGAGTATACACCACCAGGCAAGCCACTTCCATAGCTGCTGCCATAGCCTCACTATCCCCCAAATCCGTGATCTCTTTTGCAACCGCTGCCCATGCCTTCCTCCGCTCTTGTGCAATGGCCCCCGCTAGGTCCCTCTCTGCCCCAGGGATCGGCTCATTGCTAGGAGAGGGAGTGGAGGGTCTGGCCAGGGCACAGGCGGTGCGGATGGTGCTGTTATGGGGGGTGAGCTGCTGCTTGAAGCAGGAGCCGATGTCGGTGGCAAGATAACTGTGGATGTGGCAGGGGGTAATGGGCAAATCTGACAATTCCCCATAACTTTTATTCTTGTCATGAGCCGCAGTAGCTTGCTGTGCAGCGTTTTTTTCCACCTGATATTGTATTAACTCGTTATGCACCACTCGCCATAACTTCCCTAAATTTTTTGCAGTTTTATCATCATCTAAAACAGCCTCCCACAGCTTATCTCCAAACTTTCGCCACTCAATTCATGAACTGTATAAGGATTTTGAAAAAATCCCTGTGCATACCCGTAAGCTAATAACCCATGAAGCTCTTTCTGCAAATCTATGCCCTTAACCTGTCGCTTTTTTAAAAAGCAAGTAAATAAATCATATGCTGCTTGCCTTTCCATTTTAAAAACGTCAGTGCTGTTACAGCCCCACAAGGTCGCGGCAGCACGTATCGGCCGGGCCTTCCTTTGAAGTCACCCAGGGTGCAGCACCTCCCCCATTTTCAGCGGTGCTTTTCGCCTTCCTTGCTGCGACAGGACCCGAACTCCTTCACCGATCCCCCGTGGTCGCCATTACCGATATCACGTCGTTGGGGTCACCATGTTGTTAGGATCGGCGGGAGAAATGCGGCACACAATATGAGCAAACAGCAAATCTCAAACTTTATTGATAGGCACACATCTTTATATCGGTGTTAACAAATCTCATACATATTGCAAAGGCGAGTTCACTATTGGTCAGTTACTTATCAGCCAACTACGCCTACTTCTGCATTCTTGTGGATATTTTATTGAAACTATTCTTCGTGTTTCTGCCAAAGATGTTCTTCCCTATCCTGTTGTTGCACCAAGAGCACAATGTCCTTGCCTGTTATTGGACACCGACTACTGACTCCTATACTTGTTCCCTTCAAGCTAAACCAGCGGCATTATGTCGACATGACTTTCTGAGCTAACCAATTGTCCACAAAGCTCAACACACCTTCCCATTTCCGTGTCCTGTCAGGGCCTCCCAGCCCCTGGTCCCTTCATGGCCCCGTCCCCTCAGTCTCTGCCCCAGCCCAGCGAAGCTGCCCGGCAGCAGTGCCACAGCCCCACAGCAGCTCCAGAGGAGCCCCATCCAGAGGCACCTGGGAGCCCTCAGCAAGGCAGCCAGCAGCACACAGGCAGGAGGACACGGATGGCGCTTCCCGCCTGGCACAGTGCTTGTGGCCATATCCAGGCTCTGCTCTCACAGGGATCCCCGCAGCCCCGGCCGCTGCCCACCCGCTCTGTCACCAGCACAAAGGCTTTAGCAGAACCACCACAGGCCAAGGAGCTTCTGGCCATTTCCCCTGCAACACTCCACACCTGGGCATCTTGCCGAGCCATGGCACCCTTTTCCCCCTCTTCACCTATGCCATACAGACCCTGTGCAGCAAAAGAAAGCTCCTGAGAGTCTGTGTATTATAACACACTCTATATTCATATACTAATGAAAAAAACAAAAGAACAATCTCAAAGAAATGGAAAATTCCCGCTGACTTGGGTGGCCTCAGCAGACAGAGGCATCAGCACTCAGCAGAGCTCCAGCAGCGCAGCCAGCCGAGCCCCGACAGATGAGGCCGTGTCCTCCATGCCCTATGGAGCTGGTCTTGCAGCCTCTGGATAACAGAACATCGCCCACTCTGCAGTGCTTGGAGGACATACAATGTTTTAAGTGGCACATCTGACATGGCACTGCTGGTGTCCTCTGTCAGGTGTTCAAGGGCTGAAAGAGAAAGGAACAGAGCCATGGTCAGATCCTGGATCTGCAGGTAGCTGAGGAGAGCCCCCTGCCAGAGCCTTCCCAGCCAGCTCTAGCCATGGCCAGGAGGGAGCAGGGACCAACGGAAGCAGCCTGAAGCTGCTGGCCACGAATCACCCAGGTGGCCCTGAAATCTCTGTGTGCTCTGCCCACGCCACCCCTGGTCCGCACAGGGAGCAGAGCCCTCTGCAGCCGGGGCAGGGCTTGCAGCTTCCCCGGCAGCCCCCGCTGCCAGCCCGCTGCCCTCACTCACTCACCGTTGCAGATGAGCCGGAGCTCTTCCTTCTTCCCCCTCAGGTGCCGCCCGGCCATGCCTGTGAACACAGAGCCTGTCACGGCCCCAGCGGCTCAGCTCCCTGCCAGCGGCGCTGCTGTGGCCACACGGGCTGCTGGCCAGGCAGGGCTCAGCCCGGGCCCTTGCCGCACGCTGCCGCCCCAGGGCACGGCTGCCAGAGGGCGGCAGCAGCAACGCCCAGGCCAGGCGGGGCTCCACGGCGCCGGGCCGGGCTGGCGCTGCCGGGGCAGCAGGCGGGGCCGGGGCCGAGCTGCGGCGGGCCGGGGAGGAGCCCGGCTCTGGACTCACCCGTGAACATGACGGCCGCCTCTCGCAGGGACTCCTGTGGGCTCTGCAGGTAGTGCAGTGCCCGGCGCAGGTGCTCGGCCGCTCGGCTCCCGTCCTCTGCCAGCTGGAGAGAGCGGCAGGAGGGAAGGGTTGGCGCGGGCTCAGCCCCTGGGCCGGGCGCTGCCTGCGCCCAGCCCCGGCCTCGCCTGCCCGCACAGCCCTGAGGCGCGGCCAGCAGCCGCTGGCCAAGGGCTCCCGGGGGCAGGGGGCAGAGGGCCGGCTGCTGCCCGGGGAGCCGCGGTGCCGCCCCGCAGCGAGGCCGGGCCGGGGCTCCATTGAGAGCCTGGAGAAGAGCCCGCGCGCCTCTGGCTGCAGCACCGGGCAGGGCCACAGCTTCCCGCCCCGCGCACTGAGCACCGCGCTCAGGGAGCTTCTCCGGGCTGACACTGGGGCTTGCAGGCTGTCCTTACCAGGCACTTGCTGAACTTCCACAGATTCTGGTTCTTCACCAGTCCTTCGAGATCCCTCCTCTTCAGGAACTCAGCCACACAAAGCATAGTTTCCTGAGAGGCCTGGAGAGCAGCAGGGATGCGGAGATGGCCCCACAGCCCAGGGCGCAGGACCCGCGTCCCTGTGCCAAGGCCTGGAGGAGGCTGCAGCCCGGCAAGTGCCAGGGCAGGAGGCAGCCAAGCCCCCTGCCAGGGGGACAGCAGCAGCCCACGAGTCCTCACCCGTGCCACAAGCCACTTCTCATCATGGCAGTGGAGGACGAAGGGCAGCAGGCTCTGGCGCAGGTGTGTCTTCAGGGCCTTTTTTTCCTTTTCCTGTGGAAGAGTCACCAGTGTTCGGAAGAGCAGTATGGAGATGAGCTGAACCTGCCAATTGTTCTGTATGGAAAGAAGAAAAAAAGACCTCAGCATTGGATTTGGTGTTGGCAGGCTGGGGAGGCAACACAAGCACTGGATGTTCAAGGAAATCTACCTCTGCTCCTGAAGTGTGGGTAAAATCCTGCACTTCTTTCAGGGCTCTGGCTGCATCCTCCTGTCCAATACTGAAACGCCTCCATCGAGTTGCCAGGGAATCCAAACTGGTTTCCTTCCCCTTTGGTGGTTGGGGTTTGAATTTCGCTGGGTGGAGCTCATCTCTGGAAAATAAATAACTATGAACGGGGACCTGCAGTGGGAGGGAGGGACATCTGCACGAGCAGCTCCTGGCCAGGATGCAGCCCCTGGGTGGGTGCTGGTATGTTGAACTGAGAAATGGTTTGATCCAGCCCTTCTCTATCCATGCTGGAGCAGGTCTGTTCTAAAGGCAGCCCAGGGATGACACTGAGATGTTGCAGCAGCTGCAACTGCTTGCATTGAGCAACTATAGAGGACAGGCATGAACACCTGGTGGGGATGCAAAAAGCACAGTGGGAGAGGAAAAGACAGAGAAGGCAGCAAAAAGGTGAAATTTGAGACACTGAGGGGCAGACCCAGCCAGTGCCCAGCCAGCACAGCCCACCCAGTGCCCAAGGTCAGAAACTCTGCAGCTCCACCAGGGATTCATCAGGAATGTTCCCCTGACACTGCTGGGGGGTTGGTTGACATTTTCCAACACTACGAGGTGACTCAGGTCACATTCTTCATCCATCCATCCATCCATCCATCCATCCATCCATCCATCCTTCCATCCATACATACACAGGCTGTGATGCTGTGATCCTGCCAAGCTCTGCCAGCCTTGGGCTTTGGGGGATTTCTGCCAGCCGTCCTGAGCTCCGTAATTGTGCTCTCTGTTCCAGGAAGCAAGCAAGAAAGATTTTAAAAAACTCAAAACAAACCACAACAGAGAAACCTAAAAAACCTTCAATAGCTCAACCCTGCCCAAGTGATTTCTTTAGGGACTGCTACCACTCTCCAGCTGAAATGCTGGGCTTTTGGGGAAAAAGAAAATTACATGTTCAAATCCAAATTGAAAAGGATTAAGGTAAGACAACCTTTCAAACCAGAAATTATTGGCCCAAAGCTTTTACCATTGCAAGAAATCTCTAGTTAAGACCAGCCTGACAGTTAAACAACTGGTTCTTCTGGTGAGGAAGAAACCCTCCTCTCTAAGGGAAGCAGCCTGATAGTTGAAAGCAACTGTTTGGTCAAACTTCAGGCTCCCTGGTACAGCCTGCATTGCCTGTCCTTCCTGTTCACTGATTTACAGGCAGTGCCACAATGACCCAGGTTCAGATATTTGATGCCATCCAGGGAATTTGGCATCGCCCTTTCCATATGTTTTAATCAAAGTTTCAATCCTTGCAACCAGTCTTCAAATGCCAGCTTTCCTTTCTTTTACAGAAAGCTCAAGGTTCCCAGAAGTCTTCTGACATCCTCTTTTGTGCTCAGAGAGATGACATTTTCAAACAGATGTTTCCAAAGTTAACAGCATTTGAAAGAATAATGATCTCAAATGCCCCTGGATTCCAGCTTAGCCCAACTCCATTCTGTGTCAGACACTGAGATTCCCACCTCTAAGGCAGGAGGTGTTTGTGCCCCCCATCCCTCCTGTCCTTCTCCCCAGCAGCCTGTGCCTGTTTTCCCCAGCAGAATCCCTGTCCCTGTGCACCCTGCCAGGAGCAGCTGCACACAGGCTCACATCTCCCCTTGCCCTCACCAGGGGGTTTCTCTCATCCCCGAACACGCCGATGAGAACGTTGGTGCGATGAGTGCCCCGGGCCTGCACTGCCACCACAACTGGGATCTCTGCTGTGCTCTGGGGCTGCACAATCCCACAGGGCTTGGGGCTGGAGTAGAGCACAGCAGAGTCCTCCTTGC
Source organism: Ammospiza caudacuta (assembly GCF_027887145.1). Taxonomy (NCBI): domain Eukaryota; kingdom Metazoa; phylum Chordata; class Aves; order Passeriformes; family Passerellidae; genus Ammospiza; species Ammospiza caudacuta. The sequence continues at coordinate 1,130,967 of NC_080622.1, forward strand.
GCTTCTGGAAGGGACACAATGAAACGCAGATTCAGAGGGACCTCTCAAGAAACTTTAGGCTCCTTAACATCCACCACAACAGCAACTTACACACACCTTTAAAACTCCCCAGGACAAAGGTCAAAGGCACAAACAAGATGCAAGAATTGTAGGCTTAGCACTCCCAGGGGATCCTGCAAGGAGGCTGCCAGCACAGGCACTGGTGTCTGTGGGTGCAGCAGCTTTTCACAACCCTCTAAGATCTCCCACAGGAAAACACCCTGAGGACTAGAACATCAACTGTTTCCTCAGGAGCTTAAACTGCCTCCTAAAGTTTACAGTTGGGTAGGATCCTGTTCTCTGCAGATCTTTAAGACTGAATAGAAACCAGCAAGGTCTCATCCAAACCCTTTTTTCCCCTAATAATCTCCTCAGTAATATTTGACAGGAGGAGGTGGATGTGATGCCAAACCTGGGGAATAAGCCCGTAGCAGCCAGGAAGGTGGCTGGGATTCCTAATGAGGCTCTTCCTCTCATAGGGCACCTTCAGGTGGCACTCATCACACAGCAGAACTTGGGGGGACACTTGGAGCTCAGGAACGAGACATCTGGGCAAAGAGATGACCCCAGGGGAATCAGAGATTCTGAGAGAATGGAGAATGCTTACCCCCAAAGATTGTGAAATGGAGCAGAACACATTGGTCACTGCCAAATGCACATTGAACAGCCCTACAGGGATAAATTGCCTTCTACCTCTTCCCACTCCAACATGTCTTGTCAAGGAGGGGCAAACCCTGAGAGGCAGCACCCAGAGGCTGCCAAATGCCCCAGGCAGAGCACTTTGGCCCACAGCTGCCTCAGCCCCTCCTTTGCCCAAGAAGGCTTGCAAGGACTCCTGGAACAGTCCCAGTGAGTCACGAGCTCTGGGGGAGCCTTCCCAACAAGGATCAGTGCTCCCTAAGGCTCAAGGAACGCACAAGCCCAGTGTCTCAGTAAAAATGACTCAACAAGGATCAGTGCTCCCTAAGGCTCAAGGAACACACAGCTCCAGTGTCTCAGTAAAAATTACTCCCTTCTCTGCCATGGTGCTCTTGCCCTGCTTGAGAGCTCAGCTCTTTGCCCCAGCCCTGGAGGGCACGAGACAGCAGCTGCCCAACATAGGGGCTGATCAGCCCCTGCCAGGCCCTGCAGCTCCCTGGCTCCTTCACTGCACAGCTCCTTGAACTCAGCAGACACTCTCCAAAAGCCACCAACATCCACTGAAATCAGCACTTGAAGCTGCACAGCACTCACCAGTTGATTTCATGGTTGATGCAAATCAGTGCCCACTTGTGGGATGTCAGCACCTCAGGACTGATGTGCAGTGTGACCGAGACCACCCTTGGGGGGCTCGGGAGTCCTGGAATGTTGCCAGAAGTATCTGGTGGCTGGACTTTGATCCTACACAGGAGACGACACCTGTATGAGGATGGGAGGATTTCAATGGGTGAATGGTGAAGGGATAAGTTAATTAGTGTGAACCACAGGGTTTAAGATTTCTGTACAGGGGGGTCTAAAGAAGTAAGATGGAGGAATTGGGGCATGTCCTGTCCTTCTTCTTCTTCTTCTTCTTGGCCTCCATCTTCTGTGGTGATGTTGGCACTTTGGATTGGTTATTACTAAAAGTGCACTGGTTAATAAGGGTAAAAGGTATTGGGGAAAAATGATAAATATTGTATACGTAATTTCGAGTATAAAGATAGGTGACCGCCCTGGGGGCTCTCAGTGTGCTCATGGCTGGCTGCTGTGCAGACCTCTGTCGGGCCAAGAGAAAATCTTTTAGATAAACAATTAATAAACACTGAGACCGAGAAAAGATCTGAAGCCTCTTCTCGTCCTTTGAAGCGCGGGCTGTCCAAGACCACCCCGGGCCTTTCCAGGTCACCTAAACAGCCGAGAAACCGACACCCACTCTGCCTTTTGGTTCAAAATCAAGAACCAGTGAACTGTGTCCTCTATTGTATTCACAGGACTGCCCCTGGCTCTGCTCTGCACATCTCAACAAGAGACACCTGCCCTTGCTCAAGGAGAAAGCTGCTGATGCAGTAACATCCCATGACCACTTTGGGGGAGGGACAGAGGAGAATCATTTGCTCCCTCTCTTCCAGTGATTTTAACAAACTTTTCAAAGAAAGACAACAAAATATTTTCTTTACACTGGCCACCCACAACAGCCATTTTCCTCATCAGTTCTCCCATAAGTTCCCCACGAAGAAGGAGAGACTGCATCCAAGTTCAAAGAGTTCTTCCAGGAAGAACCAAAACCTCCTCAGGGGAGAGAACCATGATGTTGGCAAAGGCACTTGGAGTCGGTGAGTGCCCTGAACTCACTGTGCCAAAGTAATGTCGCAATCTGGTTAAGAAAATTATTAGAGAGATGCCTCTGCCCCAATTAAGGTGCTAACAAGACCAAATGCAAAGTGGATTTTATTGAACAGTAAACGTGAGCTAGAGAGAGAGATGGAAAGAAAGAGAAAAGAGGGAACAGCAAGGGAGTGACAGGGACAGAGACCTCCCCTGGGGCAGGGCAAGTGTGACATTGTCCCCTGTGTAGGTGTGGCCTTTCCAGGGTGGGGGTTTTACAGCTGAGCCAGTTTGGGTAAGGGGGGTGGTGTTCACCCCCTGAGCAGGGATTACCCCACTGTTTCAGGTTGCAATGCAAGATGTAACCAAATGCATGTTTTCAATCACCATCTTCATCAACTGCTATAAACAGGCAGGGCAGTGTTCTTTATCTCTTCCATGACTCACCCCTGATTAAGCCCTCCAGGGGAGATATCTTCTGTGAATGGGACATTGAGTGTCACTGCAGGACTGATAAAAATCCATCATCCCATTGTGGGATGCTCCGCCCAGGGGGAGGAACCAAGCATTCCGACCTGGATATAAACTGAGACTGGCAACACCAGGCACAGCTTGCCTACTGGATTCCCAGAGGACAAGAACTCCATAACCACCACTGGACCTCCAGAGGAAGATCAGACCCTTCTGCAGGATCTCTGCTCTGACAGAATCACGTTCATCGGTCCAACAGGACTGCAGCCACCATTTAATAGGACTGCAGCCACCACCCTGACCAACAGGGTGTCAGGTTATATCCTGACTCTGTCAGTTTAACGACCCCTAGACTTCTAAAATTCCTTCTAAGAGAGGAGACTGGGAGTGGCTGGATCCAATCCCAACCACAGATTTTGTCAAAGCTGTAAAAGATTGGATAGGTGGAATTGAACTTTTACACAATTAGTCCTGCAGGATTAAAGACTGAATACCAGATAAATTTATATAAATACAGCTCTGATTGATTCTGATCATTATTAGACAGAATGGTTCATTTACACCATAGAGTAAATGAAGAAAAGGAGTTATTGTTGTGGTCCATGGTGGTGCTGAATACAACCTTGTGCCAACAGGCAGGAGCCATGAGAGCACCAGCACAGACAGACAACACACAGACAGACACACATACACACGACACACAGAGACACACAGACACACACAAACACACACAGACGCACACAGACACACAGACACACACACAGACACAGACAGACACACACACACACACACACAGACGCACACAGACACACAGACACACACACAGACACAGACAGACACACACACACACACAGACACAGGCACAGACACACATACACACACACAGACACAGACACAGGCACAGACGCACACATACACACACGCACAGACACACACACACAGACACACACACACAGATACACATATGCAGCAACTCAGCAGTGAAGACACAGGAGGATCCAGGCATGGAGTTCCAATGTGCTTCATTGTAGAGCAACACCAAAAGCGTCCAGGGGCCAAAGGCAAAGACAAAGGAGGGTCCAGAGTATAAATAAAGGGAAAGAGGCCGCAGAGAGCACCAGGGCTCCAATGCTCTGAGGGCTCTGGGGCGGTACACAGGGAAGGGACCAATAGGAAATGCCAGGGTAGATGGACAGTGTTACACACCAATGGGAACACAGGGAAGGGAGAACTCACCAGAACATGAACATATAAAAGGAGTAGGAAAGGCCAATGGGCCAATAGGGAGGACAGAACTGGGACAAATTGACCTAGTGCTGCAGAGCACCGTGGGGGAAGCCTTTTTTCTCACCCTGAGCTTTGAGGAATGCCCAGAGCCTACGGTGTGTCTCTCCAGGACATTTGTGCTGCCTTTTCCCTGGTAGGCTCACAGGTTTCTACAGTTGTGCAGTGTCACAATGATCTCCTTGGTTCTGCAGCCCTGCTGTGGTTGCTGTGTAACAATGGGCCTGTGGTAACATGAGGCTCTGTAGTGTCACCATGGTCCCTTTGGGTCCACAAGACCTTGCTGGGCCACAATGGCCCCTTGGTTCCATGAGGTGCCCGTTGTCCCACAGCCCCTCACAGACCCCTATGGCCTCTCAGAGTTCTCCATGGCTCCTCATGACTGATGGCCCCTCACAGCCCCTCTCCCCTCACAGCCCATTGTGGCCCCTCACAGCCCCTCACGGTCCCTCATGGCCCCTCATAGCCTCAGGCCTGGGGCTCCTAACAACGCAGGAGAAGAGGTTGGGCCCTACTTGTTCTCCTTTCATTTCAGTCCCTTCACAGCCACGAGTGCAGAAAGGCTGAAATGGAGCCTTTGCCCAGCGTTTCCCTCGGGGTTAATTGCGGGCTGAAGCTCTGTGCTGGCCCCGGCCACAGTGCCACCATCCCTGCAGCCGCCAGGCCTTTGCTGTCCCCCCGTGTTTGGTCCCTGTCCCCGAGTCCCGCCCGGCTCTGGCAGCAGCAACAGCCACAGCGCAGGGGGCGCCGGCCCGGCCCAGCCGGGGCTCCCGGCCAGGAGCAGCAGCAGCGCCGGCCCCTTCCCGCCTGCTCCTGCCTCGGCTCCCAAGGGCTTTTTCCAGCTCAATTCTGGAGCAGAGCAACCAGCACCCACACACAGCCCTGACTGCTCAGGGCCCGCCTGTGCTGCCCTGAGCCAGCCCTCAGAGGAAGAAAGGATCAGGTTCCAGCGCTGTTTTCAACGCTCTTTTACTCACCCTGAGGTGACAGCAGGAGGCTTCTGGTGCCTTTGCCTTGGGAATTGCAGTTCACGGCTGCTCTTGGCCCTCTTCTGCTTGCCACCTGAATTTTATCCATAAAACTCCGAGTGCCTCTTTCAGTTGGTGCTACCCACGGTGCTTTCATGACAGTGAAGTCAGTATTTTTGTCTTGGACATAAAGATCAGCAGATACTGGAATGTCCACCAGCCCCTGAGCACTAAAGTGAGGGAATTAAAGCCACACAGGCCACATTTGCAGTGCTCAAACAGAGCCCTGTTGCTGGCACTGTTGAAATAGAATGAACTGACAGAGACCATCACAGAAATTGCCTCTGCAGTGTGGAATTAAATTCAAAAATCCGCCAGGAGAAAAAGAAACCAGAACTTCTCGGCTCACTTCATTACTCCTTCCCAGCAGCAGGAAACACAGATGCCCAGAGATGTTTTGCACTGCTCCTGCCCCCAGTTTGAGCCTAGACTCTGCCCAGGCCCAGCGGGAATCTGAGCCCAGCCCAAGGAGCTCAGCACACGTGGGACCAGGCCCAGAGCCCCGGGCACGGCTGCCCATTACGGGGCAGCGGTGCAGACGGAATGTCCTGCGGCCCAAACCTCCTGCTCCTGCCACACAGTGCACAGTCTTCTACCCCTCCTCCTCCTCTCTCAGCACGGCACAAATTCCAGCCCAAAGGAGGCTTCCCCAGAGAGGGCTCCAGCTCCTGTTCCAGCCTGAGTGTCCCTGCAGAGGAACAGGGCATCTTTCAGGCACTTGCGGAAGCTCAGGCTTCTCACTTCATAGGAAATCTGGGATGCAGATGGCCTTGCTAAGAAAGCCAGAAGCCAAGGGAATGGATTATAGATTACTGAAAGAAAAAGTCACCCATCTTCCACGCAAGGTTTACCAAGTCATTTCCTGCATTTCTTCTTTTCAGATTATTTCAGTTGCCTGCTCTGGGAAGTCCAGCTTGTACTGATGCTTATCATGAACTGATTGTGCTCTTGATTTACGCACCAAGACACCAAATGTGGAATCATCTATATGGAACTGTTATGAATCATCAATCGAAAGCCCAATTATAAAAAATGCGAAAAAATTTCTTTATCTTTTTCCGCGACTAAAATATGGCCTTCAAAATCACCACAGCCAAAGAGACAGTGTCGAGCCCGGGTTCGGTGCTGGGTGAACCTGGATCCCATCTCTATTGCATCGGACCCTCCACCATTCACAAGAGCTGCTTCTTGTAGGGATGCTTTATACACTTTATTATGCCTGAGCGAAGAAGTCCCAGTTTCTTTTGTAACTCTGCATATTCATAGCTGGTTCTTTCAGTGTGCAGAGCTGGACAATCGCCATCTCCTTGTTGATAGCCAGCACTGATCGGATTCAGGGAAGTCATGTATTCACATGTATCTTTCTGGTGACTTTGGCTATCTTGATCAATGTTATCAACAGGGCAATGATCGCTCTTAGGCATCTTCTGATGACTTAGGACAATGGTGATCATTACACTGGGTGTGTCTATTCTTGGGCAAAAGTGCCGATCGTTATCTGGCCACCATCAGAAATTTCAGAATTTGAATAGACGCCTGCCTCTCAGGCCGCTTGTGGTCAGAGACTTGCTTGGATTTTGCAATCTTTATGAAATACATGCTTTTATAGCATGAATTATTTCCCAACATATATTGCAACACCACTGCAATCTCACAGAAGAAGGCAATCATATAGATCAGTGTATGGTCAAATCGCCCCCTAATTCCCATAAAGTCCAGCTCCTCTGCATACGCTTACTTTGTATTTTTGTTTCTCAGTTATCACAGAACTGAGAGCTGCAAGAAAAGAGAAAGAAATATGAACAGTCCTTAGGTAAGGGAAATACTGGACTGTCAGGAACTAAAAATAGTTGATAGCATCTGTATCAGGCAATTTTTTTTCCTCTCTACCAGTGTCCATTTCAGGCATCCTGTTAGCATGACTTAGGATTTTCCAGATAAATGTAATGGGCTGCAATTTGAGAGGGCTGCAATTTGAGAGGCCTACAAGAAAAAAACTTATCAGACTTTTTTTTCCCCCCCGAGTGACAGGTGCAAATTACAAAATGAAAGGGCCTACAGAAATTTAACATTTTCTAATTTTAGAAAAATATATATATTACCATCAGATTCCAAGGGCAAAGAGATATAGGAGCAGCAAGGAAATGCTCCCAGAAATGTTTTCTAGCCTGAAGAGACAAGCTAGCCACAGGAAGAGGAGAGAGCCACTTCATTTAAAATGTGTGAATTACTGAATGCAAGAGCCATTGGCCCTTTCAGCTTCTGTTTTTAACAAAAAGTAAGCTATTAACTTGTGTTTATGAAGATTTTAGTTGGACTTCAATGTTTTTGAGACAGCTTCTGAGCAAAATACAAAGAAACTACATTACATATTAGTAAATGCAGCATTTAGAATACTACTTAATAGTCCTATCTCATAGTTAAATGTTCAGTTCTTCATTAATTGTGATCAAGTCCATGAAATGCAGTACCTAATCCAGTTAAATCCCACCTACACCTCAGATTTGCTTGTGTAACTAATATGTTCCACTCCACTCCCTATCCCTTCTCTCACCACAGTCCTCAAGCCCTCAGCCAGGCACCAGCCAACTTCTCACCTCAACTGCTGTTAGCAATTACCAAGCACCTGTTGGTAATTACCTGAGCACCTGCCCCACCCACAGCAGCTGTAGGTCCCTGGTGACTGGGAGAACAGGTCTGAAGTGCAGACCCGAACACCACCACCCCCCACGAAAAAAAAACCAAAAAAATCAAAACTTCTCTAAATAATTTGAGACTAGTAAAAGATCAGGACATGGAGGGACTTGTTTATCCCCTTTAGGCCAATCAAGAAAAAGTTTATAGCGTTCTCTGGAAAGTGAAGACTGGGGGGTTTTCTTGAAGCAGAAGCATGTTTTATCAGCCCAGTTTCTTTCCTCATTTGTTCCTGCTCCCCAGGAGGCCATTCAGTAGGCATATATATAAATATCTATGTCTGAAAACACATCTACCTGAGTGCATAACTTACATTGTTGCAATTTAAAGCATAGTTTTTATTGTACAAAAATGCAAAAATCTGTTCTAGAAGAGGCACATCTTGTGGAGCTGTAAGGACCCTGACAGCACATCTGCTGCCAAAGCACAATTCCTACTCTGCAGTGGCTTAAGCGGGCTGAGATGGAAGTGTTTCTTCATCAATGCATAAACCACAACAAAGTAGTGGTGACAAGCCTTTTTTCCAAGTCTGACTTGTGGAGAGTTTTGTTAACAGTTGGTTAGCTGAGAAAGGCCATGTCGACATAATGCCGCTGGTTAAGCTGAAAAGGGAAGTCAGCAGTCAGTGACCAATGACAGGCAAGGACATGATGCCCTTGACGCAACATGAGGATAGGGAAGAGAGATTCTTGCTGCAAATATACAGAAAGTATCAAAAGAATAACCACAAGAATGCAGAAGTAGGCGTAGTTGCTGATATGTAACTAACCAATCCTAAGCTCAGCTTTTGCAATATGTATGAAGCTTATTATGAACTGTATTTAACCTGCTGTATCGATCAATCAATCGGACCTGTGATGAACCAACTGGTGTCTGGGTCTCCTTCCATCGACACTGACTGAAGGTTTGGGAAGCAGGTTTGCCTGCAGAGGGCACACACAAGCATGACACGTTTGCCTGCTCTGCACCTACAATTTCTACACCATCATATCACTACTCGGTCACTGAGCAAGCTGACAGTGTATGACAGGTTATCCATCCTGCATAGAAAGTCACAGAGAGAAGAAGAGAGGAAGAAAACATGGAAGATGACAATGCAAAAGAAGTTGAAGAAATGTGGCAAGGATTGAACATGGGGGGACAGAAATAAGAAGAGACCATACCCTTGAACTGTAAAGTCCTGTCAGGAAACTGCAAGTACTTGCATATATGAGTTCACCACCTGGACTTGCATGCTTCTCCACATTACCATTATTTCAAAAAGTTTGCTTCCTGGACAAGCTGCCAGGTCTCCAGTACCAGTTCTAGCTCCCTTCCAGCAGTCTGCAGCTGAGCAGGGAGCTGAAAATAGATCAGGGATTACCTTTTACACTGTAAGCATTCAAGACAGCCAAAGAACTTCGAGGAAAAAGGCTATACTGAGTGCCCAGGACAAAGAGATCTTAAGAAATTGGAAGAAGGAAGTATTGATTGGGGGTCACAGTTATATTGAGGTTTCGCCTTTCAAAGGTTTGTTGCTTTTCTACTGAAAACTGCAGGTGAGAAAGCCTAGGCAGAAAAGGGAAGGAGAAGCTATGTAAACACACCCATAGCTGTACACAAGGACAGAAGCAGATTTCTTCTTCACCAGGCTGAAGAAAAACAAAAGCCAAACTACCCCAAGTCAAATATATATTCTCCCACTACATTTAGACATTACAACAATAAAAATGCACTATAAAACTACTGCAGTAAATTACTCAGTTAGGAACAATAAACAGGGCACATGTTAAGAGTATTCATATCTATCTTTGGAAAGATGAGCAATTACAATCTCCATCCCAGCTCATGCTCAGTATTTACTACAATCTCAAATAACAATAAAGTCAAACACAACAGATGACTGATGTTCCTACCTTCTGCTTTCCAAACAGTTTTAAAAGCTAGTTTATTGCAAAATCAGTCTCAAGTATGTTCAAGGCCTCGGGAGCTCTCTAAGCTTAATTAACAACAGAAATAAAAACTATATCTTTATAACAAAGTTATAAAGATCACAACTTTAACATCACACATGTAGAATCAATTTTAATATTTGTGTAAAGCCAATATTATAATATTATAATTTGTATATAACAATCTATTTGTAATATTGCTGAAAGAAGGCACACTTTTCTAAATACCTACTGGCTTTGGTAACTGCTAAAGGTAATGTAGATTGGGCTGTACTACTGTTTACTCATCTTTCTGTTGCACAGAAATCTTGGATATTTTAGTGCATACGTCTGTAATTCTGACATTTCCTGAAATTAAAGCGAGAGGAGAAATGGGCTAAATTCAGGTACCTAAAGATACGTATCAACATTTGCAGGCCTAAATCAAATACACAAGGAAAGCTTTTCTATGGGAAGAATGCCAGAGCAAATTAAAATATGTATTGATAAGAATAATCAATAGTAGAATCAATAATCAACAGTAGAAATGTAGAGCATCTGCACCATTGGAGAGAGTGTATTAAATCACACTCTGCATCAAGAGAACATAATTCGTACTTTTTCACAGCCTTCTCCCTTTGCATGCCCCTCTGCAAAGTGCAAGGGGCCTCAAGGACTGAAGGAAACACAGGGAGTCAAATGGAGACACTTGCACCTGTCTCACTGGGGGCTCCTGGAGAAGCAGTTTCCTTGGGAATCAAGCCCCTCTCTTCCAAGGGCACTTCCCCAGATGTGTACATTTCCTGGGCAACACCAACACACCCTTAAGTGCATGGTGCGGAGGTTCATGGACATCACACCATGACCAAAATGATCCAGTGAAGCTAAATTTATTATACTTAAAAAGACTCTATTTATAATAAATCTCTACTGTCCACGTGTCTCTAGCTAATACATGATTGGTTAATGCTAGCTGTTCACATGTCTAAAATAGAATGCTGATTGGATCATCTAATTTTTTATGCATCTTGCTGTGGTTGTCTTGCCCACCCATGGCTCACTTTCTCAAGCCTGCTGACAAACTTGCTGAGTCCTGATGACTCTTCTTCTTATATCTTTTTTGAGGATATACCGAGCTTATTTCTGAATATGTCCATAATTCATTCTTTGTGAAGGTGTTCATTGTCCATTAGTACAAGCAGGCTGGATTGTGCATTAGCTGAATATGGCCATTGTCTTGCAAAAACTCCTCCATTCTGTCTCTGAGCCATCATTTGAGCTGGTTAAACAAAATCCTCCCTCTCATGCTGTAAAGAATGTGGAATTAGAGCTGGAATGTGACCCTGAAATAGAAGCAGCTCAGCAACTAAAGTGGAAAAAAGTTATTCCAGAAGCTATTGTAGAAGGGACTTTTCTCTCCAATGATGTAGAAGCTTTTCTTGTAGTAACTAATGCTGCAAGTAGAGTTTGAGAACCTTTCAATTGGAAAATTTTAGAAAAGTTGAGAGCTGCAATTTCAGAATTTGGTTGAAAATCCCAACTTTCACAGTCACTTCTGCAGTATACTTTTCCATCTAACACAATAATTCCAGCTGATGTGCATACCCTAATAAGACTTAGAATGCCACCCCATCAGCAGGTGATGTTTCATAAAAGCTGGGAGGAAAAGTGTGCTCAAGAAGCAGCAAGACCTAGAGTGCAGGGTGATCCTCTGTATGGTTTAACAGCACAACAGTTACTTGGCAAAGGGCCCTGGGCTACTGCCACTGCCCAGGCTAGGAGCATTGATCAAGTCTTACACATGAGCCAACAACTAGCATATGATGCTATCCTTGCACTTCCAGATAAGTTACACACTATGTCTTTTACACAGATTTGTCAAAGAAAGAATGAAGACTTTGATAAAATTTTAGACAAATTGCATGAAGCTATCTATAATCATTCTCATTTAAATTCAGACACAAAGATACAATTGTATGGACTTTGGGATCATTACTCCGTTCCAAATAGCTTTCCCTTCAGTCACAAGAGCCTTCCATCTCTTCCAAAAATGTCCTGCTGAAACTCTTCTGCTCCCTTGCAAATCAGTTCACTACTCCAGCATAACCCTTGAAGCATGGACAGATGACTCTTCAAGTAATTATAGTAGAAAAGAAGGGTATTTGTTGCAGCACTGGACACATGTGAACTAGTTTCCAAAGACATGTTCAAGGAGTTGCAGACTCCTGCTCTCTATTTCTACAGAAAAGGTTTTACATTAGGTTCCTAAGGACGCCTAATACATAATTATTATCTGCCTGCTTCGCATTTTTATCAGCTGAATATCTATTACAGCTGCCCAACTGTACTCCCTCAACTGGGTTGGTGGGATTTTGAAATGAGGGAGTGGTTGTATGGGAGGAAGAAAGCCGTCTTCCTCATGGTGAACTCTTCTCCCATGGCCAGTTGGCAAGACCTTTGGACCTGCTACTCATGGTCCAAGCCTCTCCTAACTGTTCAATTATTCTTAAGGCAAGGTATTTCTATGGTCTCTGCTTCTTCACAATTGCTTCCTCTATCCTTGTCACTCCTAGCTTTATGCTCCTAATATATTTGGTACTCTTTAACTAAGGTACATGATTTCTGCTAGCTGTATTACTAACTAAACTTCTTACCTCATTTTAAAATCTTAACTAAAATATGCAATCTTCTGCTATTCCAATTCTATTCCCAGCTGGCCCCTCGACTTATCTGCAGTTTTCAATTATCCTAATTAGATTTTCAGCTAACCCCTTGACTCACCTCAGGCACATCCCCGACTGCCTCTCTCCCAGGAGCTCAGAGCTGCATTGCACAGGGCTTGCTGTGCGCCAGAGAGCACAAAGCAGGCTGGCCTGGTGGGCCTGAATATTTCTGCCAAACACTCTGCATCTCACACCTTTGCTCTGGCTCAGTGCGGAACTGCAGGACTGCAGGCGCTTCCTCCCAGAGCTGCGTGAGGCGCTGGCTCCTGCAGATGGGCCCTGCCAAGCTGTCCCTGCCTCACGTTGGCCTCGCTTCCCTGGCACAAGTGCCAGGCCTGAAGGAGCTGCCCTGTGCTCCAGCCTGCCGAGCAGCCCGGCTCCCTGCCCCGGTGCCCAGAGTGCTGCACACACTGCTGGCCTTTGCCAGGAGTTGCAGGGCAGCCAGCAGAAGAGGAGGAATCCTCAGCCAGCCCAGCGGCCCGTGGCTGCCCTTGGCCTTTCCCTGCTCCTGGGCACACTCCAGACGGCCAATGCCTCCAGGCCGGGCTGTGCCCAGCACGGCTGCGCTTCCCCTCAGCAGCAGCCAGCTGCCACCTGGGCTCTGAGAGCGGAGGATTCACCCGCTCCCAGCAAGAGGCACCCAGGGCCCGGCTGCTGCCTCTTGCAGCTCCAAGGGCCTCCTTCCAGCCTGCCTCTGCCGGGGCTCAGGCTGCTCCGGCCTCTGCCGGGGCTCTGCTGGGGCTCCAGCCCGGCCAAGGCCGGGCCCGCTCTCACCTCACAGGCGCTGACAGCTCTGCACCACAGGAGACCTTCCCGAGCACCCTCTCTGATCTTTCTGCTTTCTCACTTGAGCAGGGTTTTCCTCCAGCCAAAGAGATTATTGCATTTAGCGATACAAATCCAAGAGGCAGGAACCCCAATGCTCTCCAATCACAGCTGAAGCCTGAATCTGCACAGGATGTCTTGGCTGCCCCACTCCTCCTTTGGTTTTGCCTTCAGATGCCTTTGCCCTTTCTGCCTCAACTAGAAGTGTCACAGATGTACCAAAATGGGCCAGTGTACTGGCCAAGGGCAGTGTGCTGTGGAGATGATGAATGAAGAGTCTTCCCAACTTTGAAAGCAAAGTTGGGAAAAAACAACAATCACTTGTTTTAAAATTTTAAAAGTTTAATAGCAATAAAATGGTTATTAAGATAGTAATAAAATTTAGAATAATAAGAATTTGGACAATCAGAGATAGAACAGTAAAGGACAATATAAACAGAGACATACAGACAGTCCTGGTGCCTCCTGGGCAATTATGCCCCAAAAACACACAGGCTAACAAAGGATTAGCCCTTAAAAGCAATAGCCTGTTGCATACTCATATATCTCATACATGATGCATAATTTCTTTTCAAACAAAGGGTGTTATCTGGTTATTGTCAAGTTCTCCCCATTAGTCCTGTGGGCTCCTCAAAGTCAGGAAGCAGGTGGAAGAAAGTTGGTCTTTTCCAATAAGAACGCAAGAATTCTTCTCTTGGGGTTTTAGGTGTCCTGTTGCTGTTATTTCTGGGCAAAGAATTTCTTGATTATCCCATCCCTTTCTTGAGCTAGTTAAAAAAGTATCTTACATCACATAGGTTTTTTTTTACATAATGTTATAACCTAAAACTATACTTACCACTGAAATAATTACCAATATAGCCGGACGGGACGTACATGAGCTTGTCTGGCCTTTGCTGCTTGACCAAATAGCAGCAACTGTGGAATTTTACCCCAGAGACACTGTTGGCTAGCTGGATGCTGCAGCTGGGTGCTTGGAGGCAAGTCCAGGCACGCAGGAGCTCAGGTTTACCTTTGGTGGAGAAGCTTTAAGGCGAGGTGAAGGAAAGGAGTCGGTTCTGATGGAGGGTTTTGATCCAGAGCTTTATTCCTGGCCCACAGGCCTCTGGATCCAGCAACGGCTCCAGGAGAACTCCCAACCGCGTGGTTTGCTCGCCCTTCTACCCGGGGCAGACGGGCAGGGAAGGAACACAGGGGACCACCAAGCAGGTACGGGGCGGGGAAGTGTCAAGGGACAGAGGACACCTGGTTGGCCCAATGTCCTTCCGGGAGGGGAGGGCATCTTTTGAATTCTGCCAATCACTCAACGCCCTTCTGGAATGCCAGGATTGACAGACAGTGCTCAGCAGGGGTCAGGGTGTGGAAAGGAGGGATGATTGACACACATGGCAGGGAATTATCAGGGAGGAACCTGGGGTACCTGAGGCAAACCATGACATCACACCGCTACATACTACATAAAAAAATACAGTACTACTAACTAAGACAACATAACACATATAGTATATTAAGTTATATATATATATTCATTTTAATATCTGTGAAGAGCCTATCCTGTAATATGTACTTTTCACAACACCAAAGAAGCCATCTGCACCTTTAAGAGACAGCTGACAACTCAGAACAAAATGCTCAGCTTGTTCAAAGGGTGAGAAAGAAAGGATTCTTCCAGATGAGTTAAAGTTTCAGAAACTTTATTTATTTACAATCCTACTCTATAATCCTCTAGGGTGGTATTTACAGAAAAATGGACAGGCACTAAATGAACCAGCCTAACCTTCTGGAGCTAACTAAACTAACTAACCTTCTAGGACTAGGTCAGGTTTTTAATAAAGCTGCACTCAACTTTGTGGATAAAAAGGTGATGTTGCGAGCAGAAAGAAGAAGCAGAAGAGTTGCTGACAGACAAAGGGGTAGCAACCCAAATAAAATGACCCTTACAGCATCTACCAATTAGATTAAGAAAAAGAAGTGTGCTTGGCTCAGGACAAAATAGAGCTACCAGTCAAGAGATGTGTGGACAAAGTGCAGCAACCAACCAAACAATGCATGACTATAGAAACCTACAGGATAGGAAGTAATTATAAACTATGTTTAGAAGCACAATAAATGGCTTCTCCTTGATTCAGAGGGAATTGTGCAGAGTCTTTTGTCTTTTCTCCACATAATCCTACTCTAAAACCTACTCTACAGTCCTACTCTTCAATCCTACTCTAAGACGGCTATGGAGAAAATGGTCCTGATATGATTATAGCACTGTTTGCTTCTCCATCCTCCTCTTCACTGAGATGATGAGTGGTGCCAGGGTGGATGCAGCCTCGGTTGATCTTAGAAATGGATGCTGTCCACACAAAAAAACCCAAAAGACCAAAAAAAACCCCAAAAACAAAAACAAAAAAGAAAACAAGCAAAACCAAACCAAAACAAAAACCAAAACAAATAAACCAAAAACAAACAACAAACCAAACAACAAAAAGACAAAGAACAGTGAACAGTGAACCATTACTTTCCAAGCTCAGTGCTTCACACACTCATTTGGGATTGCTCTGGGTCCTAAAAAGACCCAGAAAGAGAAGCAATGGGACTATCTGCTCCCCAGTAGCCATGTGCAGGACCCTGCCATCACAGGCAAACCTGGCCCAGAATCCCACTCATCCATTTATTCAGGTTTCTTTATTTTGTTGGGATTTTTGCCCTGCCAGTGTTCTAGAAATGGTGCTTTCTGTCCCTGGGTTTTCTTCCTTTCGGGAAACTCCAATGACTCACACAGGCCCCTGCCTTTGAAAGACAGGCACTGTGCAGATTCCCACAGGGACAGAAAGCAGTGTCTACCTTTCCATGCCCTGCTCCTCATGTGCTGGATGGCTCCTTCCTTCCCAGCAGGGCCAGCCCAGTGGCACTGGGCCCTGCAGTTCCCTCTCTGCCACACAACCTGGCAGTAACCCTGGCACAGTTCCCGTCTGCTTGAGCGTGCCAGGCAGCAGATGGGGCTGGGACAAGTCCCTCCCAGCTGTCCCTGTTTGCGTGGCAGAAACCTCTAAGGGTGGGCTGGGGGGCACAAACCAGGGCCCCTCAGATGCTCACAGTGAGCCCCCCACAGCCCCTCCTGCCCACAGCCAAATCTCTGACCCCTAGGCTGGGACTGGCTTCCTTGGGTTCCTCCACCACCAGTTCATGTCTCTGTGCCCCGCATTGCTCTACTTCAATTCTTTTGCCATTAGATAAAACTGAACACTCCATCAAATCACAAAAGAGGGCAACAGAAACAGTCAGAGGACCGAGTACCTCTCCTCACAGGAAATGCAGAGGGAGCTGGAGTTATTCAGTTTTGTGAAGAACAGGCCCCGGGGAGACTTTATTGCCACTTTCCAAGACTTCAGAGTGGCTTTGAAGAAAGTGGGGGACATCTTTTTTAACAGGGCCAGTTACAATAGGATGTGGGTGAATATTTTTTAACACAAATAGGATCTAATCAGAACTTGTTTACTCGGAGCATGGTGTGACCCTGGCACAGGTTGCCCCAAGAGCTTGTAGGTGCCCCATCCCTGCAACCATTCCGGCTCCAGTGGGAAAGGGCTCTGAGCAACCCGATCTCTTTAAAGATGTCCCTCCTCATTGCAGGACACTTGCACCAGAGGACCTTTACAGGACCCTGCCAGCCCAGCCCAGGCTAGCATTCCTCAGTCTTTTCATTTGAAGAGCACCAAGAGTGGAGGTGAGGAGGAAGGGGGCTCATCTGCTGCCTTGGGCTTGAGTGGAGGAGGAGCCCATCCCTCAGAGCCTGTTTCACCTGCAGCCCCTTCACATTTTACCTGCAGGAGCTCCTTGGCAGACCAGCGCCGCGCCTCGTCTCTCTGCAGGCAGCAGCTCAGGAAGTCACGCAGGCAAGATGAAAATAGGTTGGGCTGCTGCAGCTTTTGTCTTCCTCCTGTGGCTATCAGGAGTTGAGGCTGGGGAAAAAGGAGACACCAGGCTCCACCTGCTTCTTTTCCATCTGTCACTGCTCTCCCAGATCCCATTGATTAAGCTCCACTCTGCAGTGGCAGTTTCTGCCCTGGCAGAGACCCAGAGATGACTTTCCTTTATCAACCAAAAACCCAAACCCCGACGCAGCCACAGTCTCCCCAACATCCCACAGATCTTGCCTCGGCAGCTGATTTCACTGACTGACCTAGTTAGTGGGATCTACATCAGCACAAGCACATTTCCTTCCCTGACGATTCATATCAGCTTGAGAGGCTTTTTGGAAGAAGGACTTTGCTATACTAACTCTACTGTATCCAAGGGTTAGTACATGGAAAGTATCTCTGCAGTGCTTCTTGTCCCTTAAGCACTGCTGCCATAAAACAAAACGAATCAAGCTTTTTGCTTTCTTCTTGAAAACAATGGGAATTGGAGGGAAAGAAAGGAAATCCACCAGGTATTCTTCAGGTAAGGAAACAAACATTTGGAATCTCATCTTCAACACAGACACATTAAGATGCCTGCACAAATGTACTGGGATGAAAATGCCTGCTTGGACACACAGGAGCCACCTGCAGCTCTGTCTCTCAGCAGCCTGAAAATTTCTGCTTTCCTTACATGGAAAAGAAAAACTTTTCATGGTCAAATCAGAAGGAGAGGTTCCATGCCTACGGCCACCCTCTAGTCATTTGGCTACTCAAGTCAGTGCATGAACGGTTGGCCCATCCCAGAAAGTGCCAGGAAACAAATGGGAGGTTTTGGCAGGCTCTCCGCATCACCAGGCTCTGGCTTGGTGACGGGCAGAATGTGGCTTGGGCTAGGAGAGAAACATGGTCACTGAGTGTTTCAGCAGCACTGCACAAGAAGCAGAAGAGACGCTCTGGCCTTTACACCCTCATGGCCAGGTTTCAGGCATGTCTCCCAGTGAGAAGAAAATGCACAGGGGGTTAAATTCCTCTCTAAAAACCAATGCCTTAACATCTTTCTTGTGTTTGGCCTTCTTTTCTTCATTTCTGCAAATGTAACACCAGTTCTGAGAGGCTTGCCTTGTGGTTTGAGGGGCATCTTCACAGACAGACAAGTGGGAACAACTTGAAACCCAAAGCAAATGTTGCCTGGGAAGAGCTGGGGAGTGTTTGCCTCTGGTGAGGCTTGAGCTGTCTGGCAATCCTTTTCCATGATGTACAGAAACATCCAGCTGCTCCCCAGAACTCAGTCCCTCTGGGCACACAGGCCTCTGGAAACACCTGACAATTCCAGCCTTTCTCCTGCTCAAGAGCATCTAACCTAAGCTGAGCTCCAGTTTCTTCAGCAAGGCCAAGGATGCTCACTTCCATGCAGCTGACAGTGTCCATGGAGCTCAGCAGGTCTTTCTGATACTCCTCAGGCCACGGAATTACAGTGTAAATTGGCAAGATAAGGATCAGCTGATCCTTATCCAGTGTGGTTCATGTGGAACCAAGCTCTAACACGCTGACAAGTCAGAGGGAGAGAGCTCATTCTGCTTGTGCAAGATGGTATTTAGAAACATAAGACACCGACTTGGAACTATTCAAACCTCAACTTGCAGAATCCATCTCAAATAGACAAAAAGAACAATGGCAAGAGGCCTTGGAGTCTCCATAAAAATGCCCACCACTGTCATGATAACTCTGTGCTTGTGGCACTGAAATAGATGGTGACCAAAGAGACTTAGCTATTATCCTCTTTAATCCAAAGGAGAATTTCAAAGCCGGAAATGGCAATGCACTCCCCTTGTGTACAAATAATTTATGCGGCTTTCTGTCCTTTTACCACATCACCAGAAGTGACAAAGGGTTTTATCCTGACTCTCAGCTGAGCTCAGCCACTGGCCATGGTGGGGAGCTGGAGCCCTCCCTGTCATTAGAACTGTGCAGGCCAGGGATGGCCCTGCTCCTGTGGTAAAGAAACAGCACTGGTGTCAACTGCCCACGCTGGATCCCGGCCCAGGTACCTGCCTGCAAGCTCATCAACTTGTTAAAGTACCAAGAAACAGACAAGGCTTTGGCAAACAATTCTAACTGCAGTCGGAGAATAACACATCCTAAACTTATCCAGGCCACCCACATACATGACTGAACAACATACAGATGACTTGAAAGCCTGAAAGTTTCGAAGATCCACAGGATTTGGAAAAGATGCTACAGAATGGAAGAGAAGAGCTGTGTTTAAAAAATGAAAAAGCAAGCAGAACTGCTTGGGCATTGCTTTGGTAGTAGGGTTTTTTCTCTTTTTCGTTTACTTTTCTTTTTCCTTTTTTTCTTACGTTTTCTATAAAATTGAAACTGGGAAGGTCTAACCTCTATTTCTCAGGATGTTTATCACATGTCTGCCCTCTCCACTGAAAAATTCTTGTCCTTCAGAAACAGAGTTCCAACATTGTTCAAAAAACAAGTGAGAATTGTCAGGCACAGCTGGAGGCCAAAATGGCAGGTTTCTAAACTGGTTAGGTTTCTGAACTGCCACTTCCCTTTCTGATACAACCAAAGCTACAGCAGATGCTGATGTGTTGCAGGGGCATTTTTGGAAGGAGACCTTGGTGGAAGTGGCGCCAGCAGATGGCAATGGGATTTTGTCCAATGGCACACAGAACATGGGAGAGGTGAGAAAGACAGTGGGATCAGTGAGTATTTGCACCTTACCAAGACAGGAGTTGCATTCCAGGAAGGAACTTCTCGTTCCACCATTTCGATGCCCACAATTCCCAAAGACCATATGTCCACTTTGGGGCCACATGGTTGACCTGTCACCACTTCAGGCGCCAGCCACCCAGCAGCGCCGGCCACGGAGCTCCGACTGCCCTGCTCAGGGCTGA
This sequence comes from Ammospiza caudacuta, assembly GCF_027887145.1. NCBI lineage: Eukaryota > Metazoa > Chordata > Aves > Passeriformes > Passerellidae > Ammospiza > Ammospiza caudacuta. Next base: position 1,151,023 of record NC_080622.1, read on the forward strand.
GCTGAGCAAAGAGGCCAAAGTCAGCTGTGGAGAAAACAACAAACCGTGAAAGCCAGCTCCAATTAGGAAACCAAGCAACAGAATTCCCCACTCTCAGGCTAAGGATGTGCTGTTGAATCTTCTGGAAAACTGTCCACGCTCGATTTCCTCAGGGCTTTAGCCAAGGGAGTATGGAATTGGCCACTTCCAAAAAATCCCAGGTTTCTTATCGCTGCTCACAGCAGTGGACTTTATTCCCCTGAAGCTTTAGACTGTAGCTCCCTCTGTCTGGAAGGGACACACACAGAGCAAGGCCACTCTTGACTGCTTGTGGTTCCTTATACCTCTGTGCACGTTCCAACTGTGCCCTCAGCTCGCAGCAGGGGTCCCTGCACTGCCACCAGCACCATTTTTGGGGAGCTGGCAGTCACTCCAAGCAGCCCCACACCCACATCCCTGGAACGCTGCACCTGACCAAGAATATACTGACCCAGCTTGACAGAGCCGTCGGTTCTGAGAAGGATGTTGCTGCTCTTCACATCATGGTGGATAACATGGTTTGAATGAAGAAAATCCAGTCCTTGCAGGCACTGAGCGAGAAAACAGAAACAGGAGGGCAAAAATGAGTGATGTGATTTCATCACACAAGAAAGGAAACAAAGAATCGAAAAGATTCCCTCTCCATGGGAATGGGGAGTAATGGCAGAACAGTAATGGCCACTGAGAGGAAGAGCTTGCTGCTCCAACACTTGCAAAGCAGGACCTTCCTAGGGAAGGCATGTCAGCTTTTGAAAGAGCAACAGCACCTGCTCTTGTAGGCTGTCCCCTGTCAACCAGCCAGGATGACTCCTGCTGCAATGGACGTGCCTTTTCCATGCAGAGGACAAAGGAGGGGCTTGGAAAGGAAAAGTCCCTCCCTTTGGTGTGAAGCGGATCACTTTTGGGTGGGAGGCTGCATGACAAAGATTTTCTTGCTGGCCTCAGCACAGGCTTGGAAGTATCACAGCAGTCACTTTCTGGAAGCAAAGAGTATTTTGACTGCACTACTATCCTTTTCAGCTGAGGACTTTGAGAAATGAGTCTTTTTTCTTTGCTGATCATTTCAAATCCTGCCACCAGCACCTTTGCTTTTACAGGCAAGGAATGCAGTGAAGACAGATTCCAGGCAAACATTTAGAGAGGCAAGGTGGGGAACAGCAAATACAAATACAAATACAAGAGACAGAGTGAGAATACAACAGCGGGAGATAAGAGTACTGGCACTGAGTACAGGGAGTGCAAGGGACACTGGCAGGCCTTTCACTTGAGATGCTTTTACTTGCCCATAGCATACCAGCAACACAGAAACAAAGCTTGGCACAGGAAATCACTCCTGTTCTGAGCCCCTGTTTCCCAGACAATGCTGCCCAAGCCCTTGGAAGCACAGATGGGATTGCTGACCTCCCGACTGATGGCTGCCATCTCATCTTCCGACAGGTAGGTCTGGCTGATGACATTGCTCAGAGTGCCTCCATCCATGTACTCCATAACCAGGAACAGTTGCTCACCCACAAGGTAGCTGAAAGAAGGAAACAAGGGCATTGAGATGAATGTACATGGCTAGGTTGCTGTTTGGAAAAGACAGGTTGATTCTTCTTTTCAGGTCCCTTTGAGACAAAGACAAAATAAAGGAATAGACATTCCGTCTTGGCTGTGCATTGTTTGCCATCTGTGCAGTCTCAAGGAGAAAGGCACAGCTGCAAAAAAGGAAATGTCTTAGATGGGCAGCAAGCAAAATGTGCAGTTTAGTAACAGCCCAGATAAAAAACCTGTCACACGTGGTGTTTCAGGAAAAAAGCACCTAGTCTTCCTGGCATGCATAGCAAGGGAAAACAGTGGCAACAATCCAAGGGAAATCCTTGTTAGTTTACCTGGACATAGGAAGACACTAGAAAAAAATCAAGCTCCAAAACAAAGTGGTGGCTGTGAATATAGAGATCATTGATTTTGTAAGACACGAGGCTCATCCGGGTTTTTGAACAATTTTCAAATACCATGTGCCAGCGAAGACTCATGCAGACAAAATGCAATCTCTTCCCATCCACTGAGATGAAAAGAGCAATAATAATTAGCCAATAATTACAGCTCTATGTTCTGCCAGTGACCAAAGTGGGATTTTACCTTGCATGTTTGCAATATGTGAACAAACATTCATGGGACAAAAGCACAACTCACCTGTCTAAACAGTTGACCAGGTTGGCATTCCTGTTCACCTTCATGACCATGAGTTCATTGACTTTTAGTTCATTCTTCCTCAGTCCTTGAAGCTGTATTTTCTTGATGGCCACCTAAAACGACATTGAAAATCAGTAACTTGAGAAGTTGGTGGCACAAGACCACAAGGCACGTGGAGCGAGTGATTTTGCAATGACACAGCTGAGCTGTGCCAAACTGCCTTGTGATTAGGCACTGCAGTAATTAGGAACTGACATTCCAACAGCCCATTTCTCTGCTCCCTTGGGAGCCAGTTACAGGACATGTGGGGCCACTGACATTTTGCCTTGACCACTTGGTAACAGCGGTGTCTCAGTTATCACCCACAAACCTCTGACCACACTCTCTGCTGCTTTGTTTGGGATTCAGAAGAAGTAATCCATGCCTTAATGCTCTGTGGATACATCTTGTGATATGGGCAGGGCTTAGGGCTTTCAGGGGCGCCTTGCAGATCTCTCCCTACATGCAGTTCCCAAGTGCAGCACTGCAGGTGGCTAAGGAACTACCAGTAACTTTCAGATGGATTTGCTGGCAGCCAGAAATGAGCATTCAGGACTCTGAAGCTGTAGCCCAAAGAGCAGTGAGGTGCTCGAAGGCACCGCCTTTGTTTTAGCAATGGAGACCGAGTGAGTGCGTCCTTCTCTGAAAGGAACCGCTGCCCTCCGTGCCTTCCTTCTGGCAGCTGAGGAGGACAAAGTCCCAAATGTGTTCTGTGGGCTGGCACCAGTCTGTGCTTCTTGTGCCTTTTCAGCACAGCTCTGCCCAAAGCTGCAGCCACCGCTCACACCAGAGGGGAAAGCCCTTGAGTGCAGCAGAGTCTGCAGGGGCTGTTCACATTTACCTCTCCTCCTGTGGCAGTGTCGAGTGCTTTACAAACATCTCCAAAAGTCCTAGAAACAAAACAGAAGCAGAGAAAGGAGAAGCCATTTAGATCTTGCAGTGAAAGTCAGCCCACACAGGAGATCTGTGCTGTAAATGCTGCAGACCTGCAGGACACTGGAAGTATGGAGATGTCTTTGACAATGCCTTCTGACCACACTTAGAAATTCTGATCAGCACTGACAATCTAAGCCCAGTGCCTGAACACATTTGCAGCTTGTCTGACTTTACATTTGACACCTATTCCGCCAGCAAAACACCTGATGCATAGTTTTGTACAATTAACATTGCTTGGACTCACCCACTGCCAATATTTTCCAGTTCAATGTATTTTAGAATAGGATTTTCCATCTTCACCATTGTCCCTGAGGGAAACAAAATGCAAGATGTTCACTTTAAAGCAGAGATCCCACCTTGTAGGAGATACAAAAGGCAGCCCCACTGTCTGGGGCTCTGGGCCCTCCCTTGGTGGACAGCTGGCTAACAACAACAGGAACAGGAACTGGAACAACAAGAGAAGAACAGCAGGCCCACAGCACAAGTGGCTGGCACAGAGGCTGATATCCAGCATCCTTTGAAGTGAGAGACCTCTACACAGCAGACACACAGGGAAGCACAGGGAGATACATTCAGAGGAGACTGAGAGCAGAAGAGAATACCTACCTAGGCAAGTAAGTTTGGCATCTAGAAACATTAAGGAGAGCTGGAACTAACAGTGCCTTTGTTTTCTTGGGAATGAACACTGTGCGATTTATAAAAGGTTTCCTACTTGCTAAGATTAAATGCACCTGGACATCTAGAATCAATTCCTCTGAACAGATGCCAAGTTCAGAACAGGAGGAATATTGCCAAGTGTTCCCATCTTTTCCACCTTGCAGCGGTTTGCCAGAAGAATGCCTCTGCATTTGTAAACCAGAGCAGCTCATGCTAGAACCAATCCCCACGGGGCTTTCAGCATCAGGACCCTCACCCTTTATGAGCAGGCTGAGCCCAAAGATGCCCTTGCCCGTGCCCCGCGTGAAGAACCGCGCTGCTTCTCTTCACCCTGACAGCGCGGATCAGTCGCTCACATTACACTCGCCCTCTCGGCACCGCACACGTCCCCATCTTCCCAAGTCGGCATGGCGGGCACGGGCACAGAGGACAGCAGTGCTCCTCAGGCGTCCCTGTGACACAGAGAGCTGCCCAGAGGAGATGCTGACCCTCTTGTGAGTCCAGGCTGTGCGAAGCAGAAGCCGGCCCAGAGCAGGGGCTGCGGCCTCAGGCAGCTCCTCGCTGCAGCAGCCAGGCAGCAGCGGGACCCTCCCAGCTAAGGAAGGCTCCAGCCTCTGCATTCCCACCAGCCCTCAGGGACAGGGCAGCGACCACAACAAGGCTGGCAAAGCCCAAGCATGAGCACTGACAGGCACTGATGGGAAGAAGCCAGAGTGAGCCTGAGCCCCGGACAAGCTGTTGCCCCCATTCAGGACACAACAGGATGGGCTTTGAGATCAGCCACGCCAAGGCGCAGATCAGTGCCCTTTTTGTCCCAACAGGTGATGGTAGACACAGAATCCACTGGGCTCTCTTCTCAACCCTACCAGATCTTATCTGAGAGCACAGCACTGGCAGCTGTTAAGGGCGAGAAGCAGATTCATTGGGTTGTGCTGCAGAATCACAAAGGGCTTGATGTGTTCTCCTAGAGACTGATCTCAGCAGGGCTTCTGCCAGTGGCTGGGACTCAAGCAGTCACAGTCTTCTGCTGATCCAGGAACAATCCCTGCTTCTGCCTTTAGCAGAGAGGGAAGCCCAGGCAAACTCCAGCCAGTCTAAGCTGCCCTCAGAGGCAGCAGGAACAGCCAGAGCTCTCTCTTGCTGCCTTGGAGCACTGCCAGCACTTCTGTGACACTAAACTGAGCAGAACCCTTTGGTACAGCTATGCTGACACGTGCACACAACACACCGTCCCTCAGATAAGAAAGATACCAGACGTACTCTGCTGCTCCAGGGAGTCACCCGCCATCTCCTGTTGCTGAGCAGCAGCTGGGTCAGCACGGGAGGTGAACCAAGGGCTCAGGCTCCACTTCTTCAGCTGGGGAGCAAAGGCTCCTTGGGACGGCGCTGCTGCTTCTGCAGCAGCTTCAATGTCAGAGTCGGTGTTGGTCTGAGACAAGAAATGAGTTGATGTCAGGAAGGTGTGGCAGAGATTGCCCTGAAATGCAAGAGAGATTGCCATTTGAAATGCAAGCCCTTAGGAAGCTGCTGTCAGCCACATGCAGAGCTCTTCAACTGGATTGCTTTGGATGTCCACTTGTGAAACCAAATGGTCAAAAGCAAAGGCTGGTTTTACTTGAGTTCATAGCCAGTTTCTTGTTCTAAAGGATGACTGCAGCAATGACCGCTCCACTTCCTCCCAAAGACTCCTTTCCCCCTCCTAGCTCTGCAGATACATTTGCAGCTCCTCATTCTAATGTTCTACCTCCTGCCATGAAATTCTCTCTTTTTCTGCACCTTCCTCGGGATGAGCTTATCCTGCAGCATCTCCGGATGGGTCAGTTCCTGGGCCTCATGCCAGTCTCGGGGCTCTTGGTTGCCCGTCATTTGCTGGAACTCTCTGCAGGCTGCCAGGTAGGATGGCGACACTTCCACCTCAAGTCAAACAGAACAAAGCAGTCAGAGACTACAGCTTGTCCCCGTCAGCCAGGAGTCATCGAGTGGGAAGAAAGGAAAGAACAGGACAGGAGCAGATTGTTCACAAGGGATACAGACAGCTTATAGCTCGTATTCCAATTCTATGTGAGTGACCATGTTCACCTGCAAAAACACCTCAAGAAACAAGGTCACCTGGAAGAAGCCAGCAGGAGTTCATTGGGATGACTGCTGGCTAAATGGCCAGAGGAGTAATGCCACTGTCTAGAGCATCAGCTGAGATCCAGCAGAGCAGGAAGTGTCCTTGAGAGCAGCTCTGACAGAGGCATCACCAGGATGGCACTCAGAGGCATCACCCACCCCCTGCTGCTCTGCACTGGAAACACAAGAAGGGCAGAAACCACCCCTTGGGTGACTGCACTGCCTATTGCTATTTCACTCACTTGCTTTTCTAGAGCCTTTTGCTCCTGAAGGAGGCGATTAATTTTCTCTTTGACGATTTTAATTTTTTCGTCTAGCCTCTTCTTCCTTGCCTTGGTCCTAGCCTCAATTTCCTGCAGCTCTGTCTGCATCTGTTCATCAATTCTCTGTAAAGAACAACGGAAAGGACTCACTTTCATGAGTGGAGTGGCTGCCATTCCTTCATTCACCTGTTTTTGTTGATTGCCCCTCTGCATAGGGAGATTCTTCTCCTCTTGGATGTCTTCATTCCTCCTCTTCGCTGCCATGATGTCACTCTGAGCTTCAGGCAGCTCTGCTTGTGGCTCTGCCTTGTTCTGTACACACGAAAGCAGAGCAAGTGACTGAGAGCTGCCATCAAGCTCAGCTTTTCCCTCTTTTAGCCTCAAAATCACATTTATTCAGCCCCTTCTTTCTGCTTCCCTACCCAGCTCTTCTTCGACTGTAACCTTCCTGTCCTGGTGCTGATCTTTGCAGATTGCAAGGCTCTGTGCTTCCAGTGCCTGTGGGACCCCTGGCCTCCTCAGTCCCAGGAGCTCTGGTTTATGCCCCTCTTCCTGCCCTTCCCTCTGTGCCCTGGCCAGTCAGGCTTACCTGGCCATTCTCCTGTGGCTCTTCCACCTGCTGCCTGAGCTGCTCTTCCTGCCCTCGGGCAGGGAACAGCTCTCCCTGAGTCTGGCATGGCAGCTCAGATAAGGCAGTGTGCTCCTGCTCTTTCTCTAGAAGCACCTGCACAGAAAGCAAGAGAAGATGGGTTTCAACTTCCCATACGACCTTTGTGGGCCAAGACTCACAGACTGCTGGGCTCACACGTTCCCAAAGCACTGTGCTGCTGCTCTCCTGGGTCGTTCTCTGCCCGAGGGGAGGCACAGATTCCAAAGTGACCCTGGCCCTACAATCAGGGGCCGTCTGGGACTGAAGCTCCAGCAGCCTCTCAGGCAGCTGACAGGGAAGGGGTGGCATTTCTCAAGGGTCTGGTGAGAGCCTCCCTCTGCTTCTGCCGTGTCCTGTTTGTCTTTCAGTAGTGACTGACACCCCGCCCTGTCCCACAGCTCCATCCTGGCTCTGCAGGGGCTTACTGGGCGAGCTCACTCCTTGTGAGAGACACTTCTGGAGTTCACCTTCTCTTCAGGCCTGCACCAGAATTCCTCCTTCCTGACATCTACACTCGTGTTAGAAAAGCTGGTCATTCAGGAGATGAGGATGCATGGAAAGATCTCTGATGGAAGTCAGAGAACCTCTATGGCCACCTCAGTATATGGAGGAGGACCAAGGTGTTTCTTCTCCCTCTTTTGTCAACGGAGAATTCTGACCAGCAGTAACAGATTTTCTCACAAGGCCCCATTAACGAATGCACTTACACAGCCCTGGGGATGCCAGCGAAGGAAACCACGTGTCATGTAATGCATGTATGAGCAAAGTCACCAGACCCCAGCTACAGCATGGGATAGTTCCACTCCCTTAGGACATGCAAAAATTTAAAGGATAAAAAGAAGGCTTCAGGGCACAAGAGGCTGGAGGAGGAAAACAGGAGGGTAAAAAACAACCATCTCTGGAGGGGGAAACATCTCTGCCTGCTCAGGATCCATCAATGGAACTTGTCTCTACTCCTCTCCTGAAGGGATGCCTTTAGGTGAGCTTTGCATCTTCCACTGCTTTGGTGCAGAGCCAGGAAGATTCAAATAGATATATAGATAGACAGATCTCACTTTTATAATCTCTCTTTACTGTGCTGTGGTATTTACATTCTTTGAACGCAGAGAGATATAATTCCCTCTCCTAGGTTTTTTTTAAGGGAAGGTAGTGAGAAACTTTGAGAAGAAGAGAAAACAATTATTATCTCTACTGGCTGTTCGTTTTGTCTAGTACATGTAGAATGTGTTACAGTGATTGTTTACTGAAAGTGATTTGTTAATTGGATTTTAGTGATAGTTGTTTAGCTTGATTAGCTAATTAGATAAAAGCAGTGTCAGGACTTTGTGGAGACAGTAATGAGTTTTTCTTTAGTAGCTTTTTAGTATAGTATCCCTTTAGTATAGTTTTAATATAGTACTAGTGTAATATAACATAGCTTAATAAAGCATTTGTTTAACCTTCTAAATCATAGAGTCAAAGCACATTATTCCCCACATGGGGGTCACCCTGAATCAATCCTGTCCTTTCTGTCACTACACACATCAGCACTCGGTAGCAGTGCCCCGATCAGCAGCCATCCTGAACTTGCTCTCCTTTTGCTTCAGTAACCCACACTCTTGGGCAATCTGGACTGTGTGGGTCCCTATGGAATGCAGTCAGACCCAGAGCATTGCGCTGGGAACTGCACTCTTTGTGCATCTGTGCTGGGGCAAGTTCTTCTCTTGGACTGGACCACACTGATGGTGCTGAAGTGGCCGGAGTCAGAAATGCAGCCCAGCCCCTCCCAGCTCCTCTAATCTCTGAGCACCAGCTGGAATGCAAGGGCATTGATTTCCTGCTAATTTCCTAAACACAACACACACTGATTCCCTGGGCTGCCAAAAGACATGGGAGCCATTAACCTGAAAGTGATGTGTTTCTGCCAATGCTGGAAAAGGGCAGGAAAGATTGAGAAAAAGCTCCCTTGCTCCCTGGAGAAGGAGAAATTACCCAAGGCTTCTCCTTCTAGCAAATAAACAAATAAACAAAATATGAAAGTGTTACCTACTCCAGTGTCTAAAGCACTTGGAGGCAGTGAAAGGATGTTTGGCAGGGAAACAGCCCTCGTGCTGAGCATTGGCTCTATGGATCCAAGGCAGGGATCTATGGAAGTCTGCCTGAAGGTCCCTCAAGAGCCCCCATTGTCCAGGCTAAAGCTTCCTCAGCCCCTCCTCACTGGCCTTGTGCTGCACCCCTTGCCCAGCTCCCCTGTCCCTCTGTGCCCACGCTGCAGCCCCTCCATGACTTTCTGCTTCCCAGGGCCCACAGCTGCACACAGCACTCCAGCTGTGGCCGCAGCGCTGCCCAGCACAGGCCACGCTCCCTGCCCTGCTCCTGCTGCCCCACTGCTGCTGGCACAGCCACCGTGCCCTTGGCCTTCTTGGCCACCTGGCCCCACGCTGCCTCATCTCCAGCTGCTCACGGCCGCCAGCCCTGCGTCCTTTGGGCCACGCAGCTCCCCAGCCACAAAGGTGCCCATTGCACTTCAGATACTGGAGGCACCATTGCAAGGTGGCCTTCCTGTTCTATAACCACATCTTCTAAGTAGATATCATAAAGTGCGATAAGAACAGAATTGTAAGGCACTCTGACTAAATCAAAATGGTCTAATTCAACTGTACAGGAAATTGCTCTTAAGTAAATATTCCACCTTATCTGCCATCAGCAAGCAAGGTTCTCTCTGCAAAACTGGATTTGTAGTTCTTCAAAGCTCTGAGATGGAAATTTTAAAATATCCACTTATGCCTTTGTTGTTTTTGTTGCAGGCATGAAAATTGATTTTCTTTCAGCCTTCCTAGCTGGCCCTCTACACTCTATTGCTACTGGCCAAGCTCTCAGCTTCCTCTACAATTCTTAAACACCAGGAACATGAAATGTTCCTTTCTCACTCACCTCAGGATCAGCACTGCTGAATACACGCTTCAGGTGACCTGTAGTGGGCAGGGAAAATGAACCAGATGGTGTGAGAAAACTGCTTGGGCTGCTGAATCCAACAGAAAAGTCAACCCAATCAGAGAAGATTTCCCATTTTGTAACATCCCTCCAGGAGACACATTTCATTCCCACAGCCAGCAAGGGATCAGGACAGTATTCTTGCTTTTGCCTACACTTCAACCTGTTTAGCCAGTAAATGAATACAAACATGACCAAGAAAATCCAAATTATTCTTTAACACTCAATGCTCCTGTTCTAGAAAACACATAAAACGGCTTTTTAAATCCACTCCTTCAGGTCTTTTTTTGTTTTTGTTTTTTTTTTTTTGTTTGTTTGTTTGTTTGTTTGTTTTAATCAGTTGCATGCACTAATTCTCTTTAATTTGCTGGAAATGCTTGCCCAGAAATGCTTCCCCAAAATCCCCCTGAGCTGTGGCAGACACTTACTGCTTTAGAGTTTGCATTTCCTTGCAAAGAGAATCACTAGTTAAGCACTTGGTAAAGGGTCAAGTTAGAGAGTTAAATCTTTTCATGACAAAATTTAAAAAGAAAGAAGCTTTCCCTGAATTCTGGCAACAGCTGCAGAGATTTTAAAAGGCATTCCAAGAAGGTCTGCCAGTCTGCATTTTCAAAGGTGTCTTGCTTGTCCCAGCAAACGGAGGAAATGACAGACTCTGCTGCCACAGACTCTCCCATGAAGGGAAGGAAGCCCTGCAGGTTCCCCTGCAAATGCTGCCCCTGTGGCTACAGACACCCCCTTTTTAGCTGAACCTCTTGGCAGGAGCTTTACCAAACCAGTGGTATCCTAATGCTCTTTCTCTTTCAAAATCAGAAACTCAGCCCCCAAGAAAGAGCAGGAAGACAGAGAAAAGCCAGGTTAGGATACACCCTAACCTAAGTAGAATGGAAAACTCTACTTACGTGCAAAGTGTGTAACGTAATACGCGGAAAAAGAAATGCCATATGCAGCAAAAGCTGCCCTGGCCAGATGGTGAAACATTGTTATTTTTGAAAGTTAGGTAAATAGATGAAACAATGCTCTTGTCAGTGGGCAGCTACCCACTGACAAAGGTGCCAACCAGGAAAGTTCTCCTGAAAGAGAGAGCTCTAGGGCTGCTCTGACACTCAGGCCTAATGCGCACCAAGGCAACCTTCTGATGCCACTATGACAAGGTGGCAACCATGCCCTGACATCACAAAGCAAACGCTCCATATTGGTCTGTGAATTTATGCACAGCAATAATCAGCCTTCCCTACAGCAAACACAAAAGAGCCTGGGAAGTTCTTCTCTGTCACAAAGCAGCACAAACTCCCTCCATGGGCCAAACCCTGTTGTTCAGGGATCCAAGAGGAACTCCAGGAGTGCCTCAAGCACCTACAGCCTGTACCCCAGCTGAGCACTCAGATGGGACACAAGCAAAGGAAACCAGACCAAGAAAATGGCCCACAGCATTGCACATGTGAGAAATGACTCTCACTTGTAACATTTTAAAGGTTTAGTAAACCTTAACAAATGACTGAATAAGGAAAAATTGCAGCATTGGGAGTCTCTGTGACAGGCAGCCATGTGCTCATCTACAAAAAGGACGCTCTGCCTTTTACACCCTTAGCCCCTCTAAAAGTTTTGTCAGTCAACTCTTTCTCTGCTGTCCATTGGTGGAGATTACTTTCTTGCATCCTGACTGGAGGTCAGGTGTTGTTACACCCTGCCTGCTGGTCACAAGCCAGCCCTCCCCAAATGCCCTGACTACCCAGGCTGTTACAAGGGGGACGGGAAAGAGGACTATGGGAGGATATATTACAATACCATCACTACACATTTGAACATCCACATAAGATTTACTTCTTAATTGTCAGAGCCAACCATTGTATTACTCGTCCAGAACACACAGAACCAGGAGAGAAGCCACTGTTGGCACCACAGCTGAAATGCTTCCTAACAAATTTCCCCACATATTTGCACATTTATTGGACATGCCCAGGGCTCCGGTGCGTGTACATCTCTGCCTCTCTTCCCCTTTGGCAGCAGTCGAACTGGCAGCATCTGCCCGCCAGCAGCAGCTGCTCCAAGCTGGGAACGCCACTGGCGGTGCTGATTTCCAGAGGCTTCTGTGTGCCAGGGGAAGCCAAGGCAGGAGCGGGTTGAACGGTGCTGGCGCTGCTGCTGCTCTGTGCCAGAGAGCCCCAGCTGGGCAGGGCACGGTGCCCACTGCGCTGCGGGCTCCTTCTCCGGCCACAGCTGGGCACACCTGGCAACAAGGCATGACAACTTGTGGGCAAGCCAAGGCGTTTCTGGGGCTGCACTGCTCTGCACACACCCAGCACACCTGCAGCACAGAATTTTAACCCTCAGACAGGTAAACCAGAGGGAAACAGGTGGAAAAGATTTCATTCAACCATTCTTTATGCTTCAATAGGAATGACCAAAATGAAAGTTACCAAGCAGGGCCGATCCACACTGCCAGCTCAGTGTGAGAAAAGAGGCATTACTTTATTTCAGTGCTGGGTGTGTGAGGAATCACTTCCCTGAAACATGCACACCCACGTGTTAGTATCCATGGAACTAAGACATTACTTTCATTACTTTCAATCAGTACTTTGCTCAAACTCACAGGCTAAACATTCTCACAAAGTATTTGACATGTTTAAATCCCTTCCCCAAAATTACTGACATTTAGAGCAGGGGTCTCTTGAGGGTCTCTGGGGATCATATGGTGAATATCCCATTCCTCAAATTCTCCTTCCATGGTTAGGAGCCTTCTTCTCCTTGAATGCATTGCAGCTATCTCCCCAGTAGGCCCACTGTCTTTATTCTCAAGGCTAAGACATCCACTTGCACACATTAACCACTGGTGTGAGGGAAGGTACGACTAAGCACTGCCTGTTAAAGCTTAACAAATTCACAATTTGTTGCAGGTCAACACTTACCCAACGCCTCTCATTCCTTCTCTGGGAACCAAACACAAGCATTTTGTGATCACTGAGCCCAAGGCCGCCTCCAACCCTCCTGTCACCCAGCAGCCCTTCTCTCCTCACAAACAGCAGGCCCAGCAGTGCCTTCCCTCACTGGCTCAGTCCCCAGCTGTGTCAGGAGTTCTCTGTCACACACTCCAGGACCATCCTGGGCTGTTTGCTCTCTGCTGCACTCTGTTGCCAGCAGACATCCCCACCCTGTTCCATGCCCCGTGCAGAACCCTGCACCTGCTGTCCATGGGCACCTGGAAGGGGAGGCACTCACGGCAGAGATGCACCAGCTGCCCTGGGCAGGAACCAAAACCCTCTGGCGGCACAGCTGCTGGCCTGGGTCTGCACAGCTCTGCACGCTCCACTCCTCACGGGCTTTGGGCTGGAAATGCAATTGCACTTTCTGCCTCATGGAGAAACACCGGGGCTGCACAAACAACGACCAGCAGGCCACATCCCAAAGGCACTGCAGCATGGAGCTGAGAAGGAAGAAGACCCTTCCCCAATTCCTAACCATACCAAAACCACCATAATGGGGACTTTTAATCTTCTGAATGTAGAGTTGATTCACAGGGTGACAAGGGAATCTTCCAATGGAGTTGAAGTTTGGTAGAGTTTTTTTCTGAGTCCTACTCAGACTGTTGATTTAAAAAGTTATTTTAAAATATTTTTTAAAAGGCTGTGCAGTCATATGGTTTTGTTCTAATACCAAAATGGCTAGGTGAAATGTACCGGCATTTTAATTGCATCCAAACTGATTACTCTGTAAAAGCTTTCCTGCAGAATAGCCACTAAACAGGAAATGAAAATCTGTGGACTGTTGACTTTGCAAATTTCTACTAAACTTATCAGACAATGAGGCATTTTTAGGTAGATCATAGAGCAAATTAATTCTAATGGATAACTTGATTTGGATAAACCTGTTGATTTCAAATTAAAACTGCCAGCACATACTAAGTGGAGATCTGAATACTCACTTCTATGAGCTCTGAATTATTACATAGTCATTGTCTGCCATATTAACAAAAATTACCATTCTGGCTATTTTTTTTACTTACAGCCAGCTCTTCAACACTCTTTGTAACATCAGAAAGAGAGTTTGTAGCAATGTGAACCATGGGGTGGTGGAGCATTGCAGAGGGCGCCTATGTCAGCACTAAATGTTCACATTTACCGTGGCATCCCTTCTTGCCTTTAATTCCAAGCTACAGCTCAGTTCCCACAGTATAGATTCACACTTGTGGTCTGTATTTGTAGCTGGTTCTTACTTCCCTGTCCAGGAAAATATCATGCTTGGATCTCAAATCAAAATAAAACGAGGAGAGAGTCAGGTTCTGGATAGGTATGGCAAGAACTAAGAGGTTTTTTTGCAAATATGTTGAAAAGTTTTTTGTATATGCTGCAAAACCAGCAGATTAAAGACTTGCACTCTAACTTGATAAGCTGAGCTTTGCCTGTTCTTTCTGGACTGATTTCTTGAGGCCAGACACTGAACCTAATCAGTAAGAAAATCAAAACCACAGGAGTAGTTTGGAGAGTATTGTAAATTATTCTGTCATGATGCTTTTTGCCTAAAAGTTCTGGCCATCATCCGATTGGAGTAATTAGAGGAGATCGAAGCCATCATACTGTGCCTGTGCACACAATTCCTTCCCAGGGGTAATCCATGAAGCAACGCTGACAAATCCACACCAGCAGCTGCTGCCACACAGCCATGAAGCAGAGAATATGTATTTCTGCTACACTTGGACAGCTGAAGATGCCTCTGCTGAGCTAATTTTAGTGACTGCCCACCACAGATGAGACCTTGAGGTCGTCTCCAACAAGTCAGGGCAGTTAATATTCTGCCTAAATGAAGTAAGTCTAGCAATACATAGACCATGGGGCCTGAGGAAAGCCAGCAGCTGTGGGAGATTTAATTTGTTTCCGCATCTTTCTTTTTACTAATTTATTGCAGTCAATTATTTAAAGAATGGAAACTTTTGGCATACCATTGGCTGGAAGGTTGGTCAGTCTTCCATTCATGACTCCTCTGAAAGCATCACCCCAGTGTTTTTATCAGTAACTCTTCCATCATCATGGCTCACACAGCATTTCCTGCAGCTCTTGCTGGAGTCAGGGAAAGGCACCAGGAGAAGGGGGAGAAAGCTGTGTGCAGAGACTCTGTCAGCTGAAGAGACATTTGTTTCCTCTGATTTGACTGAATGGCTGCAGGAACCTTGCTGGCACTGCTGGCAGGGTGGCCTTTTGCAGGGCTGGGCAGAGTTTGGGGCCCAGGATCCCTCCTCTTGGTGGGACACCAGGGTGAGCAGCCCCTGTCCCAGGCAGGAGCAGAGGTTCTGTGGCTCTGCCCTGGGCACAGGGACCTGCCACTGCCATGAGCTCCTGCCACGGCTCCTCTGGGGCAGCTCCTGCTCTGCAGTGATGATGGGCGCAGCTGGGGCTGGCTGCAATGGAGGGGGGCTTCCAGTGGGCTCTGCTGGTCTGCCACACTGGAGCCAGCAGAGCTTCTGGAAGGAGTCTTCTCTTGTGAGCTGCTGGAGCTGGAGCTGGCACTGGCCACAGAGCCGCTGTGCTCATCCCTGACAGGCCCAGAGCACAGCAGCCTCTGGGCCTCCTTGCTGCACGATGGCAGTGAGGAGCCATGGACCAGAGGTTCAGTATGTATGACTCAGTTTCCTGATAAACTGTGCTAAGAAAACCCTGCATCCCTCCTGCCAGATCTGAGACACTCCAAGAAATCTGTTGGCACATTGGGAACTCAGAATTGTTTGTATTTTGAACAATTGTCTTATGAGTGCTTTTGATTGTTTTTGTCATTTTGTGTTGAGTCAGTTGATCCTCCAGAGAAGCTTTCCTAATAATATAAAACACGGTGAACTGTGGAGACCCTGGGGGGGCATTGGCTGGTCTAGGGAGACACAAGAAGCTTCCCTCAAAGAGCTGTTAGACCCCATTGGCTCCTTCCCCTGTTCCTGTGTCTGTTCCTGTGTTCCTGAGCCACACCTTCCCTATTCCCTGATTTTCCCCCTTATCTTTGTACTGCCCCAAGATCAGGGTCAGCTCCCGGGCCCCTGTGGAGACAAAGTGAGACCCTCTGTGTGTGGGTGCTGGGAGCTGAACATCTCCCTGCACTGCTGAATAAAACATCTGTGGAGATCATGCAAAGGCCCTTTTTGCTTCTTTACCCTGGACTATGCTAGCAGCAATTCAGACTGCTACAGAGGAGAAGCTGTAGTACTGGCACCAAGATTTGGGCAACTTGACCATAGGCACAGAGGGCGTGCAGGATGCTGCTCTATGGATTCCTTAACCAGCCATCTCTGGTGCTGGCATATTCCCTCCAGCTTCTGCTGCAGCCAGGGCCACCTTTGGGCCAGTAGATGACATTGTTATTTGAAAAATTTGGCCCACTCCTTGGGCAGGAGGCCATCCACAGGTTCTGGTCCTGCAGCCCCTGCTCAGCTGGGGACAGTGCTCCCTGTGGGGAAGATGGAGCAGCCATCACAGGGTCTGGGGGGCTGCTTTCAGCAAGGTGGCCAGGCTCTCTCCCTGCTGGACTCCAGCAATTGTCTGGGAGAGCTGATGGCACATTGTATGTAGTCCTGTTCATCCTACTCAGAAAACCTGACATCTTCTATCATTCTGCTGCAGAGTGGGTACGATGGATTTCTCTTTGCCCACTGCAGGATGCAGCCCAGGCAGAACTGGTGGTGACAGGGCAGAGAAAAATTCACATCCTTCTTAATGACCTGGCAGATGGGGCAGCTCCATTCTGTCCCCATGGCCATGTCTGTCTGTCCCAGCAGCAGGGAAGAGCTGAGGACCATGAGCTGCTCTCATCAGCAATCTTGCTTGGCCAGAGCCCAAGCTCCAGCCAGAGTGCTCCAGGCTCTGTCAGTGCCCAAACATAAGCAGAAAGGGATGTTTTATCACAATCCATTCCTTGGTGAAGGAGGTCCATAGCAGCCCCAAGAGGCACCTCAGACACTCAACAGTCAAGGCAGTAACATATGGACAGGACACAGATGGCAGTTCATGGCTGGGAGAGTATTCCTAGACATATCCAAGGAAAAATTTCCCAGGAACTCTCCACAGCTCTGGGATCTGCCCAACAGCTCTGTCAGAAGCTTCAGCAGAACAACCAAAGTCCTAAAAAGCAGCTCTCAGACACTTTTCCTAACCATCTTGCCTGAGTGGCAGGGTTGCTTGCTGCAAAACACTCATTTCTCCTGTTCCCCAATGCCCTGTGGACACTTGCAGCCAAAATAAAAAGCTCCTGGCCCTCTGTGTGATGTGATAATACGGTTTTTATATTTCCATGCTGGGATGAAAGAAAGCTGTGCTGTGGGTCAGGAGAGGCCAGGACCCACTTGGCCTTCCTGCAGGCTGAGGTGGTCCCAGCAGACATCCTGCTGCCTTTTTGGGGATTGTGTGAGGGGGAGTGGAGGGGGTGACAGAGAGGCCGAGATCATAGAGTGGAAACTCAGGTCCAGAGTGGCAGTGCAGACTCTCCCTGCTGAATGCCTGCTGGGGCTGGCAAAGAAGGAAAATGCCCCAGTAACAGCCCGGTGGCACTGTGTCTCAGGGACAGGTACAGGGAGGTGACAACAAACAGCAGCATGGCCCAGTCTCACAGCTCCTAGGAAGCAGTGACAGAGGGGCCTCATGTGCCAGAGATTTCAGAAAGGCTGTCTTCTCAAAAGGCCACTCTGAAACCCCTCTCTTTGCCTCTTGGGTTTGTGTGTGCTTTTGACAGCCACAGCATCCTGGGGCAACGCATTCCACGATTTCATTAAGCACTCCTTGAACAGCACCTCCCATTGTTCAACTGAGCTGCCAGCCTGGTCATTTCAGAGGGTGCTGCCTTGGTGGAGAGAAAAATCAATTTTCTGTCTTTCAGGGAGCTGAAGGAGAAGGGACTCCTCACCATCAAACACCTGGCTGAGTCCCATTCAGAGCTCCTGCTTTGTAGACTTGGTGAGGTTTGCTTGGCAGTTACCAGCGAGGTGAGAACATTGCTCTGAATTGTCCCCCATACTTCATACATGGTGTGAAGAGTAGGTATGTGCTTGTTCATCTCCATGTGTGCTCAGGGTCTGCCTTCATTTCTGGTTTTAGACCTGATATTTCCCATGTCTGTCAGCTATCTGTAGGATCTGGGGGCACATGCAGCTGTATTTACTGGCAGGTCAGGTATCTGACACTCATCTTTGAGTGTGGTGCCTTTATAATGCAATGTGCAAATGCAGAAACTGAGACACTGATGATGTTATTTGCCAGTCCCAGTCTCTGCCCAAGCTGTAATTCAACACTGTAAATTATTCTGTAGACCTGAGCCTGTGTTTTCTGTTTCCTGGCTGAGTGCTTCAACTGCTGGTGTTGCTTTTTTGAACAGGAGCATCTGACTCTTTTATCTTTATCACTTGTGCCTTTATGATTTGAAAGCAGCCCTTGATTTAATTTTCTAGTAAAAGGGCCTAAAATCAAAGCCATGGACATTTTAGAAGGGTTAAGAGAACACTTAATGAAATTTTTATTTTAGGCCTGCAGTGAGCAGGTCTGAAGCCAGAAATTGGTGCCAGAGTAAGTGCCTTTCTGTGTTTGTGCTCTCCTGCTCTTCCTGTACTTGTATGTTCCTCTGGACACAGTGGGATGTGTTGTCATTTCCTGGGACTTCTGTTGAAGGCAACTGGTTTTCTTTCCAAGGTGATTCTTATGTTTCCCCTCATGGCTTCCCCAGGTGACCAACCTCCGTTCCAAGGTGTCCTACTCTGCCATTGTCACTCTGGGAGAGCTCTCTGTGACCTTGAAGAAGGACATGGACTCTGAGGTGGATGAGGGTGCTCGGGTCCTTCTCCAGATGGTGTCCAACTCCCCAGAATTTGTTCAGAAAGCAGCCAGTCATACCCTGGGGATCATGGTGGAGAATGTGACTCCTGCATGAGCAATGACTGCTCTCATGGACATGGGAGTCAAGTAGGTTCTTCTTCTTTTAGTGATATTCTTCACCTTCATGTGTGTGGGAGGGAGAAGGGATGAGAAAGAGAATGGAAATGGTGGGAGGGAAGGGTCCTGTATCCTGCATCTTCTGTGGACTCAGTGACTTGATTCTCCAACCAACCTCACTTCTCTCCTCTTGTCACCTATTTCTGCCCTCCTGCAGCCCATTAGTTCTCAGAATCAAAGAAGTGTAGAATATGGGGAGTTGGATGGGCCCATCAGAGCCATTGAGTCCAGTTCCTGGCCTTGCCCAGAACAGCCCAAGGGTCACACCAAGTGCCTGAGATTGTTGTCCAAATGCTCCTTCAAACCTGTCAGGCTTGGTGCTGCGACCACTGCCCTGGGGAGCCTGTTCCAGTGCCCAGCCACCCTCTGGGTGAAAAACCCTTTTTCCTGATATCTAAACTAAAGCTCCTCTGACTCAGATTCCTGCTGCTTCCTGGAGTTCTCCCAGTCTGTCAGATTTTCCTAGATGTGGTGATCACTGGGGAAGGGAAAGTGCCTGCAAACGCCAAGGATAGAGCCTTATGCTTTTCTGGGCAGAGGGATAATTGCAATGGCAGCTGTGAGCAGTGTTTGGTATTTCACAGCGCTAATCACAGAGGCCCTGGAAAACCATGTCTCCTCATGATGCCATTAACTTGGGAAATGAGGAGGATCCTTGCTGGGGTGTGGGCACATGGGGGACAATATGCTGGTGTGGCACAGCCTGCACAGCAGGTGCAGCTCCTGCCAAAGGAGACTTGCATGACTGTCCTGGCCTTAGAGCTCTGCTTTCCATTCAAAATGATGTTTCATGTTAGCCTTGAGATGATGAATCACTTTACAGGCACCTTCACAGGCTGACTGCCATGGGACAGTTGGAGCAAATGCTGCCTTAAATGTTGGTGCTGGGCCTGATAGTTCCCAAGAGACACTCTCTAGAACAGGACAGCCTGGCTAGACTGCCTGCCACCCTCTCCCCAGCTTTGGAATAGGGTAAAACATTCAGATGGATCTGTTGCCAAGCCTCACAGAAGAAACAGGCTGCATTGCTGGATATTCTGCAACTTCACAGCCCACCACGTGTTTTCCCTGCATTTGTTGTTTTCCAAAGGTCTGCAGATTTGGGGATAAATGGCTGGAAAGAGCCTCAATCCTGCTGCAGCTCTGTGTAGTGGGTACCCTCTGATGGGTCAGCATCAATTGTCCTTAATTTCTAAATTATTCATATGTCATCTATTTCTTTAATCTTTCTCAGAGTAAATACTGGGAAAGAAACTGAGTATCAGACGGTGCAGGGAGACTGAATTCTCCCTCTTCCATGCAGGCAGGCCTTGTGTGCAATGCTACCTTTGTGTTTAGCCGAGGACAGAGCCTTGTGCAGGTGTCTGAAGGTGCAGGGAGAGCCCAGGCTCCTTCCCCCAGCAAGGGCAGGGAGCAGCTCTGGCCAAGGCCGGCGCTGCCGCTGCTCCTTGTCCCTGTGCCCAGGGTTTGCTCTCTCCTCCCCAGCAGCCGCCCCGCCCCGGTGCGCGAGTGTGCGGCCCAACTCCTCCTGTCCCTGGTGGAGAGAATTGGAGTCACCCAGCTCGCAGGCACCCCCAGGGCTGAGAGGCTGCCACGCGTGGCAGGGAAGCTTGCTCAGGACTGCCACAAAGACACAAGTAATGATCTTCATTTCACCTCCCAAAACAGGAAAACCGTTTTGTGTCTGGCTATAAAGGTGAAATCACACAAGAGTGGAAATTAAAGGGAATATGAAGTTACCTAATGGTGTGAATAAGGGTCATAGAATCATGGAATATGCTGAGTTGGAAGGTGCCCCTCAGGATCATCAAGTCAATTCCCTGGCCATGTGCAGCGACCCCAAGAGTCACTCCATGTGCTTGAGAGCATTGTCCAAACTCTTCTTGAGCTCTGTCAGCCTTGGCACTGTGACCACTGTGCTGGGCTGCCTGGGCAAATGGCTGTACTGGGAAACCTGAGGGGCCAGCAAAAAGGAGCATTGCCAACTTTTTCCTGTGGCTTGAAGGATTCTTTGCTGAGATCAAAGGAGCTCAGATCAGCCAGTCCAACAGTTTTGTTTGGCCTTAGGTACACAACACAAAGCCAAAGTGTTGGCTAACGTTCATCACTGAAGGATCCCAAACATCCATTTCTCATTAACTTCAGACTTTCCTAGAAATATTTCAGGGCTCTTTAGCCAAAATATTCAGTCTTGCTAAACTTGTTCTGAAGATTTCTAGAATGCTCTTATCTGTGGCTTAGTGAGCTCGACATTTCTTCTTGAAGAAAACTGTGGTTTCCTAGAGGCAAAATCAACCCAAACCACCAAAGCCCCCTTCCTTTGGTGATGAAATTCCCATGAATAGCTGCCAAGAACACCAGAGCAACTAGCTGCCCCTCTGCATACCCATAGTATAGAATAATCAAGAGGATGCATGCGGTGTTTTGTCCTGGCTTTCCTGCCAGTTAAAGAAAGGCAAATTACTGTGCAATGGCAGCAAGACACTGCTAATAGGCTCTGACAACAAAGCAGATGTGTTTTGCTTGTTCCCTGGGATCCTTTGATGCCACAGAAGCACACCCCCAGTTTCAGAGTGAAATGGTATTTTTCTGTTGCCCCACATTCTCCTCTTGCCTCTTGTGTTCAGCTGACAGCACTGTGCAGTGTCAAGTGAGGTAAATCTCCCTCTTTGCTGAGTAGGTAATGCCTTCTCATGCAAGCACTGCACCTGATGAGTTTAAGGTATCAGCCTCTTCTGTTAACACTCTTCCTGTGTTTGTTCACTTTTCTTTCGTTTCCTTCCTTCCTTCCTTCCTTCCTTCCTTCCTTCCTTCCTTCCTTCCTTCCTTCCTTCCTTCCTTCCGACACTTCCTTCCTTCCGACACTTCCTTCCTTCCTTCCGACACTTCCTTCCGACACTTCCTTCCGACACTTCCTTCCTTCCTTCCTTTCTTAGGCATTATGGACAGGAGATGGTGAAGATGTTGCTCAATCATCAACAATTTAAATGCTTTTCCCCCCTTGACCTGGAAGATATTCTGACAAGAATTAAGAAGAAAGTAAGTGCTTGGCAGGAGAAATGTCTCCTTTGTGCAAGTATTGCCACTGCTAATATGAGATCAAACATACCCAATCTGTCTTCAGCTCATTGCTCTTCTGCTGAATCATTTTGCTCCTGGGAATGAGCTGTTAATCCTCAGCCGGTTCATCTGCAGACCACAAGGGAACTGATATTATTAGGGAAAAGTGGGGTTTTGAATATTTTCAATACTGGTCACAAAGAGGAAAGGGAAAGAGGAGAAAATGGGTTTACATTTAAGCATAAGCCCCCACCATGCTCTCCCTACTCTGCCCCCTGTAAAGCAATTAGGTGAGAATTGTGCTTCTGAAGATAACAGAGTCTTTGCAAAGGACACTGGAAGTAGTAGTACAAAGAAAATTCCCAAATTTACAAAAGATGTCCAAGTCAATCCTAGTTCCTACAATGACTGTCTGTCTTTTGGGAATACTGCCCTGCTGTCCAGCCCTGTGGGGCTGGAAGAAACTTGGTGAATTCAGCAGCATCCAGTGGAAAATCCTTTCTTTGTTTGAGGGGGGGGATTTTATTTATTTAATCAACATTTTAGAAGGGAGCCTGCCTTTGTGCAGGCACAGGGAGAGTGAGTATTGAACCAAATTGACTTCCAACACAATGGGCCAGGCCCCAAAGAGTCCAGATTGTTCTGCTGCTTCCATCACAGACACTCGTTGTCTACCAGTTTGCATTATTCCCATTTATGCTCAGGACTAAGGAATTTGGGATTTTAGACTGCTGCTCAGTCTGGCAGCACCCATAACCTGCCTTGGGCTATTGAAAACAAAGAGTTGGCATCACTGAATCTCTGGTCTGTTTCCATCGGTAAGTTAGGAAATGTTTCCCTAAGCCCTGGTAGCAGTGATTTTGGTTGTAACTTGTGTTTTCAGCAGGGAATTTCCTGTTTTATATTCTAAAGATTGATGGGTTTTCTCTATGTCTTTGTAGGGGATGGAAAACCAGAAGGCTGAAGGCCCATCTGTCAAGGAGCCGGTGAAGGAGAGGAACGATGGCTCAGAGGAGCCCCAGGCCACATTGTCTGCTAGCAAACGGTACTGAGCACTTTTGTCAGATGTTGCAAAGCACATGGCAAGCTTTACATGCCTCTTCCTCAGGAAAAACTGTCTGGCAGAGATGACCAATGCCACAGATTGTTTCCTTTCCCTACAAATGCTCTAGGATAAGAAATGTCTACTTGTGCATTGTGCTGAACACAACTTCTCTGGAGGGCTTTCCACAAAAATGGAGAGACAAAAAGACACCCGTTGGTTGCAGCTCAGACGATCCAGTGCAGTGGCAAGGGCAGTGTTGTGGAGGCTGGGAGAGGGCCAAGTTTCTGCTGCCTGACTTGGGACAAGTAAATTCAAACAGGGCTTTTCTTTCACCTGAGTGGAGTCTTTTTCAGATGAGTGTTTTGATGAGAAATCTCAGTCTGGAAGCAAGATGCCATTCCACAAAGATGCAGTTCTCATCCATGTGCTTTAGCCTGGCTGAATCATGGTTTTCTTACCCTCAAACAGTCCCAAGTTTGAGTAGCAAGGAGCAAGGCAATTCCTGAACAACTTCAGTCAACAGGTGTCTGAATGTGGACTTTTTGTCTTGATATTCCTGTCGTCCATGTAATTTGCTTGATGGACAGCATGTTTGGTTTATTTCCCTCTGTGCTGCAATCAGCATTTAAGACAGGAATTTGCTTCTTGCTGTCTCTTCATGGCAGTTGCAGAGCTGCTTGTGCCTGTTCTCCTCTGATAGCAGAGGGGATTTATTTAGCTCTGTCCTGCTCAGCAGTGGCAGGAAAGTGACCACATGCCTCAGTAGCATGGCTAGCACCTTCCTGTGCTCATGGAAGAGACAGGTTGATCAGGAGAATTGTTCCCAGTGGGGTTATTAAGCTGTGCATCTGGTCTCTAGGGAAGCAAATGAAATGTGAGCCTAGTTCTGGGATGTGTGGCTTCGGGTTTTATTTCTGTTACTGATTTTCTGAATCTTTCAAATATGGCCCTGTTCATCTGTTCAGATGCATCTGAGCTACTTTTCCAGCTTGTCATGCCTGTTTGTAGAGACACTTCTCCAGAGTGATGAGTTTCCTTATTCTAAGACACACACGTCCCTTATGAGGAGGCATTTAAACTTGGCAGTAGTGTCTCTCTTTCTCCACAAAGCAATGTGACCTGTGTGCCCTGGCAGCCATCTGAAGATAGATCAGATGCATCTCATCCTTGGTTTTCCTGAGTGAGCACTGGTGAGAATGTCATTTGCAGATTGTCTCCTGTAATGATTGTCATGAGGTCCACATTGTTCTTCAGAGCCTCATGACTTTCCAGCTTGAAATCACATAATTAGGAAAGCTGCTCAAGATGTTTTGCTCACAATTAACTGAAGGTATTGTCTGTGGCTGCAGCTGTCTCCATAGAGAGCAGCAGGCACAGCTTTCCCAGGCATTGTCCTGGGGAAGGCTGTGAGAAGATCAGAGAAAAGAGTGAGAAATAATTCTTATCTTCACTTGCTGCACCTGTTGTTGTGAACATGTGGAATGTGTTATGGCGATTTGTTTACCAAAGGGTAATTTCTTAATTGGTCACTGGTGATGGTGTTTTGGATTCGATTGACCAATCTGGTCTGTCTGTATCAGACTGTCTGTGAGGGTGATGAGTTTCAGTATAGTATAGTATAGTATAGTATAGTATAGTATAGTATAGTATAGTATAGTATAGTAAAGTGATTGATCAGCCTTCTGGAATCATGGAGTCAATGCTAATTATTTCCACCATGGGGATGCCATGCTACGATAATTATCACCACCAGGTCCTCATTTGGTTTTATTTCCCAGGGTGAAATCTCCCTCTGATGGACACCTCCTACCCTGTGCACAAGCCCAGGTCACGTCACCTCCAGCTGTGGAAGAAACGGAGCTGCTCCAGAAGCTTTACCATCTCCTGGAAGCCAAGGGGTTTCAGACACAGATGGAAGGAGTGGAACTCCTCCAAGACCTGTGCAAAACCAGCCCCCAGCTCATCTCCATCTAACATTGCCCAAGTATGTAGGGTATCTTCACTGCTCCTTTCCTTTAGCTCCTTTCCTAAGCCTGTAGCAGTAAAGTTAATTCAGTGTGTCTTGGCACTCCATCCTGGCTGTTTGGGATATGCTGGTCCCTCTCACCCAGAGAAATTTAATTCAGGTCCAGGCTTCAGGACAAGTTATTTCAGTCCAGCTGTATTTGTCTGGTAGGTGCCTATTGATGCTGTTCATCAGATGATGGCAGAACTTTCTGCTGGTGTAACTGCTGCTCTCTCCTACTCCCAGTTGGGTGAAGGGAATCCAGCCCCTGAAAGCATGGCAATTGTTCTCTAGACCAAAAATGGGTTTGCACAGGGAAGAGAAGTATCAGACTGGGTTGGTTTACACCCAGTTGTTTTTTTAAGAATACTTCTATACACTCCATCTTGTCACAGCTCTGGCTACTCATTTCCACCCTTGTTCCTATTCCTCTTGGTAAAGACAGTGCTCACCCTTCTTGGGGGGTCTTTTTTTCTCTTTGGAAAAGGAGAAAAGCAGATAAGGACTCATCTCTGCCTTCTCCTCCCAGCAGCTGCTTTTTCCCTTTTTCCAGGGAAAGCTGCCTGATAATGTGGCAGTCAAGGGACTGAACCTGCTCTAATGAGAGCTGTACAGCACATTACACTTCAGAAGTCCACCTGTTACCTAGAGAAATGGTCTGGATCCTGGAAGAGTTGATCAGAGCCCTGCACTTCTCCAGACACTGGCTCTGAGACAAACAAAAGAAAACTTAGATCTCCTCCAGCCATAGTTTTGGCAAAATCATAACTGCCCTCAGTACTTGAGGCAACTGTATAGAAAACCAGGCATTGTAAACATCTGCTTCCATTCAAAGCAAAGGTACTCTTTAGCATTAATAAATGGAATTGATTTAATGATTTATAGATGGAGAGAAACACCATATGAACTATTCAAAAACCTCTTAAAAACAGAAGAAAATCTTTCAACCAGCATGAGGCTGCGCCTCCATTCCATTGAGTGGCCCACAGGAAAGCAGTGAAATTGTGAAAGCGAGTGCTGACCTGACAGAAAGGATCACTTTCATCTTTGACATTGCTGACTGCTACATCCACTCTTCAAACAAGGACATTTGAATCCAGCTTTCACATTGCTTGTTCTCTTCACAGATTTTTGATTATTTATGTCTGTCCTGAGAATATCTGACAGCCACAAGAAAGTGAAGCAGAGGGTGCTGGACGTGCTGGCTGAAATTACAGGAGCCCTGAAAGATGCCTTGAACCCGGTGATCATTGGTTTGGTGGAAGGAATAGCAAAGAACCTGAACTCAAAGGATCCCAGGGTTCGTGGGGCAGCTATGAAAGCACTGGGAGAATCCATTGCTCATTTGGGTAAGGCTGAGCCCGGGCAGGGACTCTCCTCAGCTTCGTCTCTGTCTCTCCTGCACAAGAGAGCGCTGAGTGCCTTGCCAGCTGCTCTTGTCTGTGGAACACTGCAGCTGACACCCACCAGAGGCTGTGCAGGTGCAGTCCTTATGCACCATCCCCAACAGGCTGGAATGGGATCAGCATTTCCCAAC
Organism: Ammospiza caudacuta; assembly: GCF_027887145.1. NCBI lineage: Eukaryota > Metazoa > Chordata > Aves > Passeriformes > Passerellidae > Ammospiza > Ammospiza caudacuta. The sequence goes on from NC_080622.1 coordinate 1,177,449, forward strand.
AGTCCCAGGAGCCCTTGGCTCTGTGCTGCTTGTCTGAAGAGCAAGTCCTGGACTACATCTCTGCTACAGTTCAGAGGCAAAGGGGGTTTGGAGTTTGCTTGGGCCCCGTCTGACTTCCCAAATGAACAGCTTTGCTGTTGGCATGAAGGGACACTGACCCATCAGAGCTTCTGCAGAGCAGCCACCTGCAAGGCTCTACGTTAGAGGCATTAGCTGCCTATTTTCCACTTTTCTTCTTTGTGTTCTTTTTTCAAAGGGGAACTGATGATTCACCAAGTTCATTTCTTTAGAACAAACAGGTATAAACCCATGTTTTTTTCCTCCTCAGAGCACCCTGGGCTGGGTTTGCAGCCCATCCTTGTGCGGGATTGCAGGGGCTTTTCCTCCCTATTGGGTTCCTGCACCATGGAGCCACTCAAAACAGCCTCTTCCCCAAGGTTCTGCTGCAGGGATTTGTCCTCACTGGTCCCCATCCTCAGCTCCTGGTCTGGGGGAGGAAGGACAAGGAGAGGATGGGATTTGCCCCCGTGCCAGAGAGAAGGGGAAGGAGATCCCCCCAGTGCATCCCCAGCAGGACGGGATTGGCAGCAGGGTTGTCCTGCAACTGGGGGCCATGCTGGGCTGGGAGATGGTGCAGGAGAGAGGGGGAAAGGGGCACTGACTTCCTCCTCACCTGCCTGGGTATCCCGGGGCATCTTCCTCTTCCTCAAAGTCTTCTCCTCCTCCATCTTGCCAAGGTTTGGGAATGGGAAATCCTGGTTTGGGGAAAAACAAGGTGTAAATGCCTTGGGTTGGAGATTCCTCCTACCCATGTCCATCACTAGAAGTCATCCGGTGTCCATAAAAACCTTCAAAAATCAAGAATGAATAAAAAAAGGCACCAGGAGTTTCCCATTTCCAGTCTCATCCCTCTTGGGTTCTGGTGGACCCCCATCTCAGGGCTGGTAGGGATCCCATGGGTCCTGGGGATCCCCCCTCTCCAGGGTCCTGCTTAGGGATTCTAGGGGGATTTGGGGTCCCCCTGTCCAGCCTCCCCCCACTCCAGCCACTTGGGGCTCCCCCCTCTTCCCACTGCCCCGTCCTGGTTTAGGGCAAATTTGGGAGAAAATCTCCAAAAGATTTCCTCTAGAAAGCAGATTCAAGTGGCCCCTCCTCCAACCAGATCAATAAAAGATTTCCATGGAGAAAAGGGGAAAAAAACTGTTTATTTACCAGGCAAAGCATTCACCAGCACAAAAAATGAACAATATTAGAAAATAAAACCTTGTGCTGCTCCAAAAGAGATGACAAACTCAGAAAGTCTCTCTGTGGGCTGTAGCTCAGCTCACTCAGTCTCTTATCAGTCTCTTATCCCTCCCTCCAGCACTGGAAATGCCACGGCCCAGGCTTGGCCAGATGGGCCACAGGTGCGAGTCAGGGTGTTCAGTCCAGAGCAGGTTTAAACATCTCCAAAGAGAAAGAAAAACCACAGTCCAGGGAACTTCTCTGCCTCAGTGAGCTAAAAACTAACTAAAAGCAAAGGAGAGCTCTGTCCTGCTGTCTGTCTGTCCACAGACAACTGATACCTTAGGTTTTAAGTTTTTCTGTTCTGTTTTGGTGTGCAGCTTTAGCTTTATATTAACTGTTACTGGGATCTTTTCTCAGGGTGGTGAAGACAAAACAATCCTGTTCTAGCTGGAAACTCAAGGACAATCTCTTCAAACTTCAGGCCCAAAGCATAAACAATGTGAAAAGAGGAGGGTGGGCAAACAAGGAGGATGAAACTTAATAATTTGAAGTTACTAATTGGGCAGTTACGTGCAAATGGACTAAAACTTATAAAAATGTGAGATCTCGTGATCAAGCCCTCTTTTGCTCATCCAGACAGAGCCACAGCTTTGGCTGCGGTACTGCCAGGGTGTGACCTTTAAAGGCATTTCAGTAAAAATCCACTTTATTCCTCTTAGCTTCTGTCTGGCCTCTGTTCCAGCTCCTTAAGGCATCACAACAGTCCAGGTGCCGGAATGTGAAGGAGTGAGTGCAGTTTCTGAAAACAAACTGCTGCTTCTTCCTCCTCCCCTTCACTCTCAGAACCAGCCTTAAAGGTGCAGAACTCATTTCTGGGCTAAACAGACCGATGGGGGTACGAGCATCATGAAGTCACCCCAGGACACCCCTATCAGGGTCAGGGGGTCCCGTCCCCGCCTCATCTCCGGGCTGCCGGGGGTCCCCCAGCTCCGGTATTGCCCCTTCCCCTCTCTCTGCCTTGGGGGTCCCCCGTTCCACAGCCCCAGCTCTCATGGGGATCCCCAAAACCAATGTCCCACCCCGTCGGTACCAGCCCATCCCCACGTGGACCCCCCGGGACCCTCCCGAGGGGCGATCATGGCTCCTCTCCCCCCGAAAAAGCTCCTCTTAGGGAGCCCGGAGATATCTGGGGCTCGAGTCTGGGATCTGCCGGCTCCGAACACTCTCCAAAAAATCCTCCCGGAGACCCCTGGCTGGAGTTATTTGGGAATTTAGCTACTTGAGCTGAGCTTCTTCTGGGACTTTCAGCAGCCCCTTGTGTTCCTCACCTTGGAGTGAATGAACCTTCTTCTTGGTATCATTTGCTCCCTTTCCTCCAGTGATTTTAACAAACTTTTCAGGGAAGGACAACAGAATATTTTCTTTACACTGGCCACCTACCACAGCCATTTTCCTTATCAGTTTTCCCATAAGTTGCTCAGAGGAAGCTGCATCCATGTTTCCAAGAGTTCTGCAAGAATGAGCCACAACCTCCTCAGTGGAGGGAACCGTGCTGTAGTCAAAGGCACTTGGGGTCAGACAACAGTGCCCTGAACTGCGCTGAAATAATGTCTCAATCTGGTTAAGAAAATTACTAGAGAGATGCCTCTGCCCCAATTAAGGTGCTAATGAGACCAAATCCAAGGTGGATTTTATTGAACAGTAAATGTGAGCTAGAGAGAGCTAAAAGAAAGAGGAAAGCGGGGTATGGCAAGGGAGTGACAGGGACAGAGACCTCCCCTGGGGCAGGGCAAGTGTGACATTGTCCCCTGTGTATGTGTGGCCTTCCCAGGGTGGGGGTTTTACACCTGAGCCAGTTTGGGTAAGGGGGGTGGTGTTCACTCCCTGAGCAGGGATTACCCCACTGTTTCAGGTTGCAATGCAAGATGTAACCAAATGCATGTTTTCAATCACCATCTTCATCAACTGCTATAAACAGCTGGGGGCAGTGTTCTTTATCTCTTCCATGACTCACCCCTGATAACGCCCTCCAGGGGAGATATCTTGGGCTAATGGGCCATTGAGTGTCACTGCAGGACTGATAAAATTCCATTATCCCATTGTGGAATGCTCTGCCCAGGGGGAGGATCCAAGCATTCCTACCTGGATATAAACTGAGACTCCACACCAGGAGCAGCTTGGCTACTGGATTCTCAGAGGACAAGAACTCCATAACCACCACTGGACCTTCAGAGAAAGGTCAGACACTTCTACAGGATCACTGCTCTGACAGAACCACGTTCACCACTCCCACAGGACTACAGCCACTATTTAATAGGACCGAAGCCACCACCCTGACCAACAGGGTGTCAGGTTATATCCTGACTCTGTCAGTTTAAGGCAGTTTTTCTGTATCATTGTCTTGATCTTCATTTTCCTCTTAAACTGTGATTCTGGCTTAGACCCTTTCCCAGGTTTGCCTTCAAACCAGTACAAAAAACAATGTGCTCATCTGCTGTTTTCTGCGGAAAACAGGACTTCCCATTCCCAAACATTTGCCAGATGGAAAAGGAGACTGCGAGGAAGAGGAAGATGCCCCAGGACACCCAGGAGTGAGGAGGAAGTCAGTGCCCCTTTCCCCCTCTATCCTGCTCCATCTCCCAGCCCAGCATGGCCCCGAGCTGCAGGACAAACCTGCTGCCAACACCATCCTACCGGGGATCCAGTGGGGGGATCTCCTTCCTCTTCCCTCTGGCACAGAGGCAAATCCCATCCTCTCCTTGTCCTTCGTCCCCCAGACAAGAAGCTGAGGATGGAGACCAGGGAGAAAAAATCCCCACGGAATAACCTGGAGGAAGAGGCTGTTATGAGTGACTCCAGGGCACAGGAATCCAACAGTGAGGAAAATCCCCAGAGATCCCACAGGAGGAGGGGCCGCAAACCCAGCCCAGGGTGCTCTGAGTAGGAAAGACCCTCCCTTAGCCAGGAAGGTGGACAGAGCTTCAGCCAGAGCTCAGAGCTGGTGGTCCATGAGCAGCTTAATGATGGGGAGAAGCACTACAAGTACTTGGAGTGTGGGAAGAGCTTTAGGCAGAGCAGCACCCTGATCAGCCACCAGATGATCCACACCAGGGAATGGGCCTATGCATGTGGGGAATGCGGGAAGGGCTTCAGCTACAGGTCAAAACTCATCAGGCACCAATGCATCCACACTGGGGAGAGGCCCTACGAGCGTCCCCAGTGTCAGAAGAGGTTTCAGACCAGCTCCAGTCTCCTCCAGCACCAGCAGATTCACACAGAGCAGAGGCCCTTCTGCTGCCCTGACTGTGGGAAGGGCTTCAAGCACAACTCCACCCTCATCATCCACCGGCACATCCGCACTGAGGAGAGGCCCTACGAGTGTCCCCAGTGTGGGAAGAACTTCACCCAGAGCTCTCACTTGACCAGTCACCAATGGAGGCACTGGTAAGGGAAGGCCTCCAATGCCCCAAGTGCAGGAGGATTTTGTGCACTGCCCCAACTCCAATAATTGGAGTATCCATGTTGGGAAGAGCCCTGATGATCCATGTTCCCCATGATCCATGATGGGAAGACACCTGTACCTTTTTCTGTGCCTGCCAATGACATGATGTGGGATGGAAAAACATGAAGGTCTGGCGATGGCCCTGTCATTACATTCACTCCCACCTCAGGTCATTGCCAGGGGCAGGAAATGGACTCTCTCTCTCCCTGAGAAGAAGGGTGAAATTTTCAGGAAGGGGAAATTGTGGCCAGGAAGACCCAGTGAGTTTTGTTGAGTTTTCCCTGTAAACAGTCCCTTCTGTTATCAATATTGTTTCTGTTTTTGTTTGTTCCTTATCTTGTTGCTGTTCCCAATAAATTGTTCTTATCTGTAGAAGTCCATCCGAAAATCCTTCATTTTTTGCCTCACAATTGTCATGAGAAAAGACTACTGAAGGGTTAAAACTGCTGAGCCGGTTGGGAAAGAAAGTCTCCTGCTTATCTAGTGTGTTCACAAGTGATGTTTATAGAACACGCCATGCTGTACTCGAAGGGGGCATGCTGCCCTTTTCTGGACAATTGAACTGGACTTTCTTCCAAACTCCTGACCTGGCTGGACTGAGCTCTGGGGTGGCTCCCCCCCACTCCATGAGAAGACCCCTCTTGCCTGTCTTCAACCACTGTGACAGACCAACTGAGATGAGAATCCCCTCATCAAGGAACCAAGAACCCCTCTGGCACCCTATTGGCACCCCCCTGGCAACCTCCTTCCAGAGACTGGGACTGTACTCCCCCCCCAACTCAGGGAGGGGGAAAAACCTAACGTACCTGTGAGCATTTGGCTATGAAAACAATGGACTTCTCCCCTCCATGGAAACCTAATTTCAGCCACCCTTCCCCCAACCAAGAACAGTATATATATTGGGGTTCGGTCCGACTGTCCTTTGAGATCTCCCCAAGACGTGTACCAGCGAGTTTCGGCGGCGGGACCCCAAAGACATCACATTTTGGTAGCTATACCCCATTCCCTGACCTCCTTTCCTCCCTTTTTTCCTTGTCTTACCCTTCTCTTCCCCGGATCCCTTAACCAAACGCATATTTAGCTGTGGTTATAATCAATAAAATTGCACCTTGTTGATTTGTTACTGCAAAACCCCTGTGCCTTGTGTTGGTTATTTTTGCACCCAAAAATCATTTGTCACCCGTTCATTTCGTGCGGACCTTCACATTATCCCAACCAGGGATCTTTGCCTTTTGTGCTTTCCATGGGTGGCAGGAGGGCAGCGAGGGCAGCGCGGTTTTAGCGGGAGCAGGAAATTCAGGGATCCCATTCCTGAACCCCGGCCTGTGGAAACAGAGCATCCCAGCTGGTCCCAGCCCTGGTGGCCATGGCAACAGCCTTGGGAGTGGGTCCCTGGCTGGGGCTGTGGGAACCTCTTCCCTCTGGTGCCCAGGGACAGAAGTGGAGGGAATGGCTGCAGCTGCGTCGGGGCAGGCTCAGGTTGGATGTCAGGAAAAGGTTTCTGCCCAGAGGCTGCTGGGGCCCTGCCCAGGCTCCCCAGGGAAGGGTCCCAGCTCCAGGGCTCTCTGAGCTCCAGCAGCATTTGGACAGCGCTGCCAGGCCCTGGCTGGCATTGTTGGGGTGTCCTGTGCAGGGCCAGCAGTTGGACTGGAGGACCCTGATGGGTCCCTCCCAGCTCAGCCAATTCTGTGGTTCTGGGATCCGATGAGCCTGGGGATGGGGCTGCCAATGGTTGCCATGGCAACAGCTCTGGCTGCAGGCCTGAGCTGGTGTCCATGGCAACCACCCCTGGCATGGGGTCTCCGTGGAGCTGCCATGGAAACTGACCATAGCAACAGGGAGCTGGTGATGGCTGCCATGGAAACTGACCATAGCAACAGGGCGCTGGTGATGGTTGCTATGGAAACTGACCATAGCAACAGGGTCCTGGTGATGGTTGCCGGCTAAGAATCAGATTTGTCACAGGCCCTCAGAGGAATTCCATGGGGACTTTCCAGGAGTCTCCAGGCTGTTCCAAAGCTGGAATGTCACAGGCAGAGACAGGGGCTCCATGGAGACCACCCAGGGCTTTCTGGGGATGGTAAAGAGCCGTGTGGTCAGAGGCAGTCACACCCATTCCATAGTGACATCCCAGGGGACCTTGGGCTGCAAAGGCACCAATCTGTCACAGGCACTCAAGGGGGCTCCACGGTGACATCCCAGGAGTCTCCAGGCTGCCAAAGAGCTGGGATGTCCCAGACACTCACAGGGGTTCCTGTAATGGGCACAGTGGGAGCTTCAGGCAAAAGCTTTTTTCCTTTATTGGAAAAACTCCTGCTAAATCATGAGGTGGAGAAATCACACTGAACAGCCACCATGGATCCTCAAACCCATGCAGGGCCCCTCGACTTCTAAAATTCCTTCAAAGAGAGGAGACTGGGAGCGGCTGGATCCAATCCCAGCCCCAGACTTTGTCAAAGGTGCAAAGGATTGGAGAGGTGGAATTGAACCTTTAACCCAATTTGTCCCACAGAATTAATGATGGGATAACCAATAGATTTACATAAGTATTCCTCTAATTGATTCTAATCATGATTAGAAGAAAGAACTTAACCACATTCATTTACTCCACAGTTCAGGAGCTATTACAATTATTAGAATATAATGCTCTAGGAAGCAGTTTTGAAGTCAACAGGGCCTTGCTGGAGTTGTTGGAGCCCATTGCAGGCAGAGCCTCCTGCTCCAGCAGGAACCGCCTTTACTGTGCCATGAGCAGGGCAGGTCCCGCTGCAGGAAAAGCCCCAGGCCAGCCCCAGCACAGGGAAGGGTTTGGGCACAAGGGCACAGTGCTGTGCTGGGAGCTGTGCCAGGGAGAGCCTGAGGCACCAAAGGCACCTTGGCAGCAGCAGCTGCTTGCAGGCCATGGCCAGAAGCCTCCCTTGGCAGCCCGGCCTGGTGGCCACCACTGCAGAGCTGCTGCCTCAGGGCTCATTCCTGGCTGGGCTCTGAAAAGCCACTTCTGCCCCAGGAGCCTGACTGGGAAGCCATTGGCCCCAGCACCTTGGGGACAAGATATTAATGACAAAACTCTTCATGCCAGCAGAGCCAAGGCCGGGGCAGAGGAAAGGAGAGAGTCAGGCCCAGGGGACAGGGCTGCCATGGTGATGGCTGTGAGGTCACTGCCCCTGCAGCAGCCTGGCTGCCCTCAGCAGACATTCTGGCCAGAAGCGTTGTGAGGGCCCCCAGAACATCAGAGAACCCACACTACAGGAATTCTCTCACTGGGGAGGAGAGGGTTTCAGTGGGACCCAGAAAAAGTTAAAGAATCTTTGGACTTTGAATCTGATTTTGAGTTTTTTAGAAGTTGTTTGAGCACACTGTCGGGGACTGAGCCTGATGCAAAGAGCACCAAAGCCCCAGAGGGTCACTGAAGTCCCTGTGCTGTGTCTGTGCTGCTGACCTGGGCTGGGCTCTTGGCCCAGAGGCAGCTCCTGGCAAGGGCAGCGCTGCAGAGAGACAGCTCTGGCCAGGAGCAGCTCCTGTGCACAGCCCAGCAGGGCTGGGGCACTGCCAGGGCCCCTCAGGGACACCAGCAGGGCACAGACAGAGCTGACAGGGGCTCAGCCCTGGCAGGGGCTGTGGCATGTCCCAGAGGGGGCTGTGTCACAGCAGCACCTCTGTGGCTGTGTCATAGAGGCACAGAGCAGCCGGGATGTCAGCAAGAGGCTGTGTGACAGCACAGAGTGGGCTGTGTGAGGTCATCGAGCAGCTACAGAATCATAGAGGGGTTTGTGTGACATCACAGAGCAGACTGCGACATGATGGCATGGCTGTAAGACATCATAGAGCAGGCTGTGAGTTGCAAGTGTGTGCCATGACATTACAGAGTCATCACAGAGAAGGTTTTGTGACATCACTGAGGGGGTTGTGAAATAACAGATGTGGCGGTGACATCATTGAGTAGGGTGTGAGGCCATAGAGCAGATTCTACCATCATGGAGGGTGGCTCTGTAACATGAGAGAGTGACTTGTGACATCACTGGGTGTCTGAGTAACATCACAGAACAGGGTGTGTCATCACAGGACAGTGACATCATGGGATTCCCTTGTGACATCACAGAGATTTCTGTGACATCGCAACACGGCTGTATGACATCACAGAGAGATATGCCAGCGTTGGCTCTGTGACACAGGATGGCTTTGTGACATCCCAGAGTGGGCTTTGGACATCACAGGGTGATGTGTGACATCACAGGTGGTTGTGTGACATCACAGGTGGTTGTGTGACATCACAGGGGCTGTGTGAGGTCACTCTGCCCTGGCCCCCTTCATAGTTCCCCCCAGAGCAGTCCAACCCTGCTCATGCACAGCGGGGTCCCCTGTCCCCCCAGGTCCCCCTGCCCCCGGCCTCGCAGCCTCCCCCAGAGGATGTTCCACGAGATCGACCCCAGAGCCTGACACGCAGACGGGGGGCCGGGGCCCTGGGGGTGGCACAGGGGGACAGGGACCCCCAGGCAGCGTCCCCATGTCCCCCAGGGCCAGAGCCTGGGCCAGAGCTCCTTCACCCTGCTACCATTGAGGCCTTGAGAGCACTGAAAAAATCCCTAGCAAGGGATCAGCAAAAAACAGATTTAATATAAAGGGACAGCAGCACAAAGTTCCTTGGCAAGAGTCACTCAGCTCCTGACTGGACACTTCAGGCACACCAAGGAAACAAAACAACAACAAAACCAAACATAATCCAGGCAATCAAACCAGAAATGAACTGAGAACAGTCCCTGTCTGTGTGTGTGACACAAGGACAGTAAGGGCAAGGATAAAAGTAATACGGCCTAAAAGCTTAACAGAGCTCAAACTTAACAGGACTGAACTTAGACCCTAATTTTAACTGATACAGTCAACTTCACAATTTAGCAAAAGAACAGCACTTAACAGTATTTAACGTAACTTAAAACCTGACTTTGCAATTTAACAGAGGAATAACACTTAACAATTTTTAACTTAGCTAATAAATTAAACTTAACATCTTAGCAAAAGAACAACTCTTAGCAGCATTTAACTCAGCTTAGATCTCCTGACTTAACCTTCTTTACTGATATCTGGTTATCTGCCTGACTCAGCTATCCAAGGCACTCAAACTCCTCAGAGAGCAGCATTTCTGCCACATTTCCCCAGCACAGGCACTCCTGTGTGCACACAGACACAAAGAGTCAGTGCAAGGCACCTGTGAGCAATTCCCCTGAGGGCAAGAAATGCTCCCTGTGGATCCTTTGGCTTCTCCCCAGTGGGTAAAGTGTTGACCCTGGAGGAGTGGGGGGATCGGCCCAGGCTCCGTCGTTGTTCGGGATCCCCGAGTGCAGCAAATGGGAGAGTTCCCGGCTGGGAGAGGCCCCACTCAGAGGGAGTCGCTGGCTCAGGAGAGCTCCAAGGGCTCCTTTTGGAGCGCTGTTTGCAGGGCCCCAAGAGAGGGGCTTCAGTCCCAGCAGTGGTTCATCCTGGCCGCACTTGGCACCAACAGCTTTCTTTGGCAGTGTGAGAACAGGGATGTTGTGCCACTGAGGGAACAAAACTAGTTCCCAGGGCTGCTGCTACAGAAACCAGGAGCTGGTTTGGCAGCAGCAGTGCCTGGAGCAGACAGTGTTTGTGATGAGCTGCAGAGGAGCTGAGCCCAGGGGCTGTTGGCCAAGGCCGAGCCCCAAGGAGCATTTCTCAGCTGGCAGGGTGGGCTGAGAAGGGGAGGGGGCAATGCAGCAGCACAGGGCCCATGGAACCAAGGGACCATTGTGACACTGTGGGGCCCTGTGAGACCAAGGGACCATTGTGACACTGTGGGGCCTCATGGAATCATGGAGAGCGCTGTGACATTGCTGGGCCTCATGGAACCAAGGGAACTGTAGTGACACTGTGCGGCTCCATGGAATGTAGGGATCTTTGTGACTCTGGGAGGCCCCATCAAACCAAGGGTCCATTGTGACTCTGTGGAGCCTCATGGAATCAGTGAGACAATTGTGACCCTGGGGTTCCTTACAGAACCAAGAGGACCATTGCGATACTCTGGGGCCTTGTGAAACCAAGAGGCCTTTGTGACACTGCAGGACTGCATGGAACCAAAGGTCCATTGTGACATTGTGGGGCCTCATGTTGTGACCCTGGGGTTCCTTACAGAACCAAGAGGACCATTGCGATACTCTGGGGCCTTGTGAAACCAAGAGGCCTTTGTGACACTGCAGGACTGCATGGAACCAAAGGTCCATTGTGACATTGTGGGGCCTCATGTCATCAGTGGTCCATTGTGACACTGTTGAACCAAACGAGAACATTGTGACACTGCAAACTCCCAGGGTCCAAAGGTCCATTGTGACATTTCAGGGCTCATAAAATAGAAGAGTCACGTGATATTGTGGGGCCTGGAGAGCTACGGAGACCATTGTGACACTGGGAAGCCTCATGGATTTGTTGTGACCATTGTGACAGTGCCGGGCCTTATGAAACATAGGGACCATTATGACACTGCTGGACCCATTGAACCAAGGGTCCGTTGTGGCACTGCAGGTCTTCTTGTAATCAACAGGCGATTGTGACACTGTAGGGCCCCATAAAACTAGGGGAACACAGAACAGGTCTGGCTTCACCACCCGTGGTCTGCCTGACTGGTCCAGCCGACCTTGGCACATTGAGAGGCTCCTCATATGGTATTGAAGCACTGGGGCTCTGTGCTTTCCTTCTCATGGAAAAGAACTGGCCTTCTCCTCCAGGCACCCATGGCCAGAATTGGGATTTCACCTCCAAAATTCCAGGACAAATCTGGCTGGTAATGGTTTCACAAGGGTCACCTTTCATCTGTCCCCAAAACACTGAGGAAGGCTCTGTGCTTTCCCTTCCTCTGGGAAAGAACTGTCCTTCTCAGACAGGGGCCTATGGCCAAGATTGGGACTTCACCTCCAACATTCCCTTTTGTGAGAGACTGGAGGAGATTGTTGACTCAAAACATTTTGTCAGGGGCGGGGGGGAGAGGAAGGGGCAGGTCCAGCCTTGCCCTGCCCCATAACTCAAATCCCCCCAGAGCCTCTATCCCAGCCCAGCAGTGTCTGCCAGTCCCTGGCACAGCACAGGCAATGCTCCACAGCCACCTCTGCAGCCCCAGCCCAGCTCCTGAGGGACCAAATGAGCCCAAGTCCCACCTGGGGGAAGGGCCCAGGGAGACCAAGGGATACTGAAGGCTGACTACAAGGCAAGCACACATCTTGACCCTACCTCCTCTTGGAATTTCTATCTGAAATGTGCTGGAATCCAGGAGTTGGTACCTCTGTTTGTGCTCCTCTGTATCTTTTCTGCCTTTCTCTCTTTCTGTCATTTCCTTCTATTTCTGTCATTTTGCAAATTTGAGTAATGTAAAATTCAAATGGCTTAGAGTTTGTGAAGTCGAATGGGCCAAGTCAGTGCTTTAAGAAGTGTTCTGTGTTGATTGAATGTCATATTAAACCTGTTGCTAAAATTTCTCCAACTATCTAAAGTTGCCAGCAAAGGCTGTTTGGTTGTTTGGAGTTCCTGAGAATCTCTTGTTGGTATTTCTCCAGTGCATCCAATTCAGAGGACACAAACAATTGTAATTCCTTTGAAATGTCTCATTAAGAGAATTGTTTGGGAGATGGGGTTTCAGGGCTTGTGTGTCCTGCTTGGCCCAGCCCAGGCAGGGCTTTCTCAGCCACATTCCACACTCCATTTCCCAGCTGGAGCCGCTGGTGCATCTGAGTTGTGCTGCTCCAGCCCCAGGGATGCTCTCCTTGTCTGCCCATTCCCCCACGGTCTCTGGGCAGGGATGGCCTCAGTGGGGGCTGCTGACATCCTCAGCAACTTGGAGGCTGCTGCTGAATTTTCCTGCTCCAGAGGCTTGTTCAGCCTTCAGCTCTTCAGTGCAGGAATTTAGTGTCCCAGGGCTCATTAACATTCAGAACACCTTAACAAGGCAAGCCTCTGGGAATAATTTGATTAAAGTGTTCAAATAATTTGTGGTTGATTAGTCAGATTTCAGAAGCCAATTCAATGTGAATACCCTGAATTTAAAAAACAGCAACAAAATATTTTCTTAGGTCCTGTAATTTTTTTTTACTAGTAATTCATTGACATGTGCAATCTCCAATTGACATTGAATCCAAGTACCTCCTCATGCAGTTTGACTGGGTATGAAAATCAAGACCCTTCATGGCTGACAATCAACCAGACTCTGTCCCTACCCCCACTCCACCATTTCCCCCATCCATGGCTGGCATTCAGAGCAGCCTTGTGCAAATCTGAGCTCCCTCCAACCCACACTGGACCTAGCCAACAGACCACAGTTGAACAGGATACAACTTAATAAAAATTACACAAATAAAATAACAATCACACAATTACAAACTCTTCCCTGAGCTATGTGCAGTGTCCCAGCAGTGTCTGATGAGTCCACTATTCACAACTGATTTGCATAATAAAATTAATTTTTGACAAACCTGGTACTGTGGTAGATATAAACACAATTAAGTCATTGTATCAGGATTTTTGTCTTGGACTGAGGACAGAACAGCTCAAACAATTCCTGATTTGCAAAGCTGTCTGTGGCGGATGGAGAAGGGAGGTCAGGCTGCTCTTTGTGTTGAGGAAATGCTGAAACCAGCCTGACTCATTTCACCTCCTCCTGTCCTGGCTGATCTCCCCTCTTTCCCCTTCCACCCATTGTCTTTTGTCTCCCCCCAGCCCCCGGTGAAGAGCCTGGCTCTGTGTTCTCCATCCCCTCCTCGCTGGCACTGCCAGGCTGGGATGAGGAGCCCCTCAGCCTTCCCTGCTCCGGGCTGGACAAGCCCAGCTCCCTCAGCCTCTGCTCACAGCCCAAGGGCTCCAGCCCCACCTTGGAGGCCCTTCCCAGACCCTGCTCCAGCTGCCAGACATCTTTCCTGCCATGGGCAACCCAACCCAGGCCACAGTGACCTGGATAATCCCAGTCCTTGATGTCCTGGTCACACAGCCCTGGCCCCTTGTCCCCTGTCAGGCTCTGGGGTGGATCCTGTGGAACATCCTTTGGTGGAGGCTGTGGCTCCAGGTGGGCTGGGGGGGATCCCGGGGGACAGGGACCCTGCTGGGCATGAACAGCATTGGACTTGTTGGGAGAAACTGTGAGGGGGAGCTGGGGCAGAGTGACCAACCCAGTGACCTGACATAGCCCTGCTGGGATGTCACACAGCCCCTCTGGGATGTCACAGCCTGCTCTGTGATGTCACAGCCCATTATGTCACAACCAAATCTCTGATGTCATAATCTGCTCTGTGATGTCAGACCTCTGCCCTGTGATGTCACAGCTGGCTCTGTTATGTCACAGAGGCAGTCTATCATGTCATAGCTGCTTAGTGACCTCACATAACCCACTCTGTGATGTCACAGCCCACTCTGTGACCTCATCTTAGTAGATAATAAATTGTCTCCACCAGCTGAGCTGACACCTGGAGCTTGTTCTCTACAGCCCCAGGCCTATGGAAAGCACACAATGCCCATTGTGTGAGAAGGGGAACTGGAAGTTCAGCAGCCTCAGTGTCCTGCCAGCTCAGCCAGGCCCACGGGAACACTGAGGTCCACGACCACCAGGGACCACCAGAAGGACCCCCAGGACAGAAGAACGCAAGCAAAAGGGGAGGGGAAACATGTTAATGATTTTGGGGAAATGATTATCATATGTATGTTTAGTCCAGGACAATCAATGTATGTAGGTGCAAAATACAGAAAATAAACAGAAACTTTCCTGTATTCAGTACACACAGCTTTGGGAGGAGCTATCCCCCGTGCATCCAGCTGAATAAAGAATGCTGCTTCCTTATGCTACATTGGGGTTAAGGAGTTTTCTGTTTTACTGAATTTTTGGTAACACTCCCACTGCCAAGGAAAGCTCTGTCTGCTGCTGTTCACAAACAGAGAAGGGCTGGTGGCAGATGTGGGGTCAGAGGCTGACTGGGGCAGTGACAATGAAATAATCATGTTTTCCATGTTCTGTGAAAGAAGGAGGGGCAGCAACAAAACTCCTGCACTGGAATTAGGAAGGGCAGACTTTGGCTTATTTAGGATGCTGATTTGGGGAGTACCAAATCAGGTACTGATCTTTTAAGGGAAATTGCCCTTAAAAACAAAGGGGTCCAGGAAGGATGGACACATTTCAAGAAAGTAATCTTAAGAAGGAAGGAGCAGCCTGTCCCAGTGTGGCAAGAGATGAGCTTGTGAGGAAAATGACTGTCCTGGCTGTCCATGGAGCTTTTGTGGGAACTCAGGGGAAAAAGGACTGGCAATTCAGGAAATGTTCAAGGATGCCCTTAGGTTATAAGAAAGAAAATTAAAGCAGTAAATGCTCAATCAGAAATTAACCTGGCCCATCCTGTAAAAAGAAAAAAAAAAAAAAAAGCAAGATTGTATAAAAAATGTTTTACAAAAGGAGGGAAGAGGAGAACGTCTACTCTTTATTAGATGGAGTGGAGAATATAGAAATTAAAGATAATGAAAAGGCTGAACTACTTAACATCTTGTTTGTCTCAATTTTCAATATTAGGACAGGCTGTTCTCTGGACAAGTGTTCTCCTGAGCTAATAGATGGGCAAAGAGAGCAGAACAGCCTCCTGGAATCCAGGTGGAAGCAGTTGGTGACCTACTGAGCCACTCAGACGCTCACAGTTGTCTCTGGGAGCAGATGGGATCCATCCCAGGGGGATGAGGGAGCTGTGGATGAGCTCCCCAAGCTGCTCTCCATCATTTACCATCAGTGCTGGCTCAGCAGGGAGGTCCCAGAGGACTGGAGATGCCAGTGTGAGCCCATCCCCAAGAAGGGCTGGAAGGAGGAGCTGGGCAACTCCAGGCCTGTCAGCCTGACCTGGGTGCCCGGCAAGGTTATGGAACAGATCACCTTGAGTGCCATCCCAGGGCACCCACAGGATGGCCGAGGGGTCAGAGCTAGCCAGCAAGGACTTAAATATCTGCATTGAGGATCTGGATGAGGGGACTGAGTCCACCATCACAAATTTTGCAGATGACACCAAGCTGGGTGTGAGTGTGGATCTGCTGGAGGGTAGGAGGGCTCTGCAGAGGGACCTGGACAGGCTGGATCCAGGGACCAAATCCAACAAGGTGAGGTTTAACAAGTCCAAGTGCCGGGTCCTGCACTATGGCCTCAACAACCCCTGCAGCACTATGGGCTGGGGACAGAGTGGCTGGAGAGCAGCCAGGCAGAAAGGGACCTGCAGGGTCTGATGGACAGCAGGCTGGACATGAGCCAGCAGTGTGCCCAGGTGGGCAAGAAGGCCAATGGCTCCTGGCCTGGATCAGGAATGGTGTGGCCAGCAGGAGCAGGGCAGGGATTCTTCCCCTGTTCTCAGCACTTCTTGGGCAGCACCTCAAGTGCTGTGTCCAGTTCTAGGGCCCCCAGGCCACGGTGGGGTTGGATGGTTCCAGAGAAGGGCAACAAGGCTGCTGAGGGATCTGTAACACAAGTCCTGTGAGGAAGAGCTGAGGGAGCTGGGGTTGTTTATCCTGAAGAAGAGAAGACTCAGAGGACACAAGGGTGTGTCGGGGCACAGGTTGGACTTGATGATCTCCAAGGTCTTTTCCACCCTTGCTGATTCTAGGATTCTCTGAAACCACCCTTTCAGTAGTTGCAGGAGGAGCCCTGGGCCTCCTCTTCAGAAGCTCCAGCAGCCCAGGTCCCTCAGCTTCTCCTGCCAGCCCCAAAGCCCATCCTGTCAGTCCTGCAGAGCCCCTGCAGCTCCTCCTCATTGCTGAGAACAGGAAGCCCCAGAGCCAGACACAGCAGCCCAGATGTGCCCCCCTGGCCTGTGGTGCCACTGGCAAGGGAGCAGCACCAGGCACTGCAGGAGCCTGCAAACAATTCCTGCAGCACTTGTAGGATGATCCTGCTGCCCAAGGGATGTTCCCATGGTGCCAAGTCAGGAACTGCAATGGGGAGTGGGGCCAGAGAGGAAAGGGCAAACAGGGATGGGCTGTTTGCAGGGAAGGAAGAGGTGTGGGCAATGGGAAGAAATTTGTAGCAGGAAGAGGAAAACAAGCAAAGGTGAAGCCAAGGAAATGCTCGGGGCAGTTTGGGGGTGGCTGCCAGGCAGTCCTGGCTCTGAGCAACAGCGTCTTCAGTGGGACAGGAAACTCCCAGCTGATGGGAACAAACTTTCTGGCTGAGTGGAGAGGCCAGGACAAAGCTGAGTGGTTTCCCTGGTGTCCCCCAGCCCTTGCTGGCCCCAGGGGCTGATGGCATTTGTGCTCCCTCAGGTTCATGTCCCCACAGCAGCAGCATGGGGGTGCTCCCCCTGCTCTGTGCAATGCAAACAGAGGCTCCTGAGCCAGTGCTGCCGTGTCTGTGCCTGCAAGGATGGGGCGCCTGTGTGAGCTGGGGGAGAGGCCAGGGCTGCAGAGGGGGGGATGTTGTTGGCAGCTCCATGAGGATGCTCTGGGACGCTGCCCTGGGCTGTCCAGCGCACTGGGGATGGATCAGCCCCTGCTCTGCTGCTCCTTCCCATCTGCCCCAGGGCCCTTGCAGAGCCCCAACCATGCTGTTTGCCCCCAGCCTGCCCACAGCCAGCCTGGGACTGCTCACAGGGCTTTTCCGTGCTGAGCATTGGCCTGGCTGTGTTCTTGAGAGAGCCTGGGCAAGGAGCCTGGAGCCCCCAGGCCCTGGCCTGAGGCGTCAGCGCTGCCCCAGCAGTGCCCATGGCCCGTCCCTGCTGCAGCCCCGGCACTGCCAGCCCCAGGGCTGTGCCCGGCCCCGAGAGCACTCAGGCCCTACAGCAACACCAGGGCCACCAGGGCAGTGGGGCAGGGCCACGGCAGCAGCACTGGCAACACCAAGTGCTGCTGCTGCTGTGCACAGGTGCTGGGCCAGCACTGATCTGCCCCCAGCTCTGCACACAGACATTGCTGCTGCAGCTTCAGAGAGGGCAATAAAAGGGGGATCTCTGCAGAAAACTTTGCTGGGAGATCCTTTAGTTGATTTGAAACCACAAAGAGCGCAGCCCCTCATTGACACACTCTGTGTCCACAGGGAAGGTAGAGAGAAACAAAATGAGAAATGGCACAAACAATTACATTTGTTTTTTGGACAATATGAAAAAAGAAAAACAAAGTAAAAGATCCCTAAAATGAAGCCAACAAGAGTATCAAACATTACTTGTATTGCGAATGATTTGCAAAAATTGGCCAACAGTTTAATATTCCTGAAACCATCCAGTCATCAGTGTCCACACTGCAGCCTTGAGCTCCTGGTTCCTCAGGCTGTAGATGAGGGGGTTCAGGGCTGGGGGCACCACTGAGTACAGAACTGACAGGGCCAGATCCAGGGATGGGGAGGACATGGAGGGGGGCTTCAGGTGAGCAAATGTGCCAGTGCTGAGGTACAGGGAGACCACAACCAGGTGAGGGAGGCAGGTGGAAAAGGCTTTGTGCCGTCTCTGCTCAGACGGGATCCTCAGCAAGACCCTGAAGATCTGCACATAGGAGAAAACAATGAACACAAAACAGCCAAATACTAAACAGGCACTGACAGCAATGAACCCAAATTCCCTGAGGTTTGAGTGTGAGCAGGAGAGCTTGAGGATCTGGGAGATTTTACAGAAGAACTGGCCCAGGGCATTGCCATGGCAGAGGGGCAAGGAAAATGTATTGGCTGTGTGCAGCAGTGAATAGAGAAAGGCACTGGCCCAGGCAGCTGCTGCCATGTGGGCACAAGCTCTGCTGCCCAGGAAGGTCCCATAGTGCAGGGGTTTGCAGATGGACACATAGCGGTCGCAGCACATGATGGTCAGGAGGGAAAGCTCTGCTGAGAGGAGGAACATAAAGAAAAATAGCTGTGCAGCACATCCTTTGTAGGAGATGTTGCTGGTGTCCCAGAGTGAATTGTGCATGGCTTTGGGGACAGCGGTGCAGATGGAGCCCAGGTCGCTGAGGGCCAGGTTGAGCAGGAAGAAGAACATGGGTGTGTGCAGGTGGTGGCCGCAGGCTACAGCGCTGATGATGAGGCCGTTGCCCAGGAGGGCAGCCAGGGAGATGCCCAGCAAGATGCAGAAGTGCAGGAGCTGCAGCTGCCGCGTGTCTGCCAATGCCAGCAGAAGGAAGTGGCTGATGGAGCTGCTGTTGGATATTTGAGCTGTCTTGGCATGGTGATCTGTAAAGAAATAAATCATGAAATATTTTTGTTTGAGACGACTTTAAATATCCCACCACAGCCTGGGGGCACTTTCCCCTCACTGCCTGCCCAGGGCTCTGCTTCCTTGAGCTGTCCCTGCTAGCAGCTTCTTCCCTGTGCCCAGGGCTGGGCCTTGCCAGTGCTGCCAGAGCCCAGCCCAGCTTTGAGGGCTCAGCTCTGCCATGCAGACCCCTCCCAGCTCAAGCACTGCCCCGGGGCATTTGCAGGCTCTGAGGGCAACATCAGAGCAAAGCGACACTGATGCTGCCTGTGAGGGGCCCTATGGTGATATCTGTCACAGCCTGGTTTTTTAACATCTGTGATAGATTTTATTTATCTTTCTCAACCTGAACTGAGAGATGAATTTCCCATCCAGGCAACCCGGAGCAGTAGATTTAAAAAGCAGGATTTTCCCTTTTATGCAGCCCCTGCCTCTCTAAGTACCCTGTATAATCTATGTGGAGCTGTTCTGCAGTTAAATGCCATGCTGGGAGCAGTCCCAAACAATGCAGCATCCTCCCCACATAAGGAGAACACTTCCAAGCCTTACCAGCTGTCTCCTCCCACCCAGATCTTGTTCCCCAGGGCTGGGAGCAGCTGTCAGGGCTGGCTGATGAGCTGTCCCTGGCAGGCAGCAGAGTCCCTGCCCCAGCACAGCGCCCTGGGCTGCAGGACCCTGCTCTGCAGGACAGCCCTGGGCACCCCTGGCTGCTCTGCACAAGAGACAGTAAGAGAATGTATTCACAGGGTCCGCAGGCATTGGGATGGTCCAGCTTTAGGAGATGGCTCCAGGAGCTGCAGCTGCATTGTCCTGCAGCCAGAGGTTCCTGTGCCAAGGGCTGGCAGTGATTCTGCCCCAGGCACTTCTCAGCACCTTCCCAGCCCTGACTGATTGAAGCTCTCTGTGCCTCTGTGCTGTGCCCGGGGTGGCTGCAGGCAGTGCCCCAGCCCTGCTGGGCTGGCAGAAGAGCTGCTCATCAAGAGAAATGTGCTTTTGAAGCTTTGCTTGATTACAAGGACCTGCCTCTGTGCCAGGTGCCCAGCTCAGCTCAGTAGCACACACAGAGCACCATGACTTTAATGAGCCTCTGGGGCTTTGTGCTCAGGCCCTGAACATCAGTCCCTGAGAGGGAGCTGAAGAAACCTCTCCAGAACTCCAAGGCAGAATCCAACTCCAAAGTTTCTTGGACTTTTAATGGGTCCCACTGGGGGACACCACTGAGAAAGTGTCCCCAGGTCCCAGGCAGAGCAGAGAACTGGAGGCAGTGATGACAGGTGGGGACAAAGAGAAGCCAAGTCTTGGTGCCCTGGGGCACAGCAGGGTCTGTGCCACCAAGGGCTGTGGGGAGACACCTTGTCCTGAGGCACTGGGGCCTCCTGGCACAGCCCCAGCCAGGCTGGGCACTGTCAGCCCCTTGTCCTGCCCTCAGCATCGCCCCCTAGCCCACATCCCAGTGGCCTCAAGGATCTGCTGGAAGGAGTCCCTGGGGAGCCTTGCTCAGCAATGGCCCTGGGGGCTCCCTAATGTTCCCAGAGACTGCAAGTTTTTCAAAGGACTTTGGGTTTGGCTTTTGCCTTGGACTTTCTTAGAGGTTTGTGCAATCATGGCCTCCAATTATCTGCTGTAATTAGTCCCTGGAGAGGCTTTGTCAGTAACAACAGTCAGTGGGGCTCATTAATGCTTCAAAGTACTTCAGTTATTTTAAGGTACTTGGTGTTTCTCTTTTGATACAGACTCTGTGAGATGTTTGTGCAATCATGGCCACAATTATCTGCTTTAATTAGTCCATTGAGAGCTTTGTACTGACACTCAGTGGGGCTCATTAATACTTTGAGATACTTTTGGTTTTTAAGGTACTTCGGAATATCTTTTCCACACTGAATCTATAAGAGGTTTTTGTGCCATCCTGTCCCCCAGTTGTCTCCTCCAAGGAGTCCATGAGGAGCCTGTGTTTGGGATGGACCTCAGTGAGACCCATTAAGGCCCTGAGACACTTTGGATGTTTCCTCTGACCTTGACTCATGGAAACGTTTGTGGAATCTCCTCTCAGGCCTTGAGGTTTAAGAACTCAGCTCCAAATGTACCACAGGGCTTATTAGGATCAAGCAAGTCCTGTCAAACCATGGCTCTGCCTTGATTTCCCCCTGCTACAGTGCAGTTCACTAGGAATTTCTTTTTATATAATTATGGAGAAATATTTCAAAGAGGTTCTAATAAATTCACATTCATGTTTTAAGGGATGTATTTTTCTCTTTAGAGCAGAGGTAATTGGAGCATTCAGTGACTGATATTGACCCAGGGACTCTCCTCAAGAGGTCTGGCCTGATCAGAGAAACTCTGCCTTGAGGTCTGACCCTGTTTGGACAGTCTTACTCCACATTCACCAACTCCATCCTGTTCCTCCTCTGTCACTTGCGTGCAGATTTCTTGGAGAACTGGCTGCACTCAGGCAAAGAGGAGTTTTCTTCTTTTATTTTCGCAGTCTTAAACTCTGGAGCTCCTCATTTAAAACAGACACCTTCCTCACGAGTGTGCCAAGCCCAAGTGCCACCAAGATCACTCCAGATCTGCCCTGGGCCATCTGTGAGGGTGTGTGGAGGCCCAGAGTCCTACCATCACAGTCTCAATCTCCCAGCCATGAAGGGCTGGTCCCAGGTAAAAGAAATAGTCTTTCAGGTTAGGCTGAGATGCTTGCTTCTCCTATAGATCTTTGCAGGCACATGCTGATTTATGTAAAGTTATGTTTACCCATTAGCCCATTAGCCCAATTACCTTACTTCAAGCCCTATTGCCCACGTTTGGTTAGTCCCAAGAATTTTCTCTCTCTGTCTCTCCATTGGCCCTAGTTTACTGCATTCCTCAGCCCGTTTCACTATTGGCTGACCAGTCCCTAACTACTCTTTTGCACCCTTTTTCCCTATATCCATTGGACCTGGACCCTCAGCTCCACCCTCACTATCCCATATAAAACCCTCAGGCCTCAGCCTGCACCCTGTCTTTGTCTCTGGACCGTCTTGGGCTTTGTGGCCGGTTCCTGTACCAATAAACCCAGTTCGCAGGAGATGATACGATGACCCATCCTGCCTATTCTGTCGGCTTTCTAAGGTAGCAGTGAGCTTTGGGCTCATGAGTGCTGGACGCTACAAGGGCCTCAGTAGAGCCATGATGCTACACATGGTGCCCGAAGAGGGACCTGATTCATTGAGGTCCCCGTGAGCGTCTCCAGCAGTGATCCTGCCAGCCACACGTCACTGGAAGCTGTACGCCTTTGGGTCAGCCACAACACTGAAGTGAGATTCAAGTTTTATCAAATCTCACTGAAGAAGAAGTCAATAATCCCTTCAACATGTGGAGGACCAACTTCACTGACAGCCCCACAAACCCCATGTTGGCTGAAGATTGTGCCTGTGAGACTGAGAGTGAGTGACTGAGTGGCAGAGACCTCCCAGGGGTTTGGGCTTTTGATTATCTGTTCCTGTTGATGGGCATTTCCTCTTCCATTGGGGGCAGCTATGGGAAATAATCAGTCCCAAGCTGCAAAGGATGTTTTTGTAAAGTTTTGGAGAGTTTTAAATGTAGAGGGGAGTTCATTTTCTGAGAGGAGTTTAAAAGGTATTGTTCGTGGTTATTTGAGGAGTTTCCTGATATCTCTGTTGATTCTATCAGTTACCATTTTGGGATGCTGTTAGGAAAAAGCTTTATATTTTACAAACACAAGGGGTTTTAAAAGTTGGGAAATTTTATCTGTTGTTTCATTTAATTTATAGGATCATTTAACGAGTTCATTGTTCCAACCCATTGTCCTGGTTTATTCAATCCTCCCACCACGTTCCCGAACCCATGTTCCCTGAGAACAGGATGGGAGATGGAGCCCACACATTGGCACAGACAAGCCATCTGCCATCAGCCATCTCCCCTCCTTTTCTCTCCTCTCCTCAGGGTGGTAGTGGCCATGCTGCCTTGAGATATTCCCTCACCCACATTCCTTCATCTCCTAATCCCCCTTCCTATGAATCACAAGGTGGCAATGCTCCTGTTAGAGAGATGGCCATTTTAGATTCCCTCCCGCTTTCATCCCCATTTCCTGCCTTTGCTCCAGGTACCTCCCCTGTTACAGGCCCCACCTTGACGTTGAGTTCCACCCCTGGAACTGGACATGGGGCCAACCAGAAGGAAGCCATTTTGGCTACCAAAGGCCTTCAACACAGGGTGTTGCCAGTCGGCTGAAAGCCCTGCACCCTTTCCAGCAGACCTGCTTCCTCTACAGAGGAAGAGAGCAATAGCTTATCTGAGAGTGAGGATGAGCCCAAGGATTCTTGGCAGAGGATGCAGAGAAAAGCCGCAAAAGAGGGAGACTGGGAGGTGGTATCCAAGATTCAGGTGGCACCTGTACAGTAGTAGCAGGGGCCAAAACTTCAATGGGAATCTATTCCCCACAGGGAAATTAAGGACTTAGTAAAGGCTGCAAAGGATTATGGGAGGGGTTCTCCCGATTTTAACAATTTGCTGGACATGCCATTTACTGCCCACACAATAGTACCATGAAATTTAAAACAGTGTATGAAAATTATATTGTCACCTGACAAATTTATTTTGTGGAAAGGAGTTTGGATAAATAAAGTTTTAATGAGTTACCAAAAGGTTATGTTGAGGAAGAAGGGCGACAACACCTCACAATGGACTGCATTACTGGGGAAGGAGACTATACTAGATTGCAATATCATGCTGAAGTCCTCCCTCAGTCAATACAGGAAGATCCCAAAGGTGCTGCATGGTCCACTCTCCTCCAAACCCCTGACACTTCTACACCCCACACTAACTTCACTAACATTTGCCAGGGCCTGGACGAGAGCTATATCAAGTTTGTAAAGCACCTTACAAAAGCACTGGAAAAACAGGTAGGCAATCAAAAGGTCTGGGATTAATTTATTAGCAAATTAGCTTTCTGTAATGCCAGTAATGACCACAGAAAGGTTCTGCACACCCTCCCCCTTGGCCCTGAGTTGACCATCACTCAGATGGTTTTTGTTTGCACCCAATAAGAGATCTCAGACCGTGACTCCAGCCTAGCCAAGGCCACTGGCCAGGGTGCAATGGAAATGCTGGTTGCAGCAAATGTGCTTCCCCACAATGCAAAATGGAATAAAGGCAGTGGAAACTTTTATAACTGTGGGAAAACTGGACATGTAGCAAAAGATTGTAAATACAAGAATAACAACCATTCTGGTTTTTCAACAAGCCCTCAGTCCCACATTGCCATTGCCCAAACTGTTCCTGAAGCAAACAGCACTACCAGCCCTCAGGAAACTCCCAGCAGAGCACAAAATGACACCAAATACAAAGTTATTCAGTTGCCCCCTTCCATCGGTAATAGATGCCCGAGGTTACAATATAAAGATATATTCTATTTCCATCCTCAAGAGCTGTTGAAAGCAGGAGGGGCATTGTTTTTCCTTATCTCCTGTTAATGGGCCCATCAATGCCTTTCTGCATGACTCAGAGATAACTCCCTCCAGGAGCCATTTCTGTTTAATGGACCCATCCCATGACTCACAGAATGATATCAGCTCATCGTGAGATGGTCTGCCCAGGGGGGAGGAGCTAAGCATCCCCATCTGGATATAATCTGGGGTTTGGGACAGAACAAGCTGCCTTTCCACTGGATTTCCCAGAAGAACAGCTGCCATTTCCACTGGATCTTCAGAGGAAGACTACACACTTCTACAGGATCACTGCTCCAACATAACCACATCTGCCATTCCAGGAGTACTGCAGCCACCATTCCAAGTGGACTGTTTCCAACACCCTGACCAACACGGTGTCAGGTTGTGTTGTGACTTTGTCAGTGGTTTCTCTTTTGTCTTATTGCATGCATTTTCTTTTTTTATTTTTTTCTTTTCCTAATAAATTGCATTTCTGACTTGGAGTCTCTCTCTGGTTTTGCTTTCAAAACAATGGAAAAAGCCTGAGCAAGTTTCCTGAACAACAAACCCCACTCAGGAACCACCTGCTCAGTCCAGACTGCCTGGAATATGTCACCTTTCTACAAGGGACAGTGTGAGCAGAAATGGTCTCTGGAGGCAGAATTCTCTGAGTCTTGCAGCTGAATTCTCTGTCCCTGTCCTTTCCCTGGATCTCTGTTACAGATGGAAGCTGCTGGTGCCGTCCTCACCTTTAATCTCTCTCTTGAATCTAAACAGATATTCCCAGGTGTATTAAGCAGGATTTTTCCATGTTTCTACAAAACCTTTGTGTACCTCATGGAACGAAGGGGCCATTTTGACACTGAGGGGGTTACGTGGAAGCAAGAAGTCAATTGTGATCCTGGGGTCCCATGGAATCAAGGGGCCATGGTGACACAGCAGGGCCACATGGATCCAGTGGTCCATTGTGACACTGTGGATCCAAGGAGTCCATGGAGACACCTCCAGAACATCATGGAACCAAGGAGTCCATGGTGACCCAGCGGGGCTGCATGGAGCCATGGTCCATGGTGACACTGTTCATCCAAGGAGTTCATTGTGTCACTGTGGAAGCTCATGGAGCGAGGGAGGCCATTGTGACACTGAAGAACTTCATGGCACCAAATATCCATGATAACACAGGAAGGCATCATGGGAACTGCTGTTGGCAGTAGGGAAAATCATGGAACCAGGGGCCCTGGTGGCACTGCAGAACCAACAGAGCTGCTGGACCTTGTCTCCTGGCCCTGCACAGCTCCTTGGGAGGCATGGCAGGAGCAGTACCCTGGGATCCATGGCACACACTCCCATGTGCT
Source organism: Ammospiza caudacuta (assembly GCF_027887145.1). NCBI lineage: Eukaryota > Metazoa > Chordata > Aves > Passeriformes > Passerellidae > Ammospiza > Ammospiza caudacuta. Next base: position 1,203,133 of record NC_080622.1, read on the forward strand.
GGAATTCCAGTTCCCAGCCAGGAAAAGATTTTTCTGCCCTTGAAGGCAAAACTCGCAAGAAAAAGCCAAAGGCCAAGTGGAGCAAAATCTTACAGTGACATTTCACTGCCAGCCTTCATAACTTCCCCCATCGTTGTTGTAGCTCCTGGATTGGGAATTAAATCAGGGCAGGGTCTTTGGTGGGAGCTGCCCTGGGTCAAGGGAGACACTGAGAGAGAAATAAGGCAGGCAAAGAAAGGCAGGAGAGAAAGGAGGACACAAACACAATCAGCTGAGAAGGTGGCACTCTGAAAAACAAAGTGGAACTGATGGAAAATGAATGGGACAGAAATCAATAGTTCTTAAAGTTTTATTTACTATCAAAATACATCCCACACACTCAGACCTACACAATCCTGATCCCACTTCAAATTTGGATCCCACCTACACAATCCTGATCCCACCCTCAAATTTGGATCCCACTTCTCCCAATCTCCTTCTGACCCCATCTCACCCTGGAGGCTGAGAAATTGAGTAATTTTGGCATGGGACTGAGTTTTTTTGATGTTGGACCAAGCCAGTTTGAAGTGGGATTGAGCCACTTGAGGGTAAGATTGAGGTGTTTTCAGTGGGACTGAGTCATTTTGAAGTGACAGATCAATCCATCTTGACTTTTGGAGTACAAAGATATGGAGAACACTTTCTGAAATTCCCCAAGAACCAACAAATCTTCCGGAATATGTCCCAAACCCATAAATTCCTGCTCAAATACCTGTTAAGTGATGGAACTTTTGATATCTTTGATCAATTTCTTTCATTTTAGTCCTATTTCATGTGTTTTTAAGTGATAATGACAAATCAAGAGGAAATTGGGGCCAAACTAAAAGAATAACTAGCCAGGTGTCCTCCCAGAGCAGATGGGAATGTGGGTCAGCAAGGCTCTGCCCAGCATCGATCCTCGCATGGGGGATGAAGCTAGGAATCACCAGTAAGGGAAGCCCTGCAAATGCTCACATTGGGGCATTTGCAGGGCTTCCCTTACCGGTGATTCCATTGGTGTCTGGTCAAGTGAGAGCTCATGAAGAAGCTCTTCCCACATTGGGGACACTTATAGGGCCTCTCTCCAGTGTGGATGCACTGGTGGGTGAGGAGAGTGGAGTTGTGCTTGAAGCCTTTCCCAGTCAGGGCAGCAGAAGGGCCTCTCCTCTATGTGATTCTGCTGGTGGTGGAGCAGATGGGACCTGGTCTGAAACCTCTTCTGACGCTCGCTGCACTTGTATGGCCTTTCCCCAGTGTGGACCCTCTGGTGATGGATCAAGTGGGACTTCTTCTTGAAGCCCTTCCCACATTCCCCACACTCATAGGGCTGTTCCATGGTGTGGGTCCTCTGGTGGGAGACCAGGTTAGAGCTCTGGTGAAAGCTCATCCCACATTCCCCACAGTTGTAGTGCTTCTCCCCAGTATGGATGCGCCGGTGCCTGATGAGGTGGGATTTCTGCTTGAAGCCCTTCCCACAGTCAGGGCAGCAGAAGGGCCTCTCATCCATGTGAATCTGCTGGTGCAGGAGGAGATTGGAGCTAGTCTGAAACCTCTTCTGACACTGGGGATATTCATAGGGCCTCTCCCCAGCATGGATGCCTTGGTGGGTCACAAGGGTGGAGCTGCAGCTGCAGCCCTTCCCACATTTCCCACACTCATAGGGCCATTCCCCAGTGTGGATCATCTGGTGCTGGATCAGGGTGCTGCTCTGCCTGAAGCTCTTCCCACATTCCAAGCACATGTAGCGCTTCTCCCCATCATGAAGTTGCTCACGGACCACCAGCTCTGAGCTCTGGCTGAAGCTTTGTCCACCTTCCTGGCACAGGGTGGGTGTTTCCTCCTCAGAGCATCCTGGGCTGGGTTTGCAGCCCCTCCTCCTGTGGGACGTCCAGGGCTTTTCCTCCCCATTGGATTCCTGCACCATGGAGCCACTCAAAACAGCCTCTTCCATGAGGTTCTGCCCTGGGGATTTGTCCTCTCTAGTCTCCATCCTCAGCTTCTTGTCGGGTGGAGGAAAGACAAGGACACGATGGGATTTGTCTCCATGCCAGAGAGAAGGGGAAGGAGATCCCCCCAGTGCATCCCCAGCAGGATGGTGTTGGCACCAGGGTTGTCCTGCAGCCGGGGACCATGCTGGGCTGGGAGATGGAGCAGGAGAGAGGGAGAAAGGGGCACTGACTTTCTCCTCACCTGCCTGGGTGTCCCTGGGCATCTTCCACTTCCTCAAAACCTCCTCCTCCTCCATGCGGCCAAGATTTGGGAATGGGAAATCCTGGTTAGGGGGAAAACAAGGAATGAGCACATTGAGTTTGAAGGTCCCTTTGCGCAAGTTTATCTCTAGAAGTCACCAGCCATCTGGTGACCATTAAAAACTCCCAAACACCAAGACTCAGCCCTGAAAATGCCTCCTAGGAGTTCCCTGTCTCTGGTCTGTCTCCCGTTTGGTGTTTGGGGATTCCCCCCTGTCGCAGCTGCTGGGGGTCACACTTGTATTGGGGGTCCCTGTCTACCTGGTCCCCACCCTCCCCAGCCTGCTGAGAGTCCCAGAAATCCAAAAAGATTCCCCCTTTTCCATCTCCCCACTTAGGGATGCTGGGGATTTTGGGATCCCGGGATGCCTTCTCCCCTTATTCTGTGCTTTGGGGTGCAGCGGCTCCAAGGAGTCCCCCCTGCCCCTCTCCAGGCTCTTGAGGCTCCCGCCAATGGCAGCGTTCCGCCCTCTCTGGGCTCCCCACTTTGGGCTCCTGGGGGACACAGGGCTCTGCTCCTCCAGGCTGCCTCTGCCGGCAGCCACCACCGGCACCCCCCGATGTCCCCCCAAGGGGCCTTTTCTGCCCAGCCTTGGACTTCTTCATTCTCCAAACATCCCCCCAAAAACCCAACCCAGGGACCTTCCAGGATATCTGGGCTGAGCTCTCCTGTCCAGGGCACCTGCAGGATGGGGGGTGATGATCCCATGAGTGGGGGCTGTGAATTCAGGGAGTGCTTAACCTCATTGTTCCTTCTCCTTTCCCTGATCCTCGTTTGTCCCTCCTCTTCCTCCGACTCCTCCTCTTCCATCCCTCCTCCTCCTCCCCCAGCAGCAGCCACACCCTCGGTGCCCTGTTCCTGCAGCCCTCGCAGTGCTCAGCGCGGGGCTCTCGGCTGCTCCCAGCCACTGCGGGCGGGGGGAACCCAGCCTGGGGAAAAGGAGAGGCAAACTGGGCAAACTGGCGGCTGCACATCCCAACTGGGCCTTGCTGGGGACCCTGCCTGGGCCCTGCCAGCCCTTGGGGCTCCTCTCGGCACATCCACCAGGGGAGAACACACACAGGGCTGGGGGATCCCAGCAGTGGCAACACTGCCAGGGACTGGGCTGGACTGGGATCGTACTGGGAGTGGCTGGGACTGTAGTGGGTTTGTGTCCGGCCAGCTGTTTGTCTCTGCCTGGACACAGATAGGATGGCTCTGGGGCAGCCCACACTTCAAAGGACTAGTCTGGACTCTTCAGATTTTCAGTCTTCAGATTGTTTATTTTTTCTTATCTACAGAATTTTTTTTCTGCCCAACAGAGGTCTGACTAGCAAGGCAGCCAAGGGCACTCTGACCTCCCACTGGGCAGTTGTCTTCTTTTATACAAAAAACTACATACATCATATTTACCTTTATTTTTCAATACCTTTTCACACATATTAGCAAGTGCACCTTCACCATGGACCAATCCCAAAGTGCCAACATCACCACAGAAAATGGATGAAGAGAAGAAGAAAGAAGAAGGACAAGACACGCCATGATCCCTCCATCTCATCTTCATAACCCCCCTGTACCAAAACCCTAAAATCTATATTTCACCCTGTAAATACATCATTCTTGCACCATACATTCCCAAGTGACTCTCATGTCCTCAAACAGGTGGCACATCACTAGAGGGATCGAAGTCAAGCAACCAGACGCTGCTGGCAACATTCCAGGATTTCCGAGCCTCCCATGGGTTCTCTCAGTAACTCTGGATATCTGGAGTGATGTGCTGAGTTCCCACAATTGTCCATTATTACAAGCAGGCTAGACTGTGCATCAGCTAAATATGGCCATCGTGTAGCAAAAACTCCTCAACCTGCAAAATATGCTCAACAGTTCCCCATTTTTGTTTTTGCACAAGCCAGACTGATTTAAAAGTACGGTCAAATTTTCTGCTCAAAGTGTAGTAAGCAAGCCACTATAGCAGAATTGAAAAAAGAATACAGAGTATCATAACACCAAAGCATACTAAGTCCTTGAGCCAGCCTGTTATTCCCCAGGATTTTAGCCACTCATCAAAAGAATTCTCAACAACTGTGAACTTTTTCATATTCTCCTTAAGCAATGACAGTTTCTTGTCAATAGATTCAGAGTGGCCAGAGAGATTCATGCAACACATCCCTTCAAAATCTTCACACCCATCACCTTGTGCTAGCAACAACAAATCTATAGCAGCCCTATCCTGTAACACAGCGTGGTGTATGCTGCCTACATCAGTGGTAAACTCATTCAGTATTGCAGATGTAATGTTAATCTGTTTTCCTGTCCAACAAGCCAATTGTTTGAATTATGTAAGGGCCCTTGATGAAGCTAATTCTGGTGTAAAAAGTGATGCCAATTTAACTGAAGGCCAATTCCACAATTCTACATTATCCTTGCAGTCTGAGCCTAATAGATGCACACTATGTTTTGGACGCTGGAATTTGTGCCTGATGTCAAGCATCTGTTGAATGCTAGGGGCAAACAGAGTCAATTTCCCAAAATCGGATGGTCCTCCTAATCCTTTCTGAGGAATTGCAGGCCAGGCTTTATCTCCACAAAAGAGAAACAAAAGTAGAAAAAAGCTTTGCAGAAGTGATTGTAGAAGAGACTTTTCTCTCAAATGATGTAGAAGCTTTTCCTGTAGTAACTAATGCTGCAAGTAGAGTTTGAAAACCTTTCAACTGGAAGATTTTAGAGAAGTGGAGAGTTGCAATTTCACAGTTTGGTTGAAAATCCCAACTTGCACAGTCACTTCTGCAGTGTATTTTTCCATCTAACATAATAATTCCAGCTGATGTGCATACCCTAATAAGACTTAGAATGCCACCCCATCAGCAGGCGATGTTTCATAAAAGCTGGGAGGAAAAGTGTGCTCAAGAAGAGCAAGACCTAGAGTGCAGGGTGATCCTCTGTATGGTTTAACAGCACAACAGTTACTTGGCAAAGGGCCCGGGGCTACTGCCACTGCCCAGGCTAAGAGCATTGATCAAGTCTTACAGATGAGCCAACAACTAGCATATGATGCTATCCTTGCACTTCCAGATAAGTTACACACTATGTCTTTTACACAGATTTGTCAAAGAAAGAATGAAGACTTTGATACATTTGTAGACAAATTGCATGAAACTATCTATAATCATTCTCATTTAAATTCAGACACAAAGATACAATTGTATGGACTTTGGGATCATTACTCCGTTCCAAATAGCTTTCTCTTCAGTCAAAAGAGACTTCCATCTCTTCCAAAAATTGCCTGCTGAAAGTTTTCTGCTCCCTTCCAAATCAGTTCACTACTCCAGCATAACCCTTGAAGCATGGACAGATGACTCATCAACTAATTATAGTAGAAAAGAAGGGTATTTGTTGCAGTGCTGGACACATGTGAACTAGTTTCCAAAGACACGTGCAAGGAGTTGCAGACTCCTGCTCTCTATTTCTACAGAAAAGGTTTACATTAGGTTTCTAAGGACTCATAATACATAATTATTACCTGCCTGCTTCGCATTTTTATCAGCTGAATATCTATTACAACTGTGCAATTGTACTCCCTTAACTGGGTTGGTGGGATTTTGAAATGAGGGAGTGGTTGTATGGGAGGAAGAAAGCCGTCTTCCTCATGGTGAACTCTTCTCCCATGGCCAGTTGGCAAGACCTTTGGACCTGCTGCTCATGGCCCAAGCCTCTCCTAACTGTTCAATTATTCTTAAGGCAAGGTATTTCTATGGTCTCTGCTTCGTCACAATTGCTTCCTCTATCCCTGTCACTCCTAGCTTTATGGTCCTAATATATTTGGTACTCTTTAACTAAGGGACGTGTTTTCTGCTAGCTGTATTACTAACTTAGCTTCTTACCTCATTTGAAAATTTTAACTAAAACATGCAATCTTCTACTATCCTAATTCTATTCACAGCTGGACCCTCGACTCATCCTCATGTTTCAATTATCCTAATTACATTTTCAGCTAACCCCTTGACTCACCTCATGCACATCCCCAACTGCCTCTCTCCCAGCAGCTCAGAGCTGCATTGTACAGCGCTTGCTGTGCGCCACAGAGCACAAAGCAGGCTGGCCTGGTGGGCCTGAATATTTCTGCCAAACACTCTGCATCTCACACCTTTGCTCTGGCTCAGTGCGGAACTGCAGGGTTGCAGGCGCTTCCTCCCAGAGCTGCGTGAGGCGCTGGCTCCTGCAGATGGGCCCTGCCAAGCTGTCCCTGCCTCACGCTGGCCTCGCTTCCCTGGCACAAGTGCTGGGCCTGAAGGAGCTGCCCTGTGCTCCAGCCTGCCGAGCAGCCCGGCTCCCTGCCCCGGTGCCCAGAGTGCTGCACACACTGCTGGCCTTTGCCAGGAGTTGCAGGGCAGCCAGCAGAAGAGGAGGAATCCTCAGCCAGCCCAGCGGCCCGTGGCTGCCCTTGGCCTTTCCCTGCTCCTGGGCACACTCCAGACGGCCAATGCCTCCAGGCCGGGCTGTGCCCAGCACGGCTGCGCTTCCCCTCAGCAGCAGCCAGCTGCCACCTGGGCTCTGAGAGTGGAGGATTCGCCCGCTCCCAGCAAGAGGCACCCAGGGCCCGGCTGCTGCCTCTTGCAGCTCCAAGGGCCTCCTTCCAGCCTGCCTCTGCCGGGGCTCAGGCTGCTCCGGCCTCTGCCAGGGCTCTCCTGGGGCTCCAGCCCGGCCAAGGCCGGGCCCGCTCTCACCTCACAGGCGCTGACAGCTCTGCACCACAGGAGACCTTCCCGAGCACTCTCTCTGATCTTTCTGCTTTCTCACTTGAGCAAAGTTTTCCTCCAGCCAAAGAGATTATTGCATTTAGCGATACAAATCCAAGAGGCAGGAACCCCAATGCTCTCCAGTCACAGCTGAAGGCCTGAATCTGCACAAGATGTTTGGGCTGCCTCATTCTTCCTTTAGTTTTTCTTTCAAATGCCATTGCCCATTCTGTCTCAACTAGAAGTGTCACAGATGTACCAAAACGGGCCAGTGTGCTGGCCAAGGGCAGTGTGCTCTGGAGATGATGAATGAAGGGTCTTCCCAACTTTCAAAGCACACTGCGAAAAACACCAATCACTTGTTTTATAATTTTAAAAGTTTGATAGCAAAAAAATGGTTATTAAGATAATAATAAAAGTTAGAGTAATAAGAATTTGGACAATTAGATTTAGAACAGTAAAAGACAATAAAAACAAAGACATACGGACAGTTCTGGTGCCTCCTGGGCAATTATGCCCCGAAAGCACACAGGCTAACAAAGGATTAGCCCTTAAAAGCAATAGCCTGTTGCATACTCATACATCTCATACATGATGCATAATTTCTTTTCAAACAAAGGGTGTTATTGTCTGGTTATTGTCAAGTTCTCCCCATTAGTCCTGTTGGCTCCTCAAAGTCAGGAAGCAGGTGGAAGAAAGTTGGTCTTTTCCAATAAGGACGCAAGAATTCTTCTCTTGGGGCTTTAGGTGTCCTGTTGCTGTTATCTCTGGGCAAAGAATTTCCTCATTATCCCATCCCTTTCTTGAGCTAGTTAAAAAAGTATCTTGCATCACATACTTTCTATTTTACATAATGTTATAACCTAAGACTATATTTACCACTGAAATAATTACCAATATAGCCAGACGGGACATACATGAGCTTGTCTGGCCTTTGCTGCCTGACCAAATAGCAGCAACTGTGGAATTTTACCCCAGAGACACTGTTGGCTAGCTGGATGCTGCAGCTGGGTGCTTGGAGGCAAGTCCAGGCATGCAGGAGCTCAGGTTTATCTTTGGTGGAGAAGCTTTAAGGTGAAGTGAAGGAAAGGAGTCGGTTCTGATGGAGGGTTTTGATCCAGAGCTTTATTCCTGGCCCACAGGCCTCTGGATCCAGCACCGGCTCCAGGAGAACTCCCAACCGCGTGGTTTGCTCGCTCTTCTACCCAGGGCAGAGGGGCAGGGAAGGAACACGGGGGACCACCAAGCAGGTACGGGGCGGGGAAGTGTCAAGGGACAGAGGACACCTGGTTGGCCCAATGTCCTTCCGGGAGGGGAGGGCATCTTTTGAATTCTGCCAATCACTCAACGCCCTTCTGGAATGCCAGGATTGACAGACAGCGCTCAGCAGGGGTCAGGGTGTGGAAAGGAGGGATGATTGACACACATGGCAGGGAATTATCAGGGAGGAACCTGGGGTACCTGAGGCAAACCATGACATCACACCGCTACATACTACTTAAAAAAATACAGTACTACTAACTAAGACAACATAACACATATAATATATTAAGTTATATATATATATTCATTTTAATATCTGTGAAGAGCCTATCCTGTAATATGTACTTTTCACAACACCAAAGAAGCCATCTGCACCTTTAAGAGACAGCTGACAACTCAGAACGAAATGCTCAGCTTGTTCACAGGGTGAGAAAGAAAGGATTCTTCCAGATGAGTTAAAGTTTCAGAAACTTTATTTATTTACAATCCTACTCTATAATCCTCTAGGGTGGTATTTACAGAAAAATGGACAGGCACTAAATGAACCAGCCTAACCTTCTGGAGCTAACTAAACTAACTAACCTTCTAGGACTAGGTCAGGTTTTTAATAAAGCTGCATTCAATTTTGTGGATAAAAAGGTGATGTTGACGGCAGAAAGAAGAAGCAGAAGAGTTACTGACAGACAAAGGGGTAGCAACCCAAATAAAATGACCCTTACAGCATCTACTAATTAGATGAAGAAAAAGATGCGTGCTTGCCTCAGGACCAAATAGATCTACCAGTCAAGAGATGTGTGGACAAAGTGCAGCAACCAACCAAACAATGCATGACTATAGAAACGTATAGGATAGGAAGTAATTATAAACTATGTTTAGAAGCACAATAAATGGCTTCTCCTTGATTCAGAGGGAATTGTGCAGAGTCTTTTGTCTTTTCTCCACACAATCCTACTCTAAAGGCTACTCTACAGTCCTACTCTACAATCCTACTCTAAGATGGCTATGGCGAAAATGGTCCTGACATGATTATAACACGGTTTGCTTCTTCATCCTTCTCTTCACTGAGATGATGAGTGGTGCCAGGATGGATGCAGCCTCAGCTGAAGTTACAAATGGATGCTGTTTGCAAAAAAAACCCCAAAAAATCAAAAAACAAATAGAAAAACAAAAGAAAACAAAAAGAAAACAAAACAAACAAAACCCAAAAAACCAAAACCAAAACAAAAGAAACAAACCAAAATTACCCCAACAAACCAAACAACAAAAAGACAAAGAACAGTGAACAGTGAACCATTACTTTCCAAGCTCAGTGCTTCACACGCTCATTTGGGATTGCTCTGGGTCCTAAAAAGACCCAGAAAGAGGAGCAATGGGACTATCTGCTACCCAGCAGCCATGTGCAGGACCCTGCCATCACAGGCAAACCTGGCCCAGAATCCCACTCATCCATTTATTCAGGTTTCTTTATCTTGTTGGGATTTTTGCCCTGCCGGTGCTCTAGAAATGGTGCTTTCTGTCCCTGGGTTATCATCCTTTAAGGAAACTCCAATGACTTACATAGGTCCCTGCCTTTGAAGACAGGCACTGTGCTGATTCCCACAGGGACAGAAAGCAGTGTCTACCTTTCCATGCCTAAATGAGCCTTGCTTGGTCTTTTCCTATGCAAGCTATTACAGCTCCAGAGCTCAGTCCCCAAGGGGACTGAGTGCCAGAAGCCAGCCCGCTCTCAGACCAAGGCCACGGGACAGCCCTAGCAAGCAGGGAATATTCAGCTCTTAGTGATTAGGCATCTCTTATGATTTCAAGCTCTTTGCTTGCTAGGTAGCTTTTTCCCTTGGCCTAAGGCTCCAGCAGATGGTAGAGAGAGGAGAAGCAGAAGACGCTGGATGTTCCACATGTATGGCTTTATTGTAGGGGTTCCATGAAGGGTCTCAGCTCTTCTTCTTCCGAGTTAGTAGGGGTACAGTATGCTACTTTTATAACCTTGGCCCGGATCCAATCCTGACCAATGGCAAAGGTGTTAGAGTGACCATAAGTGACCAATGGTAGGGTTAACACAATATTGCCTTGCCTTACATGGTATAGGGATAGGGTACAAGGCGGATGTCCCTGGGGACAGGAAACTTCTTTGCTGCTGTGTCCGCATTCAGATTCTCCAAGGGGCCCTGGCTAAACCCGAGGGGTTTACTACACATGCCCTGTCCCTCGTGTGATGGATGGCTCCTTCCTTCCCAGCAGGGCCAGCCCAGTGGCCCTGGGCCCTGCAGTTCCCTCTCTGCCACACAGCCTGGCAGTAACCCTGGCACAGTTCCTCTCTGCTTGAGCGTGCCAGGCAGCAGATGGGGCTGGGACAAGTCCCTCCCAGCTGTCCCTGTTTGCGTGGCAGAAACCTCTAATTGTGGGCTGGGGGGCACAAACCAGGGCCCCTCAGAGGCTCACAGGGAGCCCCCCACAGCCCCTCCTGCCCACAGCCAAATCTCTGACCCCTAGGCTGGGACTGGCTTCCTTGGGTTCCTCCACCACCATTTCATGTCTCTATACCCTGCATTGCTCAACTTCAATTCTTTTGCCATTAGATAAAACTGAACACTCCATCAAATCACAAAAGAGGGCAACAGAAACAGTCAGAGGAAACAGTCAGGAAATGTGGAGAGAGGTGGAGTGATTCCATTTTGTGAAGAACAGGCCCCAAGGAGACTTTATTGCCACTTTCCAAGACTTCAGAGTGGCTTTGAAGAAAATGAGGGACATCTTTTTTAACAGGGCCAGTTTCAATAGGATATGGACAAATATTTTTTATCACAAAGGGCATCTAATCAGAGTAAGTCAAAGGAAGAACTTATTTACTCAGAGCATGGTTCCACCCTGGCACAGCTTGCCCCAAGAGCTTGTAGGTGCCTCATCCCTGCAACCATTCCGGCTCCCGTGGTAAAAAGCTCTGAGCAACCCGATCTCTTTAAAGATGTCCCTGCTCATTGCAGGACACTTGCACCAGAGGACATTTGCAGGGCCCTGCCAGCCCAGCCCAGTCTAGGATTCCTCACCGTTTTCATTTGAAGAGCACCAGGAGTGGAGGTGAGGAGGAAGGGGGCTCATCTGCTGCCTTGGGCTTGAGTGGAGGAGGAGCCCATCCCTCAGAGCCTGTTTCACCTGCAGCCCCGTCACATTTTACCTGCAGGAGCTCCTTGGCAGACCAGCGCCGCGCCTCGTCTCTCTGCAGGCAGCAGCTCAGGAAGTCACGCAGGCAAGATGAAAATAGGTTGGGCTGCTGCAGCTTTTGTCTTCCTCCTGTGGCTATCAGGAGTTGAGGCTGGAGAAAAAGGAGACACCAGGCTCCACCTGCTTCTTTCCCATCTGTCACTGCTCTCCCAGATCCCACTGATTAAGCTCCACTCTGCAGTGGCAGTTTCTGCCCTGGCAGAGACCCAGAGATGACTTTCCTTTATCAACCAAAAACCCAAACCCCGACGCAGCCACAGTCTCCCCAACATCCCACAGATCTTGCCTCCGCAGCTGATTTCATTGACTGACCTAGTTAGTGGGAACTACATCAGCACAAGCACATTTCCTTCCCTGACGATTCATACTTGCTTGAGAGGCTTTTTGGAATAAGGACTTTGCTATACTGACTCTACTGTATCCAAGGGTTAGTACATGGAAAGTACTTCTGCAGTAGCTCTTCGTCCCTTAAGCACTGCTGCCATAAAACAAAATGAATCAAGCTTTTTTCTTTGTTCTTGAAAAGAATGAGAATTGGAAGGAAAGAAAGGAAATCCACCAGGTATTCCTCAGGTAAGGAAACAAACATTTGCAATCTCATCTTCCACACAGACACATTAAGATGCCTGCACAAATGTACTGGGATGAAAATGCCTGCTTGGACACACAGGAGCCACCTGCAGCTCTGTCTCTCAGCAGCCTGAAAATTTCTGCTTTCCTTACATGGAAAAGAAAAACTTTTTATGGTCAAATCAGAAGGAGAGGTTCCATGCCTACGGCCACCCTCTAGTCATTTGGCTACTCAAGTCAGTGCATGAACGGTTGGCCCATCCCAGAAAGTGCCAGGAAACAAATGGGAGGTTTTGGCAGGCTCTCCGCATCACCAGGCTCTGGCTTGGTGACGGGCAGAATGTGGCTTGGCTAGGAGAGAAACACAGTCACTGAGTGTTTCAGCAGCACTGCACAAGAAGCAGAAGAGACTCTGTGGCCTTCACACCCTCATGCCTGTCCTGGTTTAGGGCAAATTTGTTAAAGAATCTGCAAAGGAGGGCCCCTCCAGAAAGCAAAACCCACATGGCCCCTCCCCCCAACCGATTCGGGAAAAAATTCCTCGGAGAGAGGTGGAAAGAACCTGTTTATTTCAGGCACAACACCCCCCAGCACACAAAGTGAACAATACCCGATGACACCGCTCTGAGAAAGATGACAAAATCAGAAAGTCTCTTTTGGGGGTGGTTGCTCTGTTCTCAGTCCCTCCGGCACTGGGCAGCTGCTGCAGGCAAACCTTTGGTGTTCCCGGATCCCAGTCCGGAGCAGGTTCGAGATGGTCACAGAAACAGGAGAGGAGAAACAGTCCAGGAAGGGATGTGGACTGTTTAGCTAAACTAGCTAATAAGCAGAGGCCAAAGCAGAGCAGAAGCGAGAGCAGAAAAGAGAGCAAGCAAAGCAGCAAGCTGAAAGCAAGAAGTGAAAAACAGCCCTATGTACTGCCCGTCTCTGTGTCCCTGATAAGAGAAACCCAAACAAAACTTCCACTCTTCAGAGCCCGTCTTAAAGGCACAGAACAGATGAATGGGGATACAAGCATCATAACGTCACCCCAGGACAATGCCCAGGTTCCAGCCATGTTTCCCAGTGAGAAGAAACTGCACAGGCGGTTAAATTCCTCTCTAAAAACCAGTGCCTTAACAACTTTCTTGTGTTTGGCCTTCTTTTCTTCATTTCTGGAAATGTAACACCAGTTCTGAGAGGCTTGCCTTGTGGTTTGAGGGGCATCTTCACAGACAGACAAGTGGGAATAACTTGAAACCCAAAGCAAATGTTGCCTGGGATGAGCTGGGGAGTGTTTGCCTCTGGTGAGGCTTGAGCTGTCTGGCAATCCCTTTCCATGATGTGCAGAAACATCCAGCTGCTCCCCAGAACTCAGTCCCTCTGGGCACACAGGCCTCTGGAAACACCTGATGATTCCAGCCTTTCTCCTGCTCAAGAGCATCTAACCTAAGCTGAGCTCCAGTTTCTTCAGCAAGGCCAAGGATGCTCACTTCCATGCAGCTGACAGTGTCCATGGAGCTCAGCAGGTCTTTCTGATACTCCTCAGGCCACGGAATTACAGTGTAGATTGGCAAGACATTGGCTGATCCTTATCCAGTGTGGTTCATGTGGAACCAAGCCCTAACATGCTGACAAGTCAGAGGGAGAGAGCTCATTCTGCTTTTGCAAGATGGTATTTAGAAACATAAGACACTGACTTGGAACTATTCAAACCTCAACTTGCAGAATCCATCTCAAATAGACAAAAAGAACAATGGCAAGAGGCCTTGGAGTCTCCATAAAAATGCCCACCAATGTCATGATAACTCTGTGCTTGTGGCACTGAAATAGATGGTGACCAAAGAGACTTTGCTATTATCCTCTTTAATCCAAAGGAGAATTTCAAAGCCGGAAATGGCAATGCACTCCCCTTGTGTACAAATAATTTATGCAGGGAAGAGGCTTTCTGTCCTTTTACCACATCACCAGAGGTGACAAAGAGGGTTTTATCCTGACTCTCAGCTGAGCTCAGCCACTGGCCATGGTGGGGAGCTGGAGCCCTCCCTGTCATTAGAACTGTGCAGGCCAGGGATGGCCCTGCTCCTGTGGTAAAGAAACAGCACCGGTGTCAACTGCCCACGCTGGATCCCAGCCCAGGTACCTGCCTGCAAGCTCATCAACTTGTTAAAGTACCAAGAAACAGCCAAGGGTTGGCAAACAATTCTAACTGCAGTCGGAGAAAAACACATCCTAAACGTATCCAGGCCACCTGCTGGTATTCATAAAGTTAGAGGGTTTTGAGAAAATAGTTAAAAAGAGCAGGCCTCAGGCAGAAGTTTTGTTAGCATTGCACATACAGCAAAAAAGATTTCTAAGCAGTAGAGCAGACGTGACAAATAACACAATAGACCTCTGTATAACTGGCGTATGGATTGAAACAAGGCTATTTAATGTATATCTTTAGAAGGTTAGTATGAATGGATCTCTGTTCTTTGTTTTTATGAACAAGTCTTTATTTTAACTACCATTACGTGTGTTTTATATGATTGGATAGAATTCTTGTCAATATGTTTTGCTCTATGTGTGATTGGCTGAAATCTAGGCCAAGACGGTTTTATGCTATGCTGTAATGTCACACCTCCTTGGCATTCCCTGTGGATCAGCGAGCTGTTAACATCCTGTCTCCATTGTCCTAACAATGTACTGAGACTGATGTGCTGAATAAATGGCTCATGTCACTGGTCTGGATGCTCCGTCCTGTTTGTGATTGTATATAGTTTGCTGGCGGCATAATCGTGCTTCCTTCGTGTGACGACGTAGTTTAGGAGACAAAAGAAAATTGTGGAAATCCCAGCTGCTGGAGACCCAGATGTTAATCAGGAGGACATTATCATTGCCCTCGCCTGTAGCCGATGTGTTTGTAAGTAATTTTTCTCGAGGGGGCGCCTGGGTAACGAGAATGGGAAAAACAGAATGGGACGTATTTCACCAATTAGATACAATGTTACAAGAGAAAGGTCGTTCCGAGATCTCAAAAACTGAGCTTAAAAATTTACTCATCTGGGTCAAAGCAAATACTCAAGATTTATATTTACAGTCTGCTTTTACTTTCCATTTTTGGGATCAGATAAACTGGAGAATTTATAATTTGGTCTCTCTCAAAAAAGATGAAAGCCTGAAAGTACTTATACCAGCCTCTAGGGCTTTGATGGAGTGTTTTAAACAAACTGATACTACCAAGGACCGTGGCTGGGGAACCTTATAGGGATACTAGTTGTGCTTTTAATGCTTCTGCTTATTTTACCTTGTATTTTTAATTGTATTCAAGATATGATCAGTAGAATGATAGAAAAACCTTGCAGACTAACCTCCTTGCGCAAAAAGAAAAACGGGTAATATGTTGGAGAGTTTTGTTCAGACATGGCTTATAGAAAGGCCATGAGCACATACAGCTGGTTAAAAAGTAAAAGGCAGCTGTAAGCAGCAAGTTCTCAGGCTTTTTCCTTAACAACAATAAACACTGTGTCCTTGGCTAAGTGATGAGAAAGCATGGTGGAAAACATGGAGGCCTTGAGAGTGGTCAATAACAAGTCAACAGCAGGATGAGAAAAACAAGTATTAGCCTCAACAAGGAACCACAGGTATTGACAACAAAGGAGGGGCTGGTGTGTAATCTGTAACCAATGATGAGCTCGGGTTTTGCAATATGTATGAGCTTAATTAACACTACTATAAAAGTGTGTAAGCTGGATCAATAAATCGGAGATCGATGCTCATCAATCAGGATGTGTGCTTGTCTCCCTTCACTTTCCTCAGCTCTGTACTGGGAGGGACTGAGACAGAATGGCTTTGTACTGGGATATACTGGGAGGGACTGGGGGGAATCACTGGGATGGACTGGGATTAACTGGGACAAACTGGGACCGACTGGGATGCACTGGGAGCACTGGCATGAACTGGGAGCACTGGCATGAACTGGGATGCAGTGGGAGCACTGGGATGAACTGGGATGCACTGGGATGGACTGCAATGGAACTGGGATTGAACTGGGAGCACTGGGATTGAACTGGGATTCACTGGGATGGACTGCAATGGAACTGGGATTGAACTGGGAGCACTGGGATGGACAGGGTTTGAACTGGGATGCACTGGGATGGACAGGGTTTGAACTGGGAGCACTGGGATTGAACTGGGATGCACTGGTTTGTACTGGGATGCACTGGTTTGAACTGGGATGCACTGGGAGCACCGGGGACCCCCCTGCTGGTGTCCCCTGACGTGGATGGGGCGGGGCCACCCTGGGGACACCTCAGGGACACCTTGGGGCACTTTGGGGTGACCCTGGGGCCACCCTGGGGACACCTCAGGAACTCCTGGGGTCATTTCAGGGACACCTCGGGGACACCCTGAGAGCACCCTGGGGACATCTGGGAGTGACCCTGGGAACACTTTGGGGACATCCTGGGGACACCCTGAGAGCAGCTTGGGGACACCTTGGGGAAATCTTGGGGACACTCTGCGGACATCTTGGGGACACCTTGGAGACACCTTGGGGACACTTTGAGGACATTGTGGGGTCACTTTGGGGAGACTTGAGGGACACCTTGGGGACATTTTGAGGACACCCTGAGAGCACTTTGGGGACACTTTAGGGACATTTTAGGAACCCCCAGCTCAGGAACACCTTGGGGACACTTTGGGTACACCCTGGGGTCATTTCACTGACACTTTAGGGACATCCTGGGGACACCCAGAGAGCACTTTGGGGACACTTTGGAGCCACTTTAGGGGCATCTTGGGGTGACCCTGGGGACATCCCTGAGACACCTTGGGGACACCTCAGGAACTCCCTGGGGTCATTTCAGGGACACTTTGGGGACATTGTGGGGACATTCTGGGAACCCCAGACCCTGGGGTCACTTTGGGAGTTGTCATGGGGACACCTTGGGGACACTTCAGGGTCACCATCATGGGGACACCCTGAGAGCACTTTGGGGACACCTTGGGGAACACTTCGGGGACATCTCAGGGGCCATCGCAGCGGCACTTTAGGACCCGCAGGGAACACTTTGGAGACACTTTGGGAACACTTTGGGACACCTGAGAGACACCTTGGTGACAGTTTAGAGGGACATCTTGTGGACACCTTGGGGGGACATCTCGAAGCCACCCCGGGGACATCTCAGGGTCACTTCAGGGACACTTTGGGGACACCTGAAGAACTCTTGGGGACACTTAGGGGACATCTCAGGGGCCATCGCAGGGACACCTTGGGGAAACCTGAAGGACACTGTGGGGACACCCTGAGAGCACTTTGGGGACATCTTGAGGACAGTTTGGGGACCTCAATGGAGCATCACGGGGACACCTTGGGGATACCTCAGGACCCCCCGAGGACCCTTTGTGGTCATCTGGGGACATTTTGGGACCATTTGGGGAAACTTTGGGGACATTTGGGGCCATTTTGGGGACATTTGGGGCCATTCTGGGGCGATTTTGGGCCATTTGGAACATTCTGGGACCATTTGGGCAAATTTTGGGACATTTTGGGTCCCCCCCATTGAGCACAGACTCAGGCCACGCCCCTTTCCCCACATCATTTTATTCCCAACAAATCAGAGCCTCCAGAGTGCTTCAGATGGGCGGAGCCTCCTATGATCACTCCTCCCCCTTCCCAATGGTGGGCGGGGCCTCCTCGGGGGTGGGTGGGGCCTGCAGGGCATGGGCGGCAGCTCTCCAGTGCTGCAGCCAATGGGAGAAGGGGGTGTAGCCAGGGGGTGTGGCCAGGACCCACTGAGCCAGCTGGGCCCAGCTGGGGAGAGGGGCGGGGTTAGGAAAAGGGGGCAGGGCTTGGGGTGGGAGGAGCCACGCCCCCATTCCAGGCCTCTCCCCCTCCAGGCCTCTCCCCCTCCAGGCCCCACCCCCTCCCTCACCATTGGCTGACAAGTTCCTGGAGGCGAGGCCAGTCCCTGATTCGCTGCTCACAGCCTTCTCTGACCAATCACAGCTGGGGCAGCAGCTCGGCCACGTCCACAGTGAGGGGGGCAGGGCCAGCGGCTCTGGCTCCACCCCCAGGGCAGGTTCCGCCCCCTGGCGCAGGCGCAGCGCCCCTGGCGGAGCTGCTGACGCAAGATGGCTGCCTGGGACAGCAGCGAGCCCTGACGGACACAAGGGGGTGGGGGCGGGCGCCCCCCAAACCCCGAAGGACACGCCCACAATTGGCGTGACCCTCCCCCCTCTTTTCAGCCCCATTTAAGCCCAACCCCAAACCCTTCCCACTCTCTCCAAGCCCCTCCCCCACTTTTTAAGCTCCTCCTCTTTCCCTCCAGCCCCTCCCCCACACTTCAAGCTCCTCCCCCAATCCTGCTCCCAAGCCCCTCCCCCTAAACTTAAGTCCCTCCCCCATCTTTTGGCTCCTCCCCCATCCCTTAGCTCTCTAAACCCCTCCCTCCTCGAGGCCCCTCCCCCACTCAAGCCCCTCCCTCACTCTTTAAGCCCCTCCCTCCCTTTAGATGCCATCTGTCTAAACCCCTCCCCCTTTGAGCCCCTCCCCACTCTTAAATCTCCTCCCTCCCCCTCAAGCCCCTCCCCCTCTTTAAGTCCCACCCCTCAAGCCTTTGCCCCACCCTTTAGGCCCCTCCCACTTTAAGACCCTCCCCCATTTTATCCAATCCCCTGGTTTAAGCCCCTCCCCCATTTAAGCCCTCTGGGTTAGGCCCCTCCTCCTGGTATAGGCCCCTCCCCCTGGTATAGGCCCTCCCTCATTTAAGCCCCTCCTGTCCCTCTTTAAGCCCTGCCCCTCCCCCTTAGCGCCCCTCCCCCACCTGTGTCACGCCCATCTCCCATGCCAGCCCCCGCAGAGGGGGCCTGGCCTGTGCCGGGGGGCGGGGCTCCTCTCCCAGTGCTCCCAGTGCTCCCAGTGCCAGCTGCCGGCGCCGCAGCCACGTCCCCTCCAGAGGGGGAAGGGCCGAGCCTGGCCCCACCCGCTCCACGCCCACAACCTGCGGCCAATCAGAGACGTCAGGAACTGGGATCAAACTGGGAGGGACTGGGAGGGAACTGGGTTATACTGGGAGGGGACTGGAGGGAATTGGGAGATACTGGTTCATACTGGGATGGACTGGGAGGGAACTGGGTTATACTGGGAGGGCACTGGGATCAAACTGGGAGTTACTGGGATCTCAGCTGGAGTCAAACTGGGAGCACTGGGAGGAAGTGGGAGTTACTGGGAGCACTGGGATCAGAGCTGGAGTCAAACTGGGATGAACTGGGAGCAACTGGGAGGGGACTGGGTTGCACTGGGAGGGACTGGGGGATACTGTGTTATACTGGGAGGGGACTGGGATGGAACTGGGGGGAACTGGGAAGGACTGGGAGGGGACTGGGAGGGAAGTGCAGGATACTGGGATGGACTGGGTTATACTAGGATATACTGGGATGGAACTGGGAGGGTGCTGGGAGGGACTGGGTTATACTGGGATGGAACTGGGAGGGTGCTGGGAGGGACTGGGATCAAACTGGGAGTTACTGGGAGCACAGTTGGAGTCAAACTGGGAGCACTGGGAGGGACTGGGGGATACTGGGACAGACTGGGAGGGAACTGGGATATACTGGGATCTCAACTGGATTAAAACTGGGAGCATTGGGATGAACTGGGATTGAACTGAGATGGACTGGGAGGGAACTGGGGGACACTGGTTTATACTGGGGGGGGCTGGGATGGACTGGAAGGGAACTGGGATATACTGGGATGGACTGGGGAGGAACTAGGGGATACTGGGATGGACGGGGGTTACTGTGAACACTGGGAGGGGACTGGGATCAAACTGGGAGTTACTGGGATCTCAGCTGGAATCAAACTGGGAGCACTGGGATGAACTGGGATGGACTGGGAGGAACTGGGAGGGACTGGGAGCACTGGGATCAGAGCTGGAGTCAAACTCGGATGAACTGGGACAGACTGGGAGGGAACTGGGTTATACTGGGAGGGACTGGGAGCATTGAGATCACAGCTAGTGTCAAACTGGGATGAACTGGGAGGGACAGGGAAGGAACTGGGATAAACTTGAATGGACTGGAGGATACTGGGATATACTGGGAGGGGACCGGGGGGCTTAGTGGTCTATACTGGTCCATACTGGTCCATACTGGTCCATACTGGTTTGCTCCCCACCTGCTCCTGCAGCGCTCCCAGCGCCGCTCGGCGCCCCCTGGTGGCGGCGCTCAGGAACCGCAGGCGCTGCTGCAAACGGAGCTGGGGAGGGAAACGGCAAAAATCAACAGAATTCACCCCAAATTCACCCAAAATAAACCAAAAATCAACAAAATGAACCCAGAATTCCCCAGAAACCATCCAAATGTACCCAAGAATCAACAGAATTCACCCAAAATGAACCTAAAATACACCAAAATGAAACCAAAATTAAACCAAAATGAATCCAAAATCATCTAAATTACCCAAAAATCATCAGAATTTACCCAAAATTCATCCAAAATCCCCCAAAACCATCCAAATTAACACAAAAATCAACAAAATTCACCCAAAATTAACAAAAAATGCACAAAAATTCACCCCAAAATCCCCCTGAAATCACCCAAATTAACAAAATCTCCCTGAAATCATCCAAATTCACCCAAAAATCACCCAAATTCACCCCAAATTCACCCAAATTAACCCTGAAACCCCCCCAAATTAACCCAAAATTAACCCAAAAATCACCAAAATTTACCCAAAAATACCCCCAAAATCATTCAGATTAACACAAAAAATCACCAAACATCACCCCAAATCAGCTAAATTAACTCCAAAATCAGCTAAACTAACCCAAAAATCCACCCAAAATTACTGAAATTAACCCAAAAATCTCTGAGATTAACCCAAAATTTCCCCAAAATCACAGAAATTAAACCAGAATCACCCAAATATCCCCCTGAAATCACCTAAATTTACCTCAAAATCACCAAAATTAACCCAAAAATCCCCCCCAAACCACCCAAAATAACCTAAAATCAACAAAATTAACCCAAAAATCTCCCCAGATCACCCAAATTAACCCAAAATTAACCCAAAATACACTAAAATTAAACCCAAAGTCCCACAAATCACTCACAATCACCCAAATTAACCCCAAATCACCAAAATTTACCTAAAAATACCCCAAATTAACCCCCAATTAGCTCACAATTTACCCCAAGTCACGAAAATTAACCCAAAAATCTCCCTGAAATCATGCAAATTGACCCCAAATCAGCCAAAATTAACCCTGAAATCCCCCCAAATTCACCCAAAAATCACCAAAATTCACCCAAAATACAACAAAATTAAACCTGAAATCCCATCCAATTAGCCCAAAATTAAACCAAAAAGCACCAAAATTAACCCAAAAAGCACCAAAATTAACCCCAAATACACCAAAGTTCACCCTAAAATCTCCCCAAATCCTCTCGCAATCATGCAAATTAACCTCAAATCACCAAAATTTACCTAAAAATCCCCCAAATTAAACCAAAATTAACCCAAAATTAACCCAAAATTAACCCAAAATCACCCAAATTAACCCAAAAACCAGCAGTCAACCAAAATACCCCAAAAACGTCTCCCAAATCACACAAAATACCCCAAAATCACCAAAATTACCCAAAGTTCCCCATTTCCCCCAAAATTCCCCTTTTCCCCCTAAATTACAAAAAAAAAGCCCAAAACCCCAAATCACCCCCAAATCCCCAATCCCAAACCCCAATTCCCAAAATCCCAAATCCCTCAAAATCCCCCAACCCCCCAAAATCCCCCCAAAATCCCCCAAACCACCAAATGTTGGAATCCATAAGGTTAGAGGATTTTGAAGAAATGGTTAATAAAAGTATGTAGGCCTTAGATTGTAGTTCTGTTAGCATTGCAGAAAAGTTTCCCAAGCAAGCAGAAAAGTTTCCCAAGCAGTAGACGTGACAAACCACAATAGGTCTTTGTGGAATTGGATTTAGGATGGCAACAAGGTTATTTAATGTACATCTTTATAAGGTTAGCATGAATAGAGCTCTGTTTTTTGTCTCTTATGAACCAGTCTTTGTTTTAGCTACGATTACGTATGTTTTATAAGATTGGATAGAATGCTTGTCAATATGTGTTTTCTGTGTGTGATTGGCTGAATTCTAGACTGAGATGATTTTATATCTTTCTGTATCAGCCCTGCTGGAGGAGACATTTTTTGGTGTGGATCAGTGAGCTGTCATGTCTCCATTTTGTATTTTGAGACTGATGTGCTGGAAATAAAAGCAAAAATCTCTTCACTGGTCTGGTTACAATGTCATCCATATTTGGATATTTTGCCGCGGCCTAGTGGGTTCCTTTTTTAAGACGTGGGTTCCTGACACAATTGGACTTATATCAACCCTTCCCCCGCACCAAAATCCCCAAATTTCCTCCAATTCCCAAAGCCCCAAGTTTCCCCCAATTCCCAAAGCCCCAAGATACCCCAAATCCCCCAAAAATGCCCAAACCCCAAACATTCCATAAACTCCCAAACCCCAAAATCTCTCAAAACCCCCCAAAATTTCCAAAATTTCCCATTTTACCCCCTCAAAAACCCCAAATCCCAAAAAGCTTCAAAACTTCAAAAACCTCAAAATTCCCCAAATCCCCCAAAGTGCCCCAACTCCCAAATCCCCAATCCAAAAAAATCCCCAAATACCAAATACCCCAATTCAGCCCAAAATTCCCCATTTTACCCCCCAAAAATCCCAAAGTTCCCAAAACCCCAAAATGTCCCCAAATCCCCCAAGTCCCCTGAAATCCCCAAACCCCAAATCCACCCAAAAACCTCCAAATCCCCCAAAATTCTCCCCCCAAATCTCCCAAAAACCCCGAACCTCCAAAACCCCAAATCCCCCAAAATCCCCCAAAAACCTCCCAAACCCCCAAAATTCCCCCAAATCTTAAACCCCTAAAAAGCCAAAAAATAAATCCCAAAAACCCCAAAATGCCCAAAACCACCAAAACTCCCCAAAAACCCCCAAAATGTCCCAAATTCCCCCAAAATCCCGAATCCCAAATCCCCTCAAATACTTCCCCAAAACGCCAAAATTCCCCATTTATGCCCCAAAAACCCCAAATCCCAAACATCCCAAAATCTCAAATCCCAAAATCCCCAAATCCCAAATCCCCCAAACTCTAAACCCCCAAAACCCCCAAATCCGAAACCCCAAAAAAACCCCAAACCCTAAAATCCCCAAAAATGCCCCCAAAATCCCAAAATCCCCAAATTTCCCATTTTATCCCCCCAAAACCCCAAATCCCCAAAACCGCCCCCAAAAAAACCCCAAAATCCCGAATCCAAAATGTCCAAAATCTCGAATCCTCAAAATCGCAAATCCCAAAACCCCAAAATTTCCCAAACCCCAAAACTCCCCAAAAAACTCCAAGGCCCAGAACCGCCAAAAAAAAACCCCCAAAACACCCCAAAAATCTCAAATTCCAGACTCCAAAATTCCCCTTTTTACCCCCAAAAATCCCATAAACCCCAAAAAGTCCAAAAACCCCCAAAACTCCAAATCCCCAAAACCCAAATCCGAAACCCCAAAAAACCCCAAAACCCCCAAAATTCTCAAATCCCAAATCCCCCAAATTTCCCCATTTTATCCCCCAAAACCCCATAAAAACCCCATGAAACCCCCCAAACCCCCAAAATTTCCCAATTTTACCCCCCAAAACCCCGTTAAAACCCCAAAAACCCCAAAATTCCCGCACTCACCACTCGGCCCCTCCCCCTCCACAGCTGCTGCCGGAGCTGCTCCAGGGCCGAGTTTGGGCTCAAATCCGGGGATTTTGGGGCCAGATTTGGGGGTTTAGGGTCCAAATTTTGGGGTTTTGGGGCCAGATTTGGGCATCTAGGATCCAAATTTGGGGGTTTTAGAGGCGATTTTGAAGCTGATTTTGAGGCCAAATCTGAGGATTTTGGGTCCAAATTTTGGGATTTTGGGGCTGAGTTTTGTGGATTTTGAGGTTTTGGTGCTGAATTTTGGGGTTTTTGGGGCTCCTGGGGTGGATTTTGGGGTGGATTTTGGGGATTTTGGAGCTCCTGCTGGAGCTGGGTCAGCGTCCGGCCCAGGGAGGCCCGGAAGGCCAAGAGCCCCTCCCGGAGCAGGAACAGCCTGGGGAGGAAATTGGGGTGAGAAATGGGGAAATT